>NC_089808.1:41908679-42248725 GCF_029633855.1 Hoplias malabaricus
GAAAAAGAGAGAGCGTATGTTTTCGGCCTCCGGCGCCCAGCCACACAAACGCACACTGAGTGGTCCGGCTGAAAGCGTGCGACGCCCTGAAAATATTAGGCAGTTTATGAAGGCCCTCCCTCAGCCCAGGAATAGGCAGCCTCACACAACCCCGAATACTGCTACTGTGCATCGGGGTGCGGGGGTTTCCTGTTTAAACTCCCTCTGGGGGCTGGGGAGGGGCTGAGGGGGTGCAGCGTGGGCAGCCAACTCCTCTGTTGCAACACTGCTCACTGTCCAGGAAAAACTGGAGCTGCTTTCAAGCAAAATGTCAGTGGAATATCAGGAGCTATTACCACTCTCTCAGAAATGCAGCACATCTGCCAAAACACGTTCGCCGTTTCTGAAGTCTGTTTTTTAATTTTGCGCCGGAGGGATTAGTCTCCTCGAACTGGACGAAGGTATGGACAGAATCCAGTACCAAACACACACCGTACGGCCGGGGTCTGTGGACACCTGCTCATCCCACTGTTCCTCTGAAATGACGGGTGTTAATGAGGAGATTGTGCCCTTAGCCACTGCAACAGCTTCGTCTCTTATAGGTACATTTTAAACGTGGCGCTGGAACATTTCTGTGAGGATTTAAGGGTATTCAGCCACATGAACAGGTTCTGATGCTGGATGATTAGTTCTGGATCGCAGACACCACTTCAACTCATCCCGAAGACACAGGATGGAAGTTCTTCTCTCTAGGGAATGCAGCCCGTGCTCCAGTACTGAGGGGTTGGAGATTAATACACCTCCAGTCCGTGCTTGGCATTGAGTATGTTGACCTCAGGCTCATGTGCAGCTGCTTCACAGTGCCCCATTTGCATTCCACACACTTCTCTGGAGACTGTATGAGCCGAGTTTACGGAGCTGAATATATAAGAGGTGTCTAGACATTTTTGGACCTATGGTGTAGCCACTTTAATGAACTGGAAGCCTTTAAAGGACCAACCACAGCAACAGCTTTTATGCTGACACCTAGTGGTCTGGATGAAGCCGAGATTCTGAACTAAACCGGTTTTAAACCCAGTGGCCCCAGTGTGAGGGGTTCGCTCTGTGGAGGATAAACTGGTTAAATCAGGGACTGCAAAGCCATTAGATTCTTTATCTCATGTGAAGAACACTTTATAGAAGAAATACTGCTACGTTTCGGTGGAAAAGTTGAGCATTGTTCCTTTAATCTATCGCTACCTGCTCTAGTCGAGGAGGAATTTGTGGGAAAAACATATTTTTCACGTTTTTATTTTTTACCAGCAGTTCTCTTCAAAGATGTTGGGCACAGCCCAGGCTCTGGGAACCAGGACAGAACTGGGCCTGAGTGACATCGCCATTCTCACTCACAAGAGCTGTTTGTTTTCACATCTGGAGCCAAGCTTCTGAGCTCTCCGTCTTCACCCAACTGTTACACAACCTGCATTGTTCTGACTTCACAAACGAGCAGAAGACTAATGTGGAAAAGACAGAGAGAGAGAGAGAGAGAGACAGAGGTGAATATGAGAGAGGGGAGCCAGGGGAGACAGAAATGAGAAAGAGGAGAATAGAGTAGAGAAAGGCAAAGTGCATGTGGAGAACAGAAGAGACAGAGACAAGAAAACAGAGAAAGGAGTTTGTGAGACATGGAGAGGGAGCTCGGTTAGAGATAGAATCGAGCTCGACAGAGAAAGTGGAGAATGGAAGAGCGGGAGTGAGAAAGGGACATAAAAAAATGGAAAAGAGGGAGATCTAGAGGGAGATGGGGGGAGAGAGAGAGACAGAGAAAAAGGAGAGAGACAGACAGGAAGGGGACATAGAAAAGAGACTGAGACAGATCAAGAGAGAGGAGAAAATGGAGATTACGAAAAGACAGTGACGGTGTGGAATGGTATCGCGAGTGGAGAAAGGAGAGAGACGGAGCCAGAGAGATAGTATCCATCCTGTAGAATTAGGGTTTGCCCGTTCCTTCTGGATCAATAAAGTCTGAGGACCGGGCGACTCCAGGGAGGGAGTTACATTTCTCTCGTCACTGAGACAGTGTTAGTAACGACACACTGAGAGCGGCAGCAGCAGCTTCACACTACTTCCTGTGTACGTTTGTGAATGGGTTCTGGGACGATTTGATGGATGGAGCTTCAGAGCTCAGTAGTGGGGAGCATTTTGAGGCATATGTCGTGTGTGTGTGTTAATGCACTGTGGAGCATTCTTCATGGTGAAGCTTCATTTTCACGTAAGAAACTAAGAAGCCATGCGTTCTTTCACGTAGGTGTCATCAGACAGAGTGAAACTGTTTACTCTTCGAAATAGAAAGAGATCTCAAAGCGTCAATTCATCTAAAGCCTGAAGGCAAACTCACACTCCTTTAACAACACAAACACACACACATTAAGGGGTGGAAGATGTGTCGGTTCCAGTGATAGAGCCGCAGAACTCACATGTGCCTAATAAATAATGCATGAAGTCTAATAGAAGGCCCTGACATTGGAGGCTAATCCTTCATCCCCAGGGAGGAGAGGAGAGCGTGTAAGGGCAGGAAATGAAGGTAGTAGTGTTTGTTTTCATTGGGTTAGCAATCACACTGGATTTTGCATTCATAGAAGTAGAATTTACGAGGGCCCAGAGCTAAAGGCTTGGGTCCTGCTTGGATTTACGAGTGTCCTGTTCCCAGTGATTGAGCCTTAAGTCCATTTTAAACAAGTTTCCTGGGTTTGCTTTGCTGTAAAGTCATGTTTTTCACGGATGTACTATTTATTTACAGTCACAAACAGCCCATTAGCCAATCATTTCTAATGGTAGACAGGCCATGCCCCACAGATTTTGTCGAGTATAATTTGTTACAGAGAGCTAATGACATTTCACCGCTTGTTATTTCCTGTTACGTCGGCTGGAGACACTCTGGCTCGGCCTGTGTAGAGAATTCCTCATATTACAGACGTTCCTTGACATACGTAAAGGGAATTGATCAACGCCGAATGTTGACGATGGGAGCTCCTGTCCAAGCAGGAGAGGTATTGTAGCTGCAGTGTTATTCATTCATTCATTCATTCATTTATTCATTCATTCATTATCTGTAATCCTTATCTGTTTCAGGGTCGCAGTGAGTCCAGAGCTTACCTGGAATCATTGGGCGCAAGGCAGGGTTTGTGTCTGCGTGGGTTTCCTCCGGGTGACTGTCTGTGAGGAGTGTGATGTGTTCTCCCTGTGTCTGCGTGGGTTTCCTCCGGGTGACTGTCTGTGAGGAGAGTGGTGTGTTCTCCCTGTGTCCACGTCGGTTTCCTCCGGGTGACTGTCTGTGAGGAGTGTGGTGTGTTCTCCCTGTGTCTGCGTGAGTTTCCTCTGGGTGACTGTCTGTGAGGAGTGTGGTGTGTTCTCCCTGTGTCCACGTCGGTTTCCTCCGGGTGACTGTCTGTGAGGAGTGTGGTGTGTTCTCTTTGTGTCTGCGTGGTGTGAGTGTGTATCGCCCTGTAAAGGACTGGCCACCCAAGGGTGTATTCCAGCCTTGCGCCCAATGATTCCAGGTAGGCACTGAACCCACCGCGACCCTGAACTGGATAAGTGCTTACAGATAATGAATGAATGAAAAGGATGGTGCCATTGGTTCAGTACAGTGTCCCTGTCACTGCAATCAGGCATTGGGATCCACACTGGCAGCGCCCCCTTTTGGCTCCACCAACACCACCTCCACCAGACACCCATCCAGCATCGGTTCAAGTACTCACTAGGTGAATGGCATCAAATCCTCACAGCTATGTTCCAACACCTAGTTTAAAGTCTCTCCAGAGAGGTAGAGGCTGTTACTGCAGCAGAGAGATAAAATGCTGTATGAGAACAGCTGTGTTTGGTGGACGCTCTTTATTTGTCACAGGGATACTCCTAAACACAATACAGCAGTTAAGGCTGGTGGTGATTAGCTAAATTGCAGAGGCCAAAACTGCTGTTTTACTCGACACGAGACTTATACGACTTAATGATCCAGCCTCGAGATGGAAACTGATATCCCACTGCTCTGTGTTTGTCAGTGTGGAGGAGATTGTTTTCTCTTCGGGTGGTCCCTGTAGTGACTGGTGTTGGAGCCGTCTCTGCTACAGCCTTCACTATGGCCAGGCCTTCGCTGGGGCCAGCTTATAGCCACTGAGTTCAGAGTGTGTGTGTGTGTGTGTGTTTGAAAGATCAGAGCTCTTCAGTGTGTTTAAGACTAATTACACCTCCTTCGGTTTTCCTGAAGCTCCGGGTCACTGGAAACACCACAGAAAGCCAGGCTTTTTTCTAAACAAGGCTCAAACTCAACATCCTCAGCCTGAAGCACACCTTGAGCACACTGGCCCCATTCTGCTTTCACAAGGTTGGATTTAATGAACCGGTTCACCCCTCTGAATGTTTGCTGTTTTGTGTGTAATTAATGCGTGCTATCACTCCACAAACATTTCACACCAGCCTGTGCCTTCTGTGTGTGTGTGTGTGTGTGTGTGTGTGTGCGCGCCTGTATCTTGGAGATAGTTGTGGTACAACAGCGATGAAATAGTGAAGGATAGGGGGCTTTTCAGATCACAGTCCCAGAGCAGATGTTACTCAGCGTGAGGGGACCACAGGGCGACCGAGTGCTGACCACACAGCAAGAGCTGCCCTCCTACAACCGCAGCAGGCCACACTGTGTTTACCAATGGGCCGATTTAACATGGAGAACTCGCTGGGGGGTGTGGGTGCATATTTCTGAAGATCCGTGGTGGATTGTTTTGGTTCCGACTGGACACAGAGGTGCGTGAAGTATTTTGAAAATACGTCTGATGTTTTCTCATGAGTTTTACACAGAAAACATTCACCTTTTCAAGGCCTTTCTGCTGTAATCCGTCTCATTTACAGTGCCCTGAAGGTCATTATAATGTCATTATAAGATTAATCTACTGACTTCCAGATGTGTTTTGCCTGGTTTTTTTGTCCTATTCCATTGGGTCTTGCGCTGGCTCATATTCTATCCTTCAAGATACAGTTTAACTGAGCTGTAATATGGAGAACAGAGCCTTGGTCATTGCTACTCCAGGCTCAGCACTGCAGAAACTGCACTGTGTTACAGGCCTAGAGACTACTCCTTCTTATTCTCCTCTCTTCCCCTTGTTTTCAGGACAGTGCTGTAAAAGTGAATTACACATTGCAACTGTAGGGGGAGCCCAGAAGCACAAATATTGAAACAAAAATTTGGAACAAGTAACACATTTTCATTCTAGCTGTTGTTCACGCTGCGGGTCGAATCACACGGAACATCCACGTTACGAGTGAACCAATCCGATCCGTGCGGTCAGACCGGACACACGTTAGTTTTTAGTAGTGACGTCGCAGGTGTGAGTTTGAACAAGGCCATATGTTTGAATTAAAAACCTTCTTTCCTTCTTTCGTCTCCCCCTTTCTACCTGCACCCTCTTCTCCCCTGTGTCTTCCCTCTCTCCATGGAGCAGGTGAGTCAGGGGAATGTTCCCGGCATCGAGAGCGCCTCCCTGGCCATGGACACGGAGGAGGGGGTGGAGGTGGTGTGGAATGAGGTTCAGTTCTCAGACAAGAAGGTCTTCAAGGCCCATGAGGTAACAACGTACCCAGTGCGCACTCTCAATCACTCACTCACTCACTCTCTCTTTCACCCACTCACTCACTCACTCTTTCACCCACTCACTCACTCACTCACCCACTCAACCACTCACTCACTCACTCACTCAACCACTCACTCACTCACTCACTCACTCTCTCCCACTCACTCACTCACTCACTCACCCACTCAACCACTCACTCACTCACTCAACCACTCACTCACTCACTCACTCTCTCCCACTCACTCACTCACCCACTCTCTCACTCACTCAACCACTCACTCACTCACTCAACCACTCACTCACTCAACCACTCACTCACTCACTCACTCACTCACTCACTCTCACTCACTCACTCACTCACTCACTCTCTCCCACTCACTCACTCACCCACTCTCTCACTCACTCAACCACTCACTCAACCATTCACTCACTCACTCAACCACTCACTCACTCACTCTCTCTCACTCACTCACCCACTATCTCACTCACTCACTTATTCAACCACTCACCCATTTTCTCACTCTCTCACTCAACCACTCACCCACTCTCTCACTCAACCACTCACTCACTCATTCAACCACTCACCCACTCTCTCACTCTCTCACTCAACCACTCACCCACTTTCTCACTCTCTCACTCAACCACTCACCCACTCTCTCACCCACTCTCTCACTCACTCACCCACTCACTCACTCACTCACTCTCTCACCCACTCTGTCTCTCTCACGCTCTCTCTCTCTCTCTCTCTCTCACCACCCTGAAACATGAACTGCTACAAATTAAATAAAGATGATAATAATATATTTATGAACTACATTTGTGGTGGGAATTTCCATCAAATAGAATCTGGCAGACTGTTAACAACACGAAAACTTTTATGTTCTTTTTTCTATTTTTTAGTGTTGACATTTACCTCAATTACAACGAATAATGTTAGAAAACTAACATTTATATAAATATATAAACATAAACATATAAAGATCAGGCTAATCTACTACTAGACTTTCAGATCATTGATTAATGAAATAGATCGTCTCTACTGTTCATTTAACCCTGTACTCGTTAAGAGAGATTTGCCGTGAGTTGTTTGAAAATTCACAAACGGAGATTAAAACCTGAGCACCATTGTTGCGGTGTGTGTATTTATGTTGCAATTTCAAATACTTCATATCTCATTCTTATTGTTATATCCATAATTTCATAGATGTTTACTGCAGAGTGACACTAAAGGGCCCAGGACCCTCAGAGGGTGCAGTCAGACACTGAGACACATTTCTGCTTCTACACTTTAGACTTGTGTAGGATGGCAATAGTCTATGAGAATGTCCAATGAATCGAGTAGGGGACTAACTGTAGTGTGTGTGTGTGTGTGTGTGTGTGTGTGTGTGTGTGCAGGACAGAATCAGGGAGATGTTCGAGAACCTGATGCAGGTGGAACACCCCAACATTGTCAAGTTTCACAAATACTGGCTGGACACGAGGGAGAACCGAGCCAGGGTGAGCTCAGACGACCACAACACGCACCAATATCCACAGCTTCATTAACACAGGCCTGAAAACACTAGTCCTCAGCCTTTTCTAACACCAGCGTCTCGTGTCCCAGGTGATTTTCATCACGGAGTACATGTCGTCTGGGAGCCTCAAGCAGTTTCTGAAGAAAACCAAGAAAAATCACAAGACGATGAATGTCAAGGTATGAATTACTGCTCTCTGCTGTGAAAATGTCTCAGAAATTCAACAAATGAATAAAAATTCATGATGCATACGTTATAAATTTATAATGGACTTTGTGTTCTTCATCCTTCATATTATTATTCAGTTTAATAATGCTTTAAAAAGAGAATAATACAGTAGTAATATTGATTACGCTACAGTCTGATTTGTCTTTTCTTTCTGATCAATAAATTTATTTAAATTGACTCATTAAAATGAATGTGTATTATTAATTAGAGCATTAAGCTGTGCTGCTTGTTTGTGTTTGATATATATATCACACCCCTCTCCGTCCTCTTTCTAAAGCCACTCCCCTAAAGCACACAAACGTGCTCAGTCTGATTACTCACACAGAGAGAGGTGGAGAAACACTCCTCACACTTTATTTGGAAGCCATCTCTACCTTCGACATTAGACTCTGCACATGCACAGATGAATACACATTCAGCACCTGTGTCTGTGTGTGTGTGTGTGTGGACGAGTTGGTGTGAGCAGCCAGGTAAATCAGCCAAACCGTTCTGTGCATCAAGAAAGATAACAGCAAATACCTGCAAAGACCCACCAATCTGTAAAAACATAAAGGTCAGAGCTCAGAGGAAGAAGGACAACACCACAGAAGCCTTTATTCATTTATTATTATTTAATATTGATTATTATTTTGTTTGGAAATGTAATTATTTTCTGTAAATGCTTTGCTACAAAATTAAAATATTGGAAAAAGCTTTTACACGCAGTACACCACCCTCCGGTGTGAACAACAGCGCTACTGCATCCACACTCTCCACCACTGTCTGCACTGTCCATTTCTCACTGTGTGTGTGTGTGTGTGTGTGTGTGTGTGTGTGTGTGTGTGTGTGTGTGTGTGTGTGTGTGTTTAGGCATGGAAGCGCTGGTGTACACAGATCTTATCCGCCCTCAGGTAAGACGCCATTCCAGTTTATTACAATTTTAAAACAATCACGTAATATCCATATTATTCTCTGTCAAAAACACACCACATATTCCTCACGTAAAGCACAACCTCTAAACTGTGATTACGTTTTAAAGCTCCAGTCAGTCATCGCCGGACGTGCAGCGCCACAGATTTTGTTTTTTAAATCGTATTTTATGTGACGCACTACAACTGCTGTGATGGACAGTTCACCACAGCTCTGTGTTTCTCATGGGTTCAGTTCCACCAGTGATGGCTGGGCCTTTTATATTTTGCTCTGTCTCGCCCCAGTTACCTGCACTCCTGTGACCCACCCATAATCCACGGGAACCTGACCTGCGACACCATCTTCATCCAGCACAACGGCCTCATCAAGATCGGCTCAGGTGAGGCCCCGCCTCCTCCGCTCTGGCTTTGCTCCCGAGCGGCTCAGGTCCTGAGATGTGCTCATTGCTTCTTCAGATGTCTGAGTTTTATTGATTTTTTTTTGTCAGCTCTTATGCAATCGTAGCTCATCTTTCTCTCTGTCCTCCTCCACAGTGTGGCACAGGCTTTTCGTTAACGGTAAGTCTCCAGGGAGAACTGTTTTTCCTCCTTCATTGCAGAGCACGTAGTTTAGTACTGAATGTGCCTAAGCCTTGTTCAGTTAAATGTACGGATTAATGAAGTATATTTAACTTGTTTTTAACTTCTTTGTAGATATAGGGCTATTTATACCTTTCAAAGTGCACACACACATCCACCACAGTCTCAGCACAAGGCGGCAGTTGTGTATTAGATGCTTAAAAGCATTTGGATCAATTTGTTCCATCGTTGGGGATAATATTATACCCAGAAATAAGTGTGTTTCTGGGTTTAGACGATTTCAGTGTTAGCGATTGTGATTATCGCATATCATTACTTCATTTTTAGGTTGTTTTTCTTAACGTTATGCAGCAGTTTCCATAAAACGACAGAAGAGCGGGAGAATGTTTGAATTCTGAATTACAATGATACGTATTTGTACACCTAGTAATCTACTATAGACCTGTTTAAGTGGTTTCTCACACTGAATGACATGGTATTCACCAAAACTATCAAAAGCTTGTGATGTAGATTAAAACAGTAGCAGCAGAAGTAAAGCGCTGCTTCAATTCCAGTTGATGCCAGGGGTCCTAGAGAGTGTGTAGGAGGCCCCCTCACTGTAGCAGCTAGTACAGCTGTCTGTGAGCTGATGTGACCGCTCTGGGTACTTCACATTTCTCACTGCAGCTATGTGCCGCCCTCTCTCTCTCTCAACTTGGTAGCACCATGTGATTGGGGAGCGCTGGATAACTGTCGGAATTAGCAGTGTATCCGATATCTTCAAGCCCCGTTAGATAACAGTACGTCGTACAGTCTTAGAAACCATGTGAGCAGGTCTATCATCGGTACTTTGGGGTGAGAACTGAGGAATTATCGTTGCTTCAGACAAGAATGAAAAATGGTGGACTACATTTGTGGGAACTGGGAAAATCCTGTACGTTTGATGTGCAACAGCCTGTGTGTATATCTAAATATATGCCCATCCATTTATCCATTAAGCTTTATTTATCAGTGTTTATCCAGAACTACAGCTGTTATTACCTTCTTGGGTTTCATAGTCGAGTGGACGGAAAAGAAACACACTCTGCAGCTTACTGCGCTCAGTTCCCAAGAGGGCTGGTTCTCCAAGTGAATTTAGAGCCTGTTCAGACATGTTTACTAGCCGTGGTTTGGACAGACCCCCTATTTTATACACGTAAAAATAAACAAAAGAAATCCAAACAATCCCACACGCTGTGTTTGTTGATGAAGCTGTTGCTCTGTGGTGTTCTCAGTGTTCCCAGAGGCCATCCACGGGAATGTGCACCAGCATCGGGACGAGCTGCGGAATCAGCACTTCTTTGCTCCGGAGTACGGCCGTGAGTGCCCGACCACATCTGCCCGTACATCTCTCTGTTTGTTTTGGGCTGCTTCTGCTGTAGCGCTGTCTAAAAAGAGTCTGGGTTCCAGCTAAATGTGGATTGTGGGTGAAATGGCAGACAAGTTAAAAAAAAACATTATAGGTTATTAATAGAGAATGTGTCCATTCTTCACTGCAGTGACAGCCTCTGTTGCTCTGGGGGAAGGCTTTATTCCAGATGTTGGGACATGTTCTGTGAGGATTTGATAGCCACAGGAGTGTTTGGATGTTGGATGATTAGCTCTCGAATCAATAACACAACTCCAAATCATACGGAGAGTTTTATTCCACTTTTTGCACTCCATTTTTTTTCGGTTGTTGTGTAATGATCATATAAACTGTGTGTGTACAACTGACTGTGTGTCCACAAAAGCTCCTCACACTGTTTTCCAACATCTGTAGCATGATGGGTGGAAAAAAGCAATTAAAGTAACAAAGGGTAATATTTTTACTTTAAAATGACAGCTTCAAAATCATTGTGTTATTTCACTGAGCTGTAATAGGGAGAAAGAGCCTCTGTTGTTGCTACTCTGGCCTCAGCACTGCAGAAAAAGCACTATGTAATTTTTGGGGGAGGGTAGAAAAACTCTCCATCCACCTCTGCCTTCATTTTTAACTGTAGGGGGAGCCCTAGAACAAAAAATACCAAATCTTACATAGAGTTTCTTTAAAGGGATGAATCATATGCAGATTGCTGTAAATATAAATAGTAACATTATCACAGATACTTTATAATATAATCTTATTGTCCACTCTGAGTTCCAGTGTTTCACGCCTGTGTTTCCTCTGTCTAGACGCTGAGGATGACTACTCTATCGATATATATTCATTTGGCATCTGTGCTTTGGAGGTACGTCACTGAACACTGGTCATCGTCTGGAAGCACAGATTCTTTCCTGACTCTCCACTTTGCCAAAGTAGAGCCGCTGACGGTGTTTTCTCTTTCCAACTCCGCTCTAGATGGCGGTCTTAGAGATCCAGGCCAATGGAGACACTGCAGTTTCTAAAGAGGCCATTGCTCACGCCGGACAGTCACTGGAGGACCCTCTTATGAGGGTAAACAACTTTAATCCTGTTTGTTTGGGGGTTTTCCATGGTAAACTACACAGTGTGTGTTTGTAAGGGCTTTAGAGATGTTTTAACCGCAGGAAAACTAACAAATCGAAGGTTGAAGGCTCTAAGGACTTATAATCCTTTATAAAATCATTATAATCATTTATAAAAATGTTGTAAAGCTTATATCAAGAGTGTATTCTTGTGCCAAAGGAAATATATATATATATATATACACACAAGTGTGATGTTCCTGAGCACTGTGACCATTTAAAAAAGCTGCAGGGAAGATGTTTTGTGGACTAATGGAACCTAGCACCAGGAAATAAAAAGGCCACTGTTTACCAGAATGAAAATGCCATCCCAACAGTGAGGTACGGTGGAGTTGTCATCGTGATTTCGGCCTGCTGTACTGCCTTTGGGTCTGAATGGATTGCCATCATTGAGGTGAAAGAAAAATCTACAGGTGTCACTCCACAAGCTGTAACTTGTAAAACTATTACTAAAAAATAAAATCGACCTTTTGGAGTGGTGCAGTCAGAGCTGAGAGCCAGCCCAGGTCCAGAACGTCTGTCACACCAGCTGAAGAAGGAGAAATGGTCCAACAGTCCTCTTCAGTGTCTTTACAGTTCTGCCCTGTGTGTTATTAGCTTTAGCTCATGTTTGTTGATACTTGTGAGCGATTAATACAGAAAACTAGGTGCTTCCAGAGGATTTAACTACTTTGTTTGCCACTGTCTGTCGTTTGGACCTTACAGCTAACCAGATTGTTTTGTTTTCTGTGATGTATCCAGGAGTTTACTCAGTCGTGTGTACGCACAGATGCCAAGCTAAGGCCCACCGCTCATGACCTGCTGTTCCACAGAGTGCTGTTCGAGGTCCACTCCTTAAAACTGCTCGCGGCCCACTGCTTCATCAACAACCAGTGTGAGTACATGCCCACAGCTTGAGCTGTTAATACTTGGATGCAATAACTTTATACTGATGTAAGTCCAGTCCCCTGTTTTCTCTAGTTATATAGCCACCTGTCTGATTGCGTATTTCCTGGATAAAGACGTCCTGTCCTTTACAAAAACAAACGCTAGCTTTGTGTTGTGCACTCGGGAGTTTAGCTGGTACTTGGTAGTGAGACTCGGACTGTTCTCAGTGGGTGATTAGTCCATTTTAAATGCAAAGCACCTAATGGAACTGTTTAGAATCTCTCACACTTCTCTTCACATACGTACAGTTACATAATCAGGGTTAGGACTTGCACATATTCGCTCATATTTAGAGACTGCTCCACAAGGGGGTGCTGTTGTGCTTCGTGTCAGTGACACTTTGCGTCCTGGTTTAGACCCAGTCAGTCTAACTAAAGCTCACTGAACTTTCCAACAAAGCAGAGAGCACCAAAAGACAGTACAGACCTCAAAGCTCCTAATTCATCTCCTTCATCTTGATGTTCCTGCTTTGCTTCCTGATACCAGACACTTTCAGTGGTAGAGTCAGGTTCCTCTCTTTGAAATATGAAGAACCACATTGGTTCTTCATGGGACGTGTGAACATGAACAATCCCTTTGGACAGCTGGGGGTAAATGGTTAGAGGATTAGGCTTGGTACTGGAAGGGGCTGGTTCGATTCGGTTGTGGGAGTCAATCCAAGGCTGAGGCGCCCTTGAGCATGGCACCCAACCCCCAACCTCCAACAGCTCCCTGGGTGCCAGAGATTTCGACCCACTGCCCCTGGTGTGTGTTCACAGTCCCTAGTGCAGTAGCATGTGTGTGGGTTCAGTGCCACAAATAGGTTTAATGTGGAAGATCCCTTAAAAACTCAATGTAACCTCGGATAATGTAAAGAGTAATTCCTGGAATTGTGAGATCCAAAACAGTAAATCGATTTAGAAATAATATTTTTAATAATTCCATTTATAATCAGTACAAAACTATTAATATCTGTACTGGTTAAGGCTCTAGTCAGTATCTGAGCCATCTGTATGTCCCAGAAAGTCCCACCTACACACACCCACCCACTGACTGCAGGAGCTGGGCTTTCACTTTAACTAGAATTGTTCATAGTTCACCTACCTCACTATCCTTTATTAACACAGCACTTAACACACTCAGAACAACGTTTAATACCACTGTACCTCTGTAATTTTAAAAACAATGCTCTATTATCACACTGATACTCTGTGTAACACTACACTGAGGAGGACGGGTTCCCCTTTTGAGCCTTGGTTCCTCTCCAGGTTGTGAGACTGCCAACAGTAAGAAATGCTCTTTGAATAAAATTGAATTGAGCTGAAAATGTCTGTCGTAGCACATTCAAAGACTATTTAGGGGATGTCAGAGGGGGAGGGGGGCACTGTCTGTTAATCTATAGCCTTTATCCAGGACCTATGTTTCCCACCAGCTCCATCACAAGGCTGTTTTTTCTGTCTGATTATAACCCCCCAATAAAAACAGATCTCCTGCCTGAGAACTGTGTTGAGGAGAAGACCAAGTCCATTGACCCAAACGGAGTCATGGCGGAGATCAATCATCGAGACAGACCTGGAATCCAGTTAAAGTAGGTTCCTCTGGGTCTCTGTGGTTTGATTAAATCTTTACGTCTTTAGTGATGTCTCTCTCTCCTCACTGTCTTCTCTTTGGTCTGAAAGGTACTCGCACGTCTCTCCTCTGGAGCTGGACAAGTTCCTGGAGGATGTTAAGTAAGTGCAGTGGCATATCTGAGCTTTGTTTTTAGACTGTATTTACTGTGCGTCCCTGTGAGTGTAGCCCATCACCACTTGTGTTTGTCCAGGAATGGTATCTACCCCCTGATGAACTTTGCCTCCCAGAGGCCGCACCCTATTCCCCGAGCTCTGTCCCTGTCCCAGGAACACATGGAAACGGTCAAGACTCCAACCCCGGAGCCACAGGAGACAGAGACCAGAAAGGTATTAGCAATGACACCGACATTGGGACTGTGAATATATTTGGTTGAATACACACTGTCCTTCGTCAGTGATGTTGTAATGGAGGATGAGCAATAGGCAGTTGAAATGATCTGAATAAGATATATTATTAAAAATAACTCACTTATTCAGTGCATTAATACATTAAATTGGGAATCTGTAACCGTCCAACCTACAAACTCTGAAACAGTAAAACCCATTCAGTTTGTGCGGTTCATCAAGGTCAGAAAACGAGTCAGAGGCTTTAGAATTGCCCCGCCCCCTTGTCCGAGTCTCTCCAATCACAGCGCTGGACCCGCATTCATGTGAGAGCGCAACGACAAAGTTATACTGAGCAGAACAGACACAACGAGCGCTGAGAGATAAGAGCTCTGAGTAAAAGAGAATACGAGAATGGAGAAGAAAGAACCGGCTGCTGAGCGCTCAGGGTCGGGGTGAACTGTGGCTCATTTATCATTTAAAGGAACAGGCACCATTTAAAGAAACCAGCTGTTCTGCACAGGGCTGTTTAGACAGGGGGAGAACACTGCTGTGGTGTTTGATCCTTGTGGTACTTTGATGCAAAGTGTTCACTTGCAGAAATTGATATGTCACCTTTAATAGCTTTCCATAAATGTAATAAAAATTAATTCACATTAATTAAGACAGTGTCTTTGTTTATTAAAACAATTTCCACAGTGAAAGGAGAACACTGGAATGGTATTACTGTAAATAAAATAGAGAAAATATATATTTGTAACATGGCATTGACTGTATGCTCATGTGTACACAGTGGCAGTGTGATCACGTGTCTTTTCCTGCAGGTCGTCCAGATGCACTGCAATTTGGAGGCGAATGAGGAGGGAACCAAGAGTCATGTGAGTTTAAAACTTCAAATGTTTGAATATTGTACATGAAAAGATTCGTCATGTGCAGTACAACTGTCAGTGAAACGCTCTGATGACTGCTCCATCCATGAAAAACAAATCAACGTAAGATAGAGTCTATAAGATAAAGAGAATAAAAGATACACACACGTGGTACGAAAGCCAAGCTAGAGATACAGAATAGTATTAAATAATAGTATAGAGATATATACAGTAATATGACTATGGAAAAATGTTTCTTTTCTTTTTCCCTCTCTGTAGCTGTCTCTCTTTTTGAAGATGGATGATAAGCTTCACCGTCAGCTGAGCTGTGATGTTCTGCCGAGTAAGTTGATCTGAGGGGGTTTATTTAAAAATAATTAGGGGCTCTGTTTAAAAATATTGCCACACAGTGCCATGTCACTGGGGACGGCATCATGGCACTGCAGGTAGTGCCGCTTCCCCACAGCTCAAGGGTCCTGGGTTCCTGAGTGAGTGTGTAATGCCTTATGATGGACTGTTACACTGTCCGGAGTGTGTTTCTGCCTGGTGCCCAGTGGTTGCAGAAGATGAATGAATGATACTAGCTCTTTTTCTTTCTCAACATTAATGCTGTCCTTGTTACTGTTTGATAAGTCACTGTACAATCCAGCAACTTAAGGAACAATCCATCTTTTTTTCTTTTTAGTGATTCTTCATTTTGTGAATCTTAGATTATACTGACATCTTATGGCCTGGATGCATTTAAGTTTCTGTACTCGACCTGTCATTCCTGGCCATGTCTATATGAGGGACCCACTCTATGGAGCATATACTGGTTCATCCAATATGTTTCTGTGAATACAATGAAAAATTACTTTTGTATAGATCGAGTGCTAATTCTCGGTTGTAAAAATGACTTGTCACTGTTTTAAAACGGTCCCTGATTTGCTGAAATACTAAAAGCTCCAAAGTGAGAGGTTTGACTCAATCACAAAGAAACAAACCAGTGAAACCTTCATTCATTGTCTGAAACCGCTTATCCAATTCAGGGCGGCGGTGGGTCCAGAGCCTACACGGAATCATTGGGCGCAAGGCGGGAATACACCCTCACACACTCACACACTCACACCTACGGACACTTTTGAGTCACCAATCCACCTGTGGGAGGAAACCGGAGCACCCGGAGGAAACCCACACAGACACAGGGAGAACACACCACACTCCTCACAGACAGTCACCCGGAGGAAACCCACACAGACACAGGGAGAACACACCACACTCCTCACAGACAGTCACCGTCACAAAAGACACTCACAGACACACAAGTGGAATTGAGAAGCTTATGTAACGGTGAAGCCGCCACCTTATTTCTACACTTTTTGCACATTTTAATAGTTGCACTGATCGTCTATTTGAACTATTTCCATATCTACACTTACAAACTTTGGTCTATTTTTGCTCTGCGTATTTAGTGTGCTCCCTATCACTCTATACCTCAGTGGATCCATAAGGCAAGCCTATTAAGGTGCATCTCTGACACTGACGTGGTGGTGGTCTGTACGAGTGGATCAGACACAGCAGTCCTCCTGGAGTGCACGCCTCAGAGTCACTGCTGGAATGAGAATAGTCCACAGTCCAGACGAAACAGTCCTGTATTGTGCCTGAATCATTTATTGTTGCTCTGAGAGTGAGAGGGAACAGGAAATGTGACATTTTTTTGATTATCGCTGTTTTCCAGCTGACCGTCCCAGAGATCTGGCCAGTGAGCTGGTGCATCACGCCTTCATTAGCGAGGTGGGTGAGGTCTTCTTTCTACAACTGACTTAACAAAGACATATAGTTATGTGGTTAATCGGAATAGCACTTGTTTATAAGCAAATCACCTTCTGTGGTCATTTATATTGAAAGGCATTGTTTGTCCATAGTTCTTTGGACACTCTTTATATTTACTGAATACAGCTCATTTATTGGGACAAAAGTATACCCCTTTTCCCAATGTTTACACAGTTCTGGGGCCTTAATGAAAGGTCTGTGACATGCACTGGACAAAACATCACAAGGATCAAACCCCACGGCAACAACTCCGCCATGTTTAATACCCCTTTTCAGAACAGCTGCTTTCAGCCTCTGTTTAAAGCAAATATGGGTCCCCCAGCAGTGAGGCGCGAAGAGTGTCCACTTTGATCTGTTTAACCTCGTCTTTGTGCTCTCCCACCGCTGTGACTGGAGAGACTTCTGAGTGCTTACTACCTACATAAGATGCAGCACAAAATCATAACCACTCAGTTTATTCCAGGCATTCATTTTCCCCCACAATGTGTAGGTTGAGGCTACAATATTAATGTGCCCATGCACTTATAAAATATTTTTTCATAATGCCACCTTATGTAATCTCTATATAAACATAAGGTCACCGTGCTCATTGCTCACTAGAGAGATAACATCCACCATCAGCACTGAGCTCATGGATACAGTCCATCACATTCTGATATCTAATGTAAAGCTTACATCTAGTGTAAAGGAAAGAACAAATGCTCTATTAACACCCGTTTATAAACATGATACCATATAATGCACATTGTATGTGTGACGTGCACTTTGTAATTAACAGTGACCCTGTGTTAATGATGGATTAATGCTCTACAGGAAGACTGTGAGAAGTTGACGTGTTTTCTAGAAGACGCTCTGGGGAAGCACTGGGCTGGAGCCTCCGCTGCTGCTATGGTGGTGATGCATTGAGCCCCATCAGACTTCCGTCTTGGAGCAGAGCTGTTGACCCGAGCTGGTCTAACTGAGAAAGAGTGAGAAACACGGAGAGATAAGAGGGACGGGAAGAGCAATACTGTTGAATGGAAGTGGGGTGGAAATACTTTGAGGAAAGTGGCTGAATTGAAGAGATCCATCAAAGCATTGTGGCACCAAGGCTCCGGAGGTCACATGTCGTACGTCATTTCCGTGGGAGACCCGGCCATTCCTGTCATCCCACAGACACAGGTGGAGATCCCTCCACATACTTCACATTTGATGGATTTTGTGGACATTCTCAATGCAGTCCTATGTTTTTGGCAATATCCATCCTCCATCCGAGAAGCAAGGGATATGGGCCACTGCAGGAAAAGTCTTGGCTTGGAAAGAGGAGAGTGGTAGTCCAAAATATGTCCTTCACGCGGGACTTCCGGCCCAGGCGTCGTCTTAAATCATCAATGTATTTTAAAGCAGACCTGCAGTAAATGTATATTTATTGTTTCAACTAGTAAAAAGTTACTAAAGTTTTAACTCTTCAAAAGGCTCCCAGTGAGAGAGAAACGTTCCAAATGTTTAATAAATCTATGTAGACATTTCTAGTTCTAGCAATGACACAAAACGATGAGCTGATATTGAGCTGATGAATGTACTGTACTGTAGCAGAAAACCCATGGCGCTTGTTTTACTTTCATTACTGCTCCTCGTGTGACATCATACCTGGAAAAAAAAAAAGCACATGCCATCTGTCCAGACTGGTTCTTACAAAGCACCAAGTGCCTACGTGAGAAATGAATGTGTCAAATGTACCTACCCAGTATGGTATCCTCCTCCATTGCCATTAATTCAGCTTGATTAATTCCAACTCTTGGTTCATTTTACATATATTTGTAAACAGTGGCAATAATAGTAAGACCTTAGATTTGCCAGGTTTAAGGAGTGTGATGAATATTATGTGTGTGTGTGTGTGTGTGTGTGTGAGAGAGAGATTTTCTTGATTTGCAGTAATATGTAATTGCATTAGGAGCACCAGCCTCTTTTAGGAAACCAATGAACTTGTAGATACTCCAAATGCAGTGGAAGCCTTTGGAGGAAGTAGCGCCTATCACACGAGACCAAACAGGATCAAAAACAGCACCTTTATGGAGCTGAAGACACTTGTGTTCTTCCCAATCCATGGTGCATCGGCACTTTACAGTCTCCTGTGCATCCCCTCAAATGATCAACAAGGATCACACTCGATATTTTAAGGGGATGTTTATATTTGTTGTTCCTTTCTCTTATTCCAGACCAGAGCAGTGCTGAAGCATTGTTGGATTCTGATTTAGGTTCACTTGGTGTTCACAGATGCCAACAAAAGCCACAGCATCACAGAAAATTTACATATATTTCTTCTACTTGGATAGGACCTTCAGATGCATTTCTGTTATGTCTTTCTTTAAAACAGAATGCAAACCATTATACATAATACACAACAAAAAAAAACAACATTAGCGTGTCCTTCTTTCTAAACTCCGCCACGTTAGTGTCACTACAGCACTGTGGATTACACACTCCTCAAATTATATCTGCTTTGTGGGGGTCCTGACCATTGAAAATCTGGGGTGAAAGGGGGCTAACAAAGAATGCATATCTACAGATAGAATAAGGCCTGTGTTATTGTAAATTTATATAATAATATATGACCAAACTGCAGTAAGGATTTATATATTTCTTGTTTACACCTTCAGTCTCTTGTTGTGTGTCAGTGTGAACGCTAAAGTAACTCGAACTAAAAAGGGTCATTTTCTGTTTGATCTGGACAAAGGGAAGTGAGCAACAAATATAAATGTGTCCTAATTCATTAGATGAGCAGGTCTGTTGTAAAGAGCCAAACAGGAATCCCTTCATGTAGATAAAAGGGCTGTTCTTTCATAGAGATTTAGCATTGTGCAGCAGTATTTGAAGAAGTTTTTTAATGTTCCATCCAAGTGGTGTTTACATGCATATGACACACATAAACAGACTGTGTCAAAGCCAAAAGATTTAACTCTTGTTAGCTCTAAAAACACTGGATGCTATGACGGCAGCTGCGGTTGGGTAGCTACATGAAAGCATCAAATAGAAGCCTGTTTGATACAATTTTATGTTTATAAATCAGCATTCATTCTGTAATTAAACTATCATGCCGTCCATGCCGATGCTGTCACTATTTAAAGGCATAATTGGGAATTGTTTCTACTGGCAGGCCAGGTTTAGTTTCCAAGACATGGATTAAGCCTAGTCATGGACTTTACTTTTCAATTGGAAGTATCAATTCCCAATCCTGTGTAGTCCAGGACATGGGTTTGATAGCATATTGGATATCTCCCTGCACAGGAAACTAGGGTTTGAGTCCCATAGTTGCCAGGAACGCTGTGCTCTACTAGTAAAAGTCCTTGGGCAAATGTCCTAAGGCAACATTAGCTTACATCTGTAACAGAAAAATGTTAAGTAGATGCCATAAACGTACTGTAATCCCTGTCTGGGAAACCGGCCACAAGATTTCAAATGTACACATGCTGTCAGATCAAAAACAGAGTTACACAATTGCTGGTGAGCAGTTCCCCACTGTGGCTTAGGCTAAATGCTTCAATACTATTTTATCTGTCAGTGGCTTTGGCTCTTTGAGACTTCCAATATCTCAATAAAAACAATGTGTTTGCATGTCAGAATGTGGATGTTACTGCACTGTTTCCTCTTGGTAAGGTGGCATGAAAAGTGCTGTATGCGTCCAACTCTCCAATCATTTCCCTGAAGGACAAACAATGACCACACATGGAAATCTCTTCCCAGAGATGTAACGCCTCATTCAGTGTTGTCTTCGTGTCTTGGACATTGTGTAGGGAGAGAAGTTAAAGACATCAGAGTAATGAGCCTGAGCTCAGAAACAGTAAATTCCAGATGTGTTCGCACAAGTGTCTGGCGTCCGTCCTCGCCTCTGTCTGAAATTCAGCTACATATTTTGCTTATGTTTGAGTCATGCGATTATTTGTTTTATGTCAAAATGTTGTACATGAAGTATCATGCGTTGAAATATTATACAAATTACCCATTAAAAATTTCTGAATTGTGAAAAGTATCTGTGAAGCTTTCACTTTATTGTTGTATTATGGGGAAGACCTTACTGTGAGAATAGAATGTTATTTCTTGTTTTAATGAACGTGTGTTTCTTTTCAAAAAAGGCACTAAACAGTGTTAATTCACATAACATTCTGTTTAATTCCACGGGATAAAAACAGGCTGGAATATGGCCATGTCGAAATTATTTGTTTTGGTCCACATAATGTAGGCTAAAACGCACTTTTAGCGTTATTTCAGTTTTCTGCAGGGACACTGAATATTCAGCGTGTTTACATTGTGAATTGGCTGTGGAGAAGCAAATTCCTAGTCCTGAAAGTTAATAAAAATGAGTAAACACAACCACAAAAGGACAGTGTCCATTCGTTCACTGATAGAAGAGTCTGGAAACATGATGCAGCAGCCGGCCCATCGGAGGAATGGAATCTCGCGAGAACAGTGTGGCGATTCATTGATTACAGTGCGTGACGTAATAATCTCGCGATATTTCATAGTCTTCATCGCCGTGAACCTCGCTGCGGGAAGGTGTGCTTGATGGCGGTGCCCGATTCTGTGGTAATTTAATCAATGTTATCGTGATTGTATTATTCCAGTTTCGTCGCAGAGATACATGCGGTGCTTGTACATATCCATATTGAGCTTTTGTAGTAGGTTTTGCGGACAGATTTGCGTTCTTTAGCTTAGTTTGTAGCGCGAAGCTGGAGTTCCACCTTAAATGGTGCAGCCGTTAACGTTCGCTCCGGGCGCCGCGGGCCATTTAAGGTGGAGCGGACACAGAATGAATAGGAATCTTCATTTCTGCGGGATAAGCCCTGTACATCTTAAAGGTGCAAGGTTTAATTCGAGAAAGGAATTCTGTTTCTGCAGCGGCTGCAGCATTTAAGGTGGAGTTGGTAATTTAAATATCTATCAAGCTGCCGCGCCATTTAAGATGGTGCATAAAATCCAAGTAAGAAGGAAACAGCTGCGCCGATAAAGAGGGGAAATATAGTTTCAGTCAGATAGCGCGCCATTTGAGGGAAATGTAAATGAGCGAAAAGATAAAAGCTAAGGATAACCTGTACGAAATGTAAGCTATGCTAGCTAAGTGCCGCGCCATTTAAGGTGGAATGGAAAGCTGTAACTAAATTGTTTAAAGCTGAGACTGGCTGCTCACTTAAGGAGATGGGGAACAGTTTGAGTAAGGAGCTGATAATCTCTGTAGAGTGTAACACTGCCGTGCCGTTTTAAGGTGGAATGGAGCATTGGAAAGAGGCTACTTTGGCCTACGGAGTCCGGCCTTAAACCAGTTAGTTAGGATGTAATTAGATTTAAAAAGGTCTCTCTTCGCTACCCACTTGCTGTATCCCAACTCTATTATCGCTACTTTAGTCTTATGCCAAATTTACTCCATTTATTAACGTTTAAACCACCCACTCTGTGCGTTATAGATCTGTAGTTCACGCGCCCTCTCTTTGGGCGCGTCCCAAACCGCTCGCCGAAAGAATGTAGTGCCCTGCACTGATTTGAAGAATTCATTGTTTCGTCTCCTCTGTAGTGCACTCATTAAGGAGGGAGGGTACAATCTGAGACGCAGCTCTTGGCTCTCCCTCTCGGGAAACGTTAAGTGCTCGGGTTTTTTTACATGCGATGGCGGGGAGCTGGTCCTTTTCAAAACCTGTTTCTAAAGACATTTACTGCGAGAAAAGCGTCGTGTCGCCGGGATGAACTTAAACAATGACCCAGAGAATAAACATTTCAATACACTTTCTACTAGCGCCTTAAATGTGGGTCTGTAAATAGTCACAGTAACTGTTTACATTTTTTTTTTCACCAATAGGAGGGGGTGGATGGCTAGAAAGAACTTTATTGCAGCAACAGGCACTTAACTGGGGAAAACGCCATATGTTGAATATCTGATATAGGATATTGAACATGACATGTGCTTGTTTTATTACATAAATATGCAAAGAAATTGTCTCTGCGTTTAACCCCTCCATGGCGCGCGTGCACTAGATCCAGTGACCAGGCACACAGTTGGGCTTTAGGTCCCTTGTTTAAGGAGGAGAAAGAGCGTTTCCTTCACTGGCCCCACCCCCATTTTGCCGCTGGACAGAGGGATTGGCCTGGTGACCTTTCACTCATCCCCATTTCCCTAACCTCAGGGCTGCCCCATCTGTCCCCAGTATATTTTTTGTTTGAGATACTTATCAGAGTCAACTTTTTCCCCACTCTTTCCCTTTCATATAACGTTTTAACTGGGGCTTATTGTGTTTATTTCCAGACCCTGGATTGACCTGTAAACCCAGAGTGTGTGCGTTATTTCCGGAAGACAAGCTGCATCAGGACACCACAGCGGAGACCAAGCGCTAGGTAAGGTGTCCGTCCTTCGGCGACGTTTGTTTTGTACAGATTCATTCAATGCGAAATTACGAATTTGCTTCTTTTTAGTGAGACTTGGGTGTTTTAAATGTTGAGCAGACGGAGAGCCATCCACCCAGTGCTGTGCTCTGGGGTGGTTCAGAAGACAGTACTCTGTACATAAACATTATTGTTATTATGAACGTTATTACTACTTTGGGTTTAATACGTAGTGCCACATTAAGTTTGTATGAATTCATCTTGTCAAATATATGTAGCTTACAAATACAAAGCATGTCATGCCTCCAGGCTACTGTCCTTAAAGCACTAGTTATTTAGTTTGACCAATAAGTCATAAGTTTTATTGTTTTGTATATTGTTATCTGCTGTATAATTTCCATAAATAATTTTTCTTTATTTTTTTGGTCTAAATGAAAACTTGTTTTAAAATCCTGAGACACATGGAGCGCTCATTAGAAGTAATTGAAGTCGGTAAACATTTTGTACGGAGAATAGCAATGAAAACTGTTGACATGTGTCATGTTGGACTTCATAATGTCCTAAATAAGAGGAGAAGACCTTTCCCTGAATTTGGATATCAGTGTTTCTCAGATTGTTGTGTCCCTCTCCAGTATCTCTTGTTCTAAGTAGGTTTGTGTTTTCTTTTCCTTTTTTTTTTTCTTTTTGTCGTTTCTCTCTGTGTGTCGTCTGTGCTGTAGAGCGTATCTCTTGACTGTACTATATTTCCAAAGCCAATGGCAGAACCATTTGGGTTCAAACCTCCTTAAGCACTTCACCACTCTGGAGTTCATTTGAGCAAAGGTACTTAAGCTTTCTTCTGTGTAGTTCTGAGTAAGGGGGCTCACCACATCACGCTTATTGTAGTAATCCCACTCTTTTAACGATCAGTGTCTAGCGTCCCCCTCCCATCGCAGAATTGTTCTCCTTCAGATGACGGCATTATAACCACCACAGTTCATGAAGTGTAGGCAGCACCCTCAAGGATTGCCATGTTGCAGTTCTGTTACCAAACACAGTGCACATGATTTAAGCCCATAGCTTTTCAGTTTGATGTCTTTTTATACGGATAGATCAGTCATGAAAAGCACATCTTGAAGTTTAGTTTGGTGAGCAGTTTCAGAGCCTGCACAAAAACAAAAACAGTTATAGACAGACGAAATCTACATTAATTTACCTTCCCCATAATTAATCTACTTTTCAAGACAAGTGTTTGCTCTGAATCTAAATGATTACAGTGTGTCGTTAAGCTTGTTTTTATAGTTTAAACTTCTCTTTGGAAGGTTCAGCCTGGTCCCCTCACTCGTGTGTTCTCCGCAGGGAGGTGAGGCTCTGACGATGGAGAATGGACAGAGCACAGCCTCGAAGCTTGGCCTGCCGCCACTCACCCCAGAACAACAGGAGGCGCTACAAAAGGTAACATCAGCCTTGCACACGTCTCTAAGTGTTTGGATGCAGTTTGTGAACCTTCTGCTTGAGTTAAGTGTCCTGTCGGTCGTGCTGCAAACGTGTGAGAAGCCTATGTGAAAATATATAAAGGTTTATTCTAACGATCGTCAGAGGCTTTTTATTTTTAGTAAATTTCACCCTAGAAGCCCTCGTAGGTGTGTATCTAGGATTCTCAGCTATCGTGAGTCATGTTGTCTTTATGAACAATGGCTTATAGTAGTGTTACAGATGTTTCTAAATTGATCATTGACCGTCTTTTATTCTCCACTGGTTTGCGTGTGTGTGCTGTTCAGTGTGCGTGTGTGTGTACAGTGGAGTAGAGAAAAGCCAGCTATGCCTTCGGTGCTAATGAGCTTGTCTGTCTCTGAGCACTCTGCTCGAATGCTGGTACATTCTTAGAAAACCATTTACATGGATCATGATTAGGGTGAGATGAATGTTTCCTGTCTTACTGCTATTTGTACATCTGTACGACAGGCAAAGAAATATGCCATGGAGCAAAGCATCAAGAGCGTGTTGGTCAAACAGACGCTCGCCCACCAGCAACAACAGCAACTCAACAACCTCCAGGTAAACTGCGCACACCTAGAAAAAGGCTTATATTAAGTGTTGTACTCAATTGTCATCTTGTTTTTACTTGTGTAAAATACTGGGGAAATAAAGCATCGTTTAATCAATAACGTCTAAAATTGTAATGACTGCCGTTCTCTTGCTTCACCTCTTTCCCTCGCACCAGATTCCCAATTCTCTACAGATGGCCTCCCTCACCATGGCAGGATTTGGAGATTCTCTTTCACCCTTACAGTCTGTAAGCATGGCCTTCTTCCTTTTGCCAGTTCTGTCATTTGAAGATGATCTTCAGACGTAACTGTAACGAGGCAGGAACATGACTCCCCTCCATTTCTTGGCATGCATGTAGTTTCCCCATGCTCATGTGTGTAATGTTCGGAGGAAGAGCAGAGCCAGTGCTATGTCTTCGGTGCCAGTGCGTGTTGTATGCTGGTTCTATCCTCAATCACTGGAACATTTTTAAAAGTTTATAACGTATTAGACTGTGTTTAGACTGTGAAAAGGTTTCTGAGCTCTGCGGTGGTGGTGGTGGTGATTTCAGGTTGCAGCGCAGCGGCAGCGGGCACTAGCCATTATGTGCCGCGTTTACGTCGGCTCGATATACTACGAGCTCGGGGAGGACACCATTAGACAGGCCTTTGCTCCATTTGGGCCGATCAAGAGCATCGACATGTCCTGGGATTCCGTCACAATGAAACACAAGGTGTGAATCTGTTTTTATTCCATGTGTATATTTAACTGAGTGAGCTGTTTTGGGTCTAACCAGAAAAAACCCTTTCTCTTCTTCTCTGCAGGGTTTTGCGTTTGTAGAATATGAGGTGCCAGAGGCAGCACAGCTGGCTTTAGAGCAGATGAACTCAGTCATGCTGGGGGGCAGGAACATTAAAGTAAGTCAGAACCGGAGGGGTGTCTTTGAGTACGAATGTGTGGTATGTTTTACGTTGTTTGTGGTTATTTTTCGCTCTCCTAAGAAAAACATGTATAGTTTTATGTATCATTTGAACACAGCAGCTGTGCTTCACGTCATGAACGGACCAATAGAAACGCTTCAAAGCACTTAGAATAAACCCTTAGAGTTGACGTTCTTTCCTTCTCCTTTAAAGTTATTTTTTTAAAGATGCATGTTTTTCATTGGACAGCGATGATATTTAATTAAAAATAAAGAATTAAATGTGACAATTATAAATTTATTAAATGTTTTAATTGTTATCTTATAACAACAAAGTATTTGGAGGCTCATCTGATGACTTTTTTTCTCTAAAGGTGGGACGGCCAAGCAACATTGGGCAGGCTCAGCCAATCATAGACCAGTTAGCGGAAGAGGCGCGAGCGTTCAACAGAATCTACGTAGCCTCCGTGCACCCGGACCTGTCGGACGACGACATCAAGAGCGTCTTTGAGGCCTTCGGGAGAATCAAATCGTGTTTGCTGGCACGGGACCCCACGACGGGGAAACACAAGGGCTATGGGTTCATAGGTGAGTCCCCGGCGTCCTTTCTCATTCGGTTGAAAATACATGTATGTGACTGAGAGCAGTCAGTCATAGCGGAATGCTGTTCTCTACATATGTCTCACAGGGGATAGAGAAGGGTGGGGGCAGGTTCCTCACATGCTTTCATAGTAAGTTTTTGTTTTTGTTGTTGTCGTTATTTTCTTAGGCTCAGTTGCGGACATTTGTGCCATAAGTGCCCTCTGGTAATTACACAGTAAATGACACAGTGCTCTGCTAGAAGAATTAAGCTGAGCCTTCGCCGAGACCATTTAAGTCTTATTCTGCCGTTCCTTCCTTGTAGAGTATGACAAGGCCCAATCGGCTCAGGACGCGGTTTCTTCCATGAACCTCTTTGACCTCGGGGGTCAGTATCTTCGAGTGGGCAAAGCGGTCACGCCTCCCATCCCCCTCCTATCGCCGGCCACGCCCGGCGGACTGCCCCCTGCCGCCGCCGTTGCGGCTGCTGCGGCCACGGCCAAAATCACTGCCCAGGTGAGCTGTTTTATACTATTATCATTTATTGTTAGTCAGGGAGTGAGTGCGTGCGTGTGAGCAGCTGCCTCCTTTTGGCACTAGTATCGTTCCTTGATTTTAAAAAATAAGGCAGCAGTTTTTGTCCTTTTTATTTTAAAAAAAAAATGCGCTTAGGCTAGAGCAGAGACATGGTGCTGTATGTGAGGGCTTGCTTTGAGTAAGCTTAGGTATTGACTGGCATGAAGACTCAGTATGACACAGCATTACATATATGAGACAGAGCTTTTACATGCAGAAAGATAACATAGCGTGTAAACTCCAAAAACAGATGGCATGGAATCTTTCCACTCCGGAGAATCGGACAGAAGACTTCCTCAACTGTCTGGTAAATCCTTCAGGCAATTCTGTTCCAAGCACGCTGGTGCATTTTTGTTTTGTGTAGATTTATAAGTGTTGGGGAGAGGCTTGTCTTCAGGACCTCCCAGTAAAAATGATGATAATCATTGTGCCATAGTCTGCTAGATAGATATTGATTTGGGCAGTCACATCATTTCCTGGATGCTTATTTGTCAGCTGTAGTTTCAGGTGACTCAAGGCTCCAAGTAGCCCTTGCTTTTTAAACAGAGGCAACATTTATGCCACTTATTAAACAGGGCAACTTGGCTCTTGAACTGTTGCCTGCACATTTTTGTTTTGAATTTTGATAAATACATATTATGCATGTGTTCAGGCATAATGGATCATTTTAAACGGACGTACCAGGATGTCCACTTAAATCTGTAACTCTCTATTATAGTCCCATCATACTGAGTGTGACTTTGCATACTTTTTTTTAAACAAGTTAATTGCTTTGGTAATTGCTCTGATTTTTCAGCCTAATTTTTATAGTATGCACTTATACCAAGTCTGTGCTACTGCATCGACTGGAATGTAGTTGTACATTTAATGCAATTATAATAATATATGTGAATTACTAGTCATAGTAATCTGTCCTGTGTTGTCTCATACTTGTCATTCATAAATGAACTATGTAACTGTAATAAATGTAAAAGTAACTGTAATAATGCAAATTTTTGAGAACACAGTTTTGAATACAAGTGATTAGATTGGGTTTGTCTTGTCATTGGTGTTCTGTGTGTTTTGGCTTGGGGCCGGTTGCATTGAATATATTGAGTGAAATTAGTGCTCATTAGTGTTTTAAACGACCGTGCAGTCATATGAAAGAAAATGGTGCTGCTGTCCGAGCTACGTCTCCTGGTGCTTTTCGAAAAACGTCAGTACATTCAATGCAAGTTCAGTGAATACTTTGTGTTTCTGTTTGTACTCTCAACAGTTTTAGGGCCATAAACACCCATGCTTTTATAGACAGTTTATTTAGTGAGTTGTTATGAACTAAAATGCTCCCAGTGTGACGTAAAACTGCCCATGAGCCCCCGTGCCTAATGCCATGCATTGGCTGAAGGTGTGCAAAGCCACTCCACCCCTTCCAACACTGAGCTGTGGTGTAGTAGAACGTCGCTCCAGTGATGGCGCTCCATCGTATAATTTTGGGGTGAATTGGAGTAGTGCTTGTGATGCAGAACGTATCTTCCATCAGCACCTGACCTCACTACGTTTCACACTAATGGCTGCGTGTCATCAAAACCGCACAGAAATCTTTTATTATTAATCCAAAGCTAATCATTCATCTCTCCTAATGCTCTTGATGCTAAACGCAGTCAGACCTTTACAGCAGTGTTCCAACATCTAGTGTAAAGCCTCGAGACGCTGTCAAATGTCACCGCAGTGATTGATTTATTTCTCCACAGACGTCCAGGGCCAGTACTTTTTGTAAATGCTGAGTGAAAGTTTGTATTTTGACACACATTCATGTCTTTGGCCTTGGTAACCTTAATGGGCCAGGTGTTGTACAGCAGACGTACTGTACTGTAGATCCAAAATGCTATGTTTAGCTGTGTGTAAGTTGAAAGCTTTGTATGATATGCCTCTTTACTGAACACACTAAAAGCGACTGTTGTTAATCTGTAAATGTCTAATGTGGCTTCACCTTTATGAACTACCGTTTTATAATATTCTGGATTTCAAAAGAAACTTTAGATAAATAGGTGTCCACATTTTAAACATAAGAATTGTTCATTCTGACAGGGAACTAAGCCTAGTCCTGGATTACATCCCTCCCTCTATGATATAGTCTACAACTGAGATTAATCTCCATCTGAGAACTAATCCATCGTGTACTATCTGTTTAAAGCGTTGTATACGAATTCAGTCCAATATTTTTGGGCGGATATTTCCTCTCTGTTCACTGGTCTGCGCACTGGAAGAACGTCCAGTGTTCGTACTCAGCCCTGGCTCAGTACATGAGGAAACAAAGATATTGAGCTACACGCGCTTTCAGGGAGAGATGACTGAGAAGCGGCTGAAAAGGAAAAACCTCAAATAAACACTGAATTCCGCCTAATTTCTTTTGGTCCTCAAGCCCAGCGTGTTACACTTGTAATGCACCTGTCTGAAGTTGGGGTCAGAGTCTGAGGGAGCGCTGAAGGAATGGGGTGTATTTATTTTGCTGTTTAGTTCAAATATCAATTTTTATTTCCAGAATCGTATACAGCACCTTGTAATTATCAACTGCATTATCCCAGCTGTGCAGCTCAGTTTAGTATTTGGTGGGTAACACGATTCCACAAGTATCAGGAAATCTGACCATATTTAATGCAGAAGAAAAAATAAAACACGCAAACACGGCTTTTATCAGATCGGACGTTTCTTAATTTCTAATCTTATGACATGATTCTAGTACAATCATCCAGGCCTATTTAGTGCGAATAGAGCATTAACCCCAAAGGTCTGTAAAATTTAACACCTGAAGATGAAACTGTAGGTTTGCAAGTCTTGACATTTTGGCAAATTGAGTATGAGTCCGTGTGCTGCTTCACTTGGTGCAGTAAACCTGCCAAGACGCACTGTGAGTGAATGGACGTCTCTGTGCAAAAGTTGGCGAGGCAGAGACTTCCCCATTGGCTTGTACTGGTAGCCAAGGTAACTGAACGTTCACTCCAAAATGGCACAAAAGGCTTTGAGGGTGCCAGGATGCAGAATGGGAATTTCAGAGCTGTTCTGTTGAACCCGTGGTGCTCTGACTCCTCTATTAGCACCAAAGGCACCTTCTAGCTGGGGATGGGTGTGGTTGTTTATATTGATAGATGTCTGGTGTCTGAATTAATCTCATTATTAGGGGAGGGTAGTATAATTAATTATCAGTTACGTTGTGTATTTTGCAGTATGTCTTCAGTGTTGTCAGTTCAGAACTGACCAATCAGCACTGGTTCTCTTTCGATGGTCCTAGCTGAGCTCAAACTGGGGAACAAAAGCTACATTTTTCTGTCTGGAAACATATTTTTGTTTGTTTATGAACGTAATACCCTCATGGTACATTTTGGTTACTGTTGTTAATTGATTTATACGTCCTTCAGACTGTGGGTTTTTTTTTTTTTTTTTTTTTTTTAGTTTTACGTGTTGAGAGTTGGGTTTGAGGTCGAAATAAAGATATTCAAAAAGTATAAAAAATAGTGCAGAAAAGGGCAAATAAATTGCTTTAAATTTGCCAAAATGTCAGCACTTCAGTTTCTCCTTAGGCAAAAAAATCTTGTTGTTTTTCCTGTCAGTTTACATGCAGCCGGCCCAAGTCTTGTCCTTGTGTTTGTCTGTCTTGTCCTGTCTATCGTCTTGTCCCGTCTGGTCCATGTCCTTGTGTGTGCTGTTTAACGGGCGCTGTGTGGGCGGTGTTCCTATATGTCCCACTCTGTTCTTCCAGGAAGCTGTGGCGGGAGCGTCCATCCTGGGGGCGATGACGGCCGGCTCCGTGACTTTGCCTCAGCAGCTGGGCGGCCTGCCTCAGGCCGTCATGGCAGCACAGGCCCCGGGGGTCATCACAGGTAGGCGGGAGGGCTATGGGCGTACCGGCTTTATCTTGCTTTTAAACTGTAGTGGAAATGCACTGCTAACATAGTCACCTAGCGTGCCTTGCATCTAGTGCTTCTTGGGTGTGTGTTTAAATGGCATGAAGTCACTGCATGTGGAACACGTGGTGGGGATGGTGTTTGTGTGTTGGGTACTGCTGTTTTCTTGGGTGCATAGTGGGAACACGTTTTAATTCAGATATTTGCAGAAGCAATCAAAATGTTTCTTGCATTTGTTTAGTTTGTTTGGATAATGTATAATCATTTCTAATGTACTTTGATTAACTGATTGTTCTCTCAGATTGTAATAATCTTTACACTGCTACTGTGCACCAATCTGTAATCTCATGAGTCGGGAGAATTTGGTTGTGCTTTATCAAGCTGACCTCGTTTCCGCTCTTCCGTTTTTTCAAATCCCATCAGTATCCTATTTAAATGTGCCAGGGTTAGTATGTCTTAAACCCTCTCTCTCCTCCAGGTTTCTGTTTTCTCCTACACATTACATAGTTTAACATGGCCTGTCGTGGGACTTGTCCACTAATAGATTCTCTTTTATTTTCTCTTCTCTCTTTGTCTCTTTCTCTCTCTCTTTTTCTCTTTCTCTCTTTTTCTCCTTTTTTTTCTCTCCTCTCTTCCCCTCCCTGTCTTTACTCTCCACATTCGCCCTGACCGTGGCCTCTTAACCCCTCCCCTTTGCTGCACACTGACCAACCAAGTGTGAAGAGGACTGTTTCTAGCCCCTCCCCTCATAAACAAATCTCTCATTCCCATTGGCCAGTGAGTCTCAGATCCTGTGTGTTTTTGTGGAGTTGATCTTGGTAACCTTTCATCTGAACAGACAGGCATGAGAGAGGGGGGGGTCAAATGGCTTTTAAAAGGTAGAGGGATGGGTGGAGCTCATCAGGAGAAAGACTGATGCCCACCTTCTATACCTCATTTTGTAACTTGGCATTTGAACAGCTCCATCTCAATATATTTTAAGCACTCACTCATTCATCACTGTATAGATTTAAAAAGGCAAGTGTTGATATAGTGTAGTGGGTAATACCACTGACCTTCAAGTGGGACACGGGTTTGGTTGCCTACTTGGGTAAGACACTACGCTATACCAATCTTTGGGCAAGACTCTAAACCTTGTGTTCACCTACATCTGTTACATGTTTAATACCGAAAGACGCTTTGGATAACAGCATCTGCCAATAGCCTTAAGTAAATGTAACATGCACTCATTTGTGTTTCACACTATCTACATCATGTAGCTCTTGCCTTATTCCACTATAAACTACAAGCTTCAGTGTCCAACAATAATAGTATTGATCCCATGATTCTCACCACATTTGTTTTTAAGGGAAGGGGGTGATTTTTGTAGTTGCCAGTTGTGTTGGAGCCCCTGTTAAAGTATCTCCCCTACATGCACACATACTCAGGGTTGTTCCAGATGTCATGGGGCTTCATGTTGTCCTCCCAGTGCCTGCAATCCATGCCCTGACCTTGGTCTCTCTGTGCAGGAGTGACTCCCGCTCGACCGGTGTTGCCCCAGGTGGGGCTGGTTAACCCCGTGCTGGCCTCTCCGCCAGTGATCTCTGCCGCCGTAGCCGCGGCGCAAGAGGCCAAGAAGGAGAAAGAGAAGGAGGAAGAGGAAGCCGCTCAAGACGGCACGGGTCAGGAGATGCTCAGCGAGCAGGAGCACATGAGTATCTCCGGAAGCAGCGCCAGACACATGGTCATGCAGAAACTGCTGAGGAAGCAAGAGGTGAGCCCAGAAAATAAGGCAGATACTGTTTGGAGTTTAGTTGTCACATACTTTTTATTTATTTAATCAAATCTTGTTAGGACATCTTAGGAAAACATTCAGGTGTTGATTTGCTCTCCTTACGTATCCTGTTACTTTTGCTGGCAGTGGAGAGTGTTTGAAAGCACAGACCAGATACTGTAATTCAGCGTAATCAAGATGGTTATGAGTTTTAAAGCAAAATAATGGACTCCCGAGTAGGGCTGTTTTAAGCCTTGCCTCTACCATCTGTAGATTGCAGGTAATCCTCATGACTGGGGAGTCCTAGAGAGCACAATTGGCATCACACCCTACTCCTCCGACTCGTGTTCAGTTCTAGTCATTGGTGACAGTTTGAAAAGAAGCAGTGGATTGGCCTCTCGTCTCAAGAATGGAGACGTCTAATAATTGAGGAGAAAAAACGGACGGAAACTGGGGGTGAACTCGTTTAAAATACATTGATACAGTGGTGTATACATTTGCTCATCCACTGCCTCTTTCTGTCCACAGTCGACGGTTATGGTGCTCAGAAATATGGTTGGTCCCGAGGACATAGACGACGACCTGGAGGGCGAGGTGACGGAAGAATGCGGGAAGTTTGGCGCAGTCAACAGAGTCATTATTTACCAGGAGAAGCAGGGTGAAGAGGAGGATGCTGAGGTCATTGTTAAAATCTTTGTGGAGTTTTCAGCAGCGTCAGAGATGAACAAGGCCATTCAGGCTCTTAACAACCGCTGGTTCGGAGGTCGGAAAGTCATCGCCGAGGTTTACGATCAGGAGCGGTTTGACAACAGTGACCTCTCTGCATAGACTGATATCCCCCCCCCCACCTTCCATGATCCACTGCTTCTGTCTCTGTCTCACACACTCACAGATACAGCTGCTGACCACTGTCCCTAGTGGTACTGGCCTCTTTTTAACTTGTAATTATTTTTTATCGATGTTGATGATATTAATATTATTAATGATCCCTTTTGGGGACAAAGGCAAGCAAACTCTCATGGATTTATTTTTTTTTCTCCTCTTCTCACTGTTGCCTACTGTGAAGGACTTGATATCTGGATATTTGTTTTTGTATTGGTTTTGTTCCTTCCCCTCTCAAGTAGTTTTGGTTTGGTTGCAAAACTTTTTCTTCTGTAATTTAGTCTCCAAAAGATTCATCTTGTTATAAAGCCCTTGTTTTCAGATGCCCCCGGAACAATAAATTCTTCAGATATGACGCTTGGGGTCTATTTGTTGTAACGTTTATACTTGAAGGGAGCATATTCTACCTGTTTCCAGATGTGTTCACAGTCCTCGGAGGTATTAATAAAACATCAGTGGCATGCTTTGGTCAAAATATCACAAGGAACAAACTCCACAGCAGCATCCTGCAAAGTCCTGTGTTTTTTTTTTTTTAAATTATAACAAACTTTTGTTTACTCAAAATACTAGAGCCCCCCCCCCAATCCAATTAACATGCATTATATAAATGCTTTGTCTTGATAAGAGAATACATCTCACCTGTAGAAATAGGATTTGAATTTTGCTGATTCAAAAGGACAAATATAAGAATCAAGCGTGAGATACTGATGCCTGGTTTACACATTTTTTTAAATATATGTAAATGATTTGGAAAGCAAACAATTCAAGCAATTACATTTGATGATGATTTGGTAAGTGCTGAGCTGGATAAGTGGTTACACATAATGAATGAATGGGTTTGTTTTGTTTACCACTAGGAGCTGCTGATGTAGTGATGTCTAAAACTGTCCTGTTCACTATATAGTGCACTATTGTGCCAATTTGTAGTGTCTGAAATAGCTCCCAATTTACTATTCCCTATATTATTATACAGTGCATTATACAGAACTGAATTCAGGTGGCACAGTGGTGCAGCAGGTTAGTGTCGCGCACTCACAGCTCCGGGGATCTGGAGGTTGTGGGTTTGAGTCCCACTCCGGGTGTGGTGTGTTCTCTCTGTCTGCATGGGTTTCCTCCGGGTGACTGCCTGTGAGGAGTGTGGTGTGTTCTCCCTGTGTCTGCATGGGTTTCCTCCGGGTGACTGTGAGGAGTGTGGTGTGTTCTCCCTGTGTCTGCATGGGTTTCCTCCGGGTGACTGTCTGTGAGGAGTGTGGTGTGTTCTCTCTGTGTCTGTGTGGGTTTCCTCCGGGTGACTGTCTGTGAGGAGTGTGGTGTGTTCTCCCTGTGTCTGCGTGGGTTTCCTCCAGGTGACTGTCTGTGAGGAGTGTGGCGTGTTCTCTCTGTGTCTGCGTGGGTTTCCTCCGGGTGACTGTCTGTGAGGAGTGTGGTGTGTTCTCTCTGTGTCTGCGTGGGTTTCCTCCGGGTGACTGTCTGTGAGGAGTGTGGTGTGTTCTCCCTGTGTCAGCGTGGGTTTCCTCCGGGTGACTGTCTGTGAGGAGTGTGGTGTGTTCTCTCTGTGTCTGCGTGGGTTTCCTCCGGGTGACTGTCTGTGAGGAGTGTGGTGTGTTCTCTCTGTGTCTGTGTGGGTTTCCTCCGGGTGACTGTCTGTGAGGAGTGTGGTGTGTTCTCTCTGTGTCTGTGTGGGTTTCCTCCGGGTGACTGTGAGGAGTGTGGCATGTTCTCCCCATGTCCGCCATCCCAGTGCTCCGGTTTCCTCCCACGGTCCAAAAACACAGTAGGTGGATTGGTGACTCAAAAGTGACTGTAGGTGAGAGTGACCGTCTTTGTGTGTTGCCCTGTGAAGGACTGGCGTCCCCTCCAGGGTGTATTCCTGCTTTGTGCCCAATGATTCCAGGTAGGCTCTGGACCAACTGCGACCCTGAGTTTTGAGGGATTGATAATTGTCCACTGTTTTCGGACTCTACTACAAAATGACAGAACTGCCATATAGTGCACCATATAATTAAAATGGCGTGGTTTCAGATGGTGATATAGGACAGTTTTAAGTGTACTCAAACAATCCCACAATGCACTGCAAATAGTAGTGGACAGCAGGTACCCATAATCCACTGCACTATTTGCTATAATTAAAAAAACATAACACATGAGGTTACATGTTCGTTATTCTCCTGAATTCAGTTCACTATATTAGTGCACTACATAGTGATGTAGGGAAGAGTCATTTCGGTTGCAGCATTGATCCTAGTAGTTTTACGTATTGAAATGGATTTCCAAATATGGGCATATTGCCAAGTGTGGCCCAATAACGGGCCAGTATTTTGAAATATGTAAATGAGAGGATGACCGTTACGGAACAGACCAATATTAACTGCGTTGTTAGCGTCGACTATTGCAGTTAGCTCCTCGATTTAAGGTGGAATGGGATCCTGTCGGAGCATGTTTCAGGTGAGTGTGTGTGTGTTTTTGTTTTGATATTTTTTTTTTAGATATTTAAGCCTAAGAGGCAAGTGTTGGCTTTTTATTCGAATTGTCTGCTCCACTTTTAATGCTATATCAAGAGTATGAGGTTAATCTAATTTGAGGACGAGTGTTACTGTCCAAATTACACAGTAGCTACAGAAGTTAATACTGGAACGGAAAAAACGAGCTGAAAGTATATTTAAAGTGTAATGGCAAATCCGGCTAAAACCCAACTTTTCACAACTCACAGTAGATGATCTTTAGAATCGAGTGTAACGTACAGAAAACTATTTCCCCCATCATTGCCTTCTTAAACATGCCCATTTAAGGTGAAAATGAAAAAAAAAAAAACAAGATATTTCAGTTTCTGGACGTACCCATTTAAGGTGGACTCACTAATTTAAGAAACCAAGTAGCTGCAGTGTTTAGCAGAGAGAAAAAATCCGAAATAATTGTTTATCTAAGAAATTAAGTAGCACTAATCAATTTTATTTACATCCCCTTTTTCAGAATTTTTGTAAAATATAATGCTACCAAATACATTTCTCAGAGAGTTTAATCCTTAAGAGAATTAAGTGACAAACGCACAAATGTTATTTTTGAGACGCTACTGTATTTTGTAAATATGAAAAACACTTTGACAACTGCAACAGACCACCTTTCCTTTTAATGACACTTTAATCATTTCAGAGCTAATGATACTAATGGCTGCAGTTATGAAACTGGAAAAGAAGGGCTACACACACTCACACCTATGGACACACTTGGTATCCATTTAACCTACAAATGTGTGTTTTTGGACCTTGGTAAGACACTGGAGCACCCAGAGGAAACCTACACAGACACGGGGAGAACACACCAAACTCCTCACAGACAGTCACCCGGAGGAAACCCACGCAGACACAGAGAGAACACACCACACTCCTCACAGAAAGTCACCCGGAGGAAACCCACGCAGACACAGAGAGAACACACCAAACTCCTCACAGACAGTCACCCGGAGGAAACCCACGCAGACACAGAGAGAACCCACCACACTCCTCACAGACAGTCACCCGGAGGAAACCCACGCAGACACAGAGAGAACCCACCACACTCCTCACAGACAGTCACCCGGAGGAAACCCACGCAGACACAGGGAGAACACACCACACTCCTCACAGACAGTCACCCGGAGGAAACCCACGCAAACACAGGGAGAACACACCACACTCCTCACAGACAGACACCCGGAGGAAACCCACGCAGACACAGGGAGAACACACCACACTCCTCACAGACAGTCACCCGGAGGAAACCCACGCAAACACAGGGAGAACACACCACACTCCTCACAGACAGTCACCCGGAGGAAACCCACGCAGACACAGGGAGAACACACCACACTCCTCACAGACAGTCACCCGGAGGAAACCCACGCAGACACAGGGAGAACACACCACACTCCTCACAGACAGTCACCCGGAGGAAACCCACGCAGACACAGGGAGAACACACCACACTCCTCACAGACAGTCACCCGGAGCAGGGCTCAAATCCACAACCCCAAGACCCTGGAGCTGTGGCAGAGACACTGCCTGCTGTGCCATGTGCTGCTCTAATGTAACTTTTAGAATCAAGTTTATTTGGATGTTCAGTATTCAGTGACAGCTCAGAGGCAAAGTGGGTGATGGAGCTGTAACACAGCTCAAGGGTTCTGGAGTTGTTGGTTCAAATACCACACTGGGTCAACTGTGAGGAGTTTGGTGGTTTTTCCCTGTGTCTGTGTGGGTTTCCTGAACAGGATAAATCTGTTGCAGAAAATGAATGTAAATGAAGCAGTTAGTATAAACCACCATTATTTTTTTCTTTTTGTAAAGATGGCAATTTCACCCTCTCATAAGATAAAAACTTTAAATACTGTAAATGGTTAAACCTTTCCCTTTGTTGTAAAAAAAAATAACTGTTAATTCCAGATGGTTTATTTATGTTTAACTCTAATAAATGTTAAAATTGTCCTATTGTGTGACTGTCCCAACCTTGGTTCAATAAATGTTAATATTATTAAAGAAACAATACACAGGAATTTGTCTTAACACCCCTGGCATAATTGTGTCTACTTAAATAAGTGGCAGTGCTTTTCTCTGTACATATATTTCTAAAAGTATAGGGATTTATTAAACTTTGTCACTGAAAACAAAGTTGTGTTGTGTGACACCATATCGTTATTTTGAACTTGCCAATTTCATCTTGATGATCTTTCAGTCTTATTGATGGACCTCCTTTAAAGTTGTGTGAATGAAGACCCCTAAGAAGCCCATGCTAAGTTTTTCTTTCAGACTTGTTCAAACATTTAACTATGTTTTCACACCAGTGAAAGTGTTACGTTTTGTTGTCTTTTGTGTGGAGGGTGTCACTTATTCAGATCGCTACTGTGTGTTCTTTGATATGTGGGCCCCACTGGACATCATGGGCAGACTGGTTTGTGTCAAGAAAAGCACTGTTAAAGACTGCACAGCTACATTTTTCATGAGCAAAATGTGCACTACACCATGTGAACAGTAGAACTCTGTTGATCATCTTGTAGTGGAGTATGAGCCAAATATGAATATCGGACAATCAAGAAATGAAAAGTTTTGAATTAAAACTTTTCCAGTCTGCAGAAGACTTTTCGTCTGCAACATAGCAGCCCCCACACACACACCCAATCTAAAGACATCAAAAGAACCCTTTTAAGTAACACATGGCCCCAACACCCCCCTTCTCTCTTTTAACTAACAGGAACTGTCGAGATAACTAACTTAAAGAGACAGGAACCTCAAACAAAGAAGAGAGCTTTTACGGCCCGTTTTTATGACAATGGCACCTAAATGTCTAATCCTTATCTTTCACGGAGATCAACAGATGTTCAAACCAAAGTGACCTCGAGTGAACTCCCGTGAACCAACAGCTGAAGCACGAATCAACAGCGACACCAAATGGACACTGGCGAAACTACGCCTCGCTCGGAGTCGCTGGAAAACAATAGCGGAAAATAATCAAACTCTGATTATTTGTGTATTAAACCTATGTATTGATGTCACTTTCTGTACCCTCAGATGAATGTCTACCTCCTAATGAAATGTGTATATTGTGGACTGTTTTCTATCATGAAGAGAAATCCTACTTCTGAATAGGATTAAACGAACTAATATACTTTCCCAGCATAGCATCATAAATGGGACGTAAAGATGAAACCTTATGTAACTGTCTGATGTTAATAGTCCAATGTACTCATTGTTATATGCTGATAGCGGGTATAAGAATTTTGATATGAGAAATTCATATTCTTTATGTGAGAATCAATGATTCAAACTCCCTTCGACTCTCTCCCCCTAGCGAGAGTCATGTGAGACTGAACTCGCGTCCAATCAGAAAGAGGACGCCTCCCATTAGGGCGTGACCGCGCCAGCCTTGAAAATAGCAGCTCGACTGCTCACATCCAGTTCGAAGTTTTGAAGAGTCGCGAGGACTCTACAGGAGTAACGGACCACTGAAAAGGAGAGGACGCCGACAACAAACAAAGAAAAACCTCTCAGACTTCAGAAAAGCTTACGAGAGACGTCTCGAAATTAGCTAAGAGTATGAAGTTTTACTAATACGTCGAGTAATTTGAATATCTTTCTTTTCTTTTAATCTTGTTTATGTTTATTACCTATCGAAGTGTGATCTCACGAGTGATCAAGGCGGGTGAAACTTATTTGTGGCCAAAGTAAGGTATCAACCGTTTGAGTAATCGATAACAGATATATTAACGTTATAAGCTGATTCCTGAAGACATCAATCCTGGAAAGCTGAACAACGAGACTAGCTAGTACTCTGAAAAAGCCTTTCCACTACGGTGGAAAACCAGCCACGCCTGTGAAAAACCGAAGAAGGGAAATCTCGATCGACGCAGCTCAGCTCGGAATCGAGGGTCTTCAAATCGACTGTAAAGAGATCCTCCATAAGCGGGCCTGCTTCTCACCACGTGGGAACGACGAGAACACCCCGGGACACGGAGATTAAACAACAGGACGCGACGGCTCGGTGAAACGGCGAACGAGTAAGCTAGCGTATTTAACACCTTTTCAGTAGCTGATGTCTAAACAAACCCTCTTTATAATTTACCATTTATTAACCTTAGTTAGCAACAATTTAATCACAAGACAGCAGTGCCTAGCTCACCTTTAAGCTTGAATCAGTTCCCCCTGCCGGACACAGTGAGATTACAAGGTTGTGCTATGTCAATTAAATACTTCTCTTTATTAATAAAACTCTCATTATTTGAAATCACAGTGTGTGCAGTTTGTTCATTAGAATTTCTGAAAATCCGGAAGAACTCATTTAGCATGATTATTATTCATTCTCAAACTAATTATTAATGTTATAATTGCTTAAACCAATTATAAATCTTAATTAATTTCATTAAGTCAAATATCAGAGGTTGAAGGAGTTTGAATAAAGTCAAGGCTATAAAACAAATTATAAAATTATATGTATGTATTTGTGGTGTACCCTACTACGCTACATATACAGAACATTATAAATTTTTGGCGCCCACGCGAGGCCGGAAAAAGGCTTTTTAATGAACAAACTAAACACTGAAACAATATCAGCTTGGGTTTATGAAATACTTTACGCTGTTGTGTTACTGAATAACGATTGAGATTCAAAGCTTGATGTGGGTAACTTCGTGTTGTGTTTGTTACTGCTGAAAAACTGTTCTGTGATATATATACCGGTTAGAAAATAAGCTTGGTTGTTTTTGAAAGAGCGCGGCTCTGCGCCAATTTGCATGCATTAAATTGAGGCCTTGGGCACGTCTAAATAGCGCGAAACTCCGCTTTTAAGACTTTGCCTTCGGTTCGACCCCTTGGCCGCGAATCCCGGCGAGAGACCACCGAACCGAATACCCCCGTTCGTTTTAAACTGGGTCGCTACCAGCGTTAATAACGAGATCGCGCGCTAGGCGATTGGGAGGTTATTAAACAGCCGAAAAGACGGCTTGTGTGAAGAGCGGTCTGCTCTTGTCAGCTGTTCCTGTTAAACTGAACTCGTATTCAGAAAGGAGCGAACCCCTTTGAAGGGGCGGAGCTGAAACTAAGGAGGGAAATTCAAAACGCCCCCAAAACAGAGGAAGACAAATTCCCTCTTGTGGTATAAGTGCGTAATTGCAGGGAAAAATACTTCATAACTAGCGTCTATTGAAGCGTGTCCTCCCGTGCTCCTCCTTGTGGTCAAGTGGTGCTACCCTTGACGTTTGATTCCCGTACACCCTCTAGTGGTTGGGAGGTTGTCCGCCGAGACAACATAAGTGTTTAGCAGCCCTCTGGTGTTTAAAAGTTGTCATTACAGATGAAATTCTTTTAAAATACCTTAGTGTAAAATCTCTGTTCCCCTTTTAAATTGTTATTTTTATTTTTGATAGAGTATCTGAGCGTTTAAAATCTTTATCCCATTTTAGATTTTAAGCTGATAACGCCCTCTAGTGTTGAAACTTCCCGCTACAGTGGAAATTCCCACTTGTGTTATATTGTGTCTGCCCGTACTGTGTCGATTGGGATTCCCACCAGCGCCGACTGGTGTCCATTGCTGCTATTGCATTGTAACTTGCTTGTCGCCCTCTGGTGTCCTAGTCTGGTATTACAATTTAAGTTCAACTTAAATACTGAAGCTCGCTGTTGCCATTCAGACTTACCTCCAGTACCCTCTGGTGGAGAAAACTTGCTATCGCAATTGAAATTGTCGACCAGTTCACACTGATAAGACCTGGTATCACAGCTCTAGTGGCTGTCTCTAAACTCTGCACATCTGAATAATTACAAGTAAAGGCTTGGAAGCATAATAAGTTGATACAACCACAGCAGACAGTGTGCAGTAATTAGAGATTGACACTTTAACTCGATACCAGATCACAGACGCAGTTAAAAGAGAGAGTCTTTTAATCTTGCTATTCTTAATAATTCTTTAATTCGGAAAATTCTTTTACTTTCATAATTCCTTAATTGGAAATTATATGTAGGAAAAAATTTCACTTAATTTAAAATTCTTTAATCCAAATTTTTTCGACAATTCTTTAATTCAAAATTTTTAATAATTTTAATTATTGAAAAAAAAAAAAAATTTTTTTTATTTTTTTTTCCTCTCTTCTTGTATTCACTTGCGTATAGCAACTTTCACTCCACCCTCTTCTACTAACAGACTTCCCTTAGAGACTCACAAGTGAACTCTAACACCATACATACTGGCAGTTACTCTTAGAGCACTCGGTACAGGTGAATTTAGTTCAGATTTAGTTAGAAAAGGGATTAACGGAATTAATCCTAACTAAATAGAAGTAAGTTACACCTCGCAGTTAAAAACACAGCTAACATGGCAGAAGGGACTTTTTCTTCGGAAATATATGTAGAAGGTTTGTGGGATGAGGCATTCTCTGTTCTGACCAGCATCACCAGTGATGTGATGCCGGGACTCGCAGAAACTGTGCAGAAAACCTCACAGGCCCATCGTGACCACATGGTGGCTAAGTGGGTAGAGAACCACTTAACCGACATCCTCAAGGGCAAGCCCCTAACTGAGGCATTAGGTCAGATAGCCCTCCTCGCTGTAGTACAGCTCAGAGCCAGCGAACGTGAGCTTGAGGTATCAAGGCGACAGCAGGCAAAGGTAGAGGCAGAGCTAAGTCGACTTCAAAGCGAAATAGCTGAAGGGAACACGCTGCCCCAGGTCACACCCGATGTGCCACCTAGTGCCGCTACAGAAAGACAAGGCCAGCAGGAAGATAGTGAGGATCAGGAACCAGACTCAGGGACCGTAACCTTTAGAGCTGCTGCAGCACCTCCTCTGGTATCAACGGGTATTTCCCCTTCCCCTGTGTCTCCTGTCAGTCGTCCCTTACAACGCCCTGCTAGACCCAGAGCACTGCAACCCAGTGTCTGGTCCCCTCAACCTTTACCCTCTCATGGTCCCTCATACAAGGACCTAGATAAAATCGCGCGTAATATAACCCGCTTTGATCCCAAACCTGACGGTTCTAATGATATCTTTTCCTACCTAAAAGATATTGACTTCTACCTCCAAAGGTTCCCCGGGATCACCATAGAGGACAGACTATATGTGATTAAACTGACCTCCAACCGAGACGTCAGCAATTTCATTGAACGTCAGCCAGATTATGTAAAAGCGCGATATGATGTGCTGTGCCAAGCCTTGGAGGAAGAATTCTCCAATCACCTGTCACAGACCGGACTGGCCGCTGCTTTGAACATAAAACAGCAACGCCAGGAATCCCCTCAGCAATATTATAACCGACTCAGACAGGCGTACTTCGGACCTAGAAATGACTCCGGAATGGAGGAAGAGTTAAATTTCAAATCACTATTTATCCAAAACCTCCATCCCCACACCAGTCATCAGTTGGGAGTCTCAGCTTGCCCTCGCACCCTGTCTAGCAGACAGCTGCGCAATTTAGCACTCAGAGGTTTCCTAAAATCCCAACAAATTCCCAACAGGCGGTCCGAAACACCCCAAGTCTTTAATGTCGACTCCCACTCCTCACATTTAGAGTTAGAAGGTGCCACCCAGGCCGATCCACAAAAATCCACCCTGGACCCTTCCTCCACTCCGTGGACCGGTGAGGGCCCGAAACCTCATCCGCCCTCACACCAATACAAGCGCTACCCTCCTCGCAGGCCAGACAGAAATCACGACAAAGATTTCTGGAACCCTCGGGGCAGGGCTGGGTATGGTCGTGACTATTACCCTGTAGAAAACCGCGGTGCGGGCCGTGGAAAACCATCACATCCCCATAAGGGATATGAGCGAACAGCTCCGAACCAGCTTTCTAATTCCTATAGAGAAAAGAAAGAAAAATACTGGTATCAAAATAAAGAAAATCACGCTAAAGACAAGCTTAAAGACAAGGAACTCAGCTCTAAGGAGTTAGAGGACATCCGCCGAATGCTTGTAATGATTTGCAAAGAGAAAAAGAAAAAACCTGACGTTCTTTCTATCACCTCTTCGCGGTCTAACCCAAAGCCATCCTCTAACACCCCAGAAATGTTAGAAAGTTATGTAGGAGAAGTGACAAGCGAAGCTCCGTCTTCTAGCGCACCGTGCAATCTCCTCGTGACCCAAACAAACACTGAAAACCCGATGATACAGGGGGGTGACTCGCAACCACCCTCCAGTGCTGTTTTAGTTGTTCAGTTAGACGGTAAAGAAGGTTTAACGCCAAATGACCCTTCAGTCATTGAAGGCGACACACCCGTCCGACAATTCATGGGACACCTAACGGAGAAAGGGGTTGCACGCAAATTCTACTTGTCCACCATTGTGGACAGAAGGCTAGTACATGAGGCCCTGTTGGACACTGCATCAGATGTCACGCTCATGTCTTCCGCCTTGTTCCACCAGGTTCGAGCCATTGCGCGGCGTGAAAATCGCGAGATACAGCTCCAAAACTGTTCTCTTAAAATTCAGCCGTATTCACATGCAGGCCTCACTATCCAATCTATGGCACTAATACACTTAGCCATTGGACCAATGACTTTAGTGCATCCAGTCCATGTGTCTCCTCTCGAAACAATTCCCTTCCTCATCGGCAAAGATCTCCTTAATCGCTTCGAACCACTGATTGACTTCAAAAGGTCAAAGATCTGGGCACAAGTGCGTGAGCCTTTACCCATCTGCACCCCGCACCACCGGGAAGCTCAGTGTTGCCGTCTCGAAATCCGGCCTGAATCAATAGGAGATCCACCAAGCCAGATCCCTCACTTCGAGGAAGAGGAAACTGAGCCCATGGCGGCCACGCCAGAGACAGCAGTCTCTCCCTGGCCCCCTAGTGCCATGTTAGAACAACGGAACACATTCCTATGCACTTTCACACAGCCGTCCACAACAGACGCTCCAAGCCTTCCCATCGTGAATGGTCTCACAATGCAGGACTATCATGTAGACAATGCAGTTCTGGCTCTATGGACCGACCAGTCCGCCATAAGCCAAACCCTCTTTAACACTCTGCGCCTCACTCAACCAAATATTCCTTTGGTGAGCAGTCCTTGTCGCTTTCCTCTTAACCTGACATCAAAAGCAATGTCACCCACTGATGGAATTTGCGCTTTAACCGTCCAGTGGAACAAAAGGGTAATCACCCATTATTTCTTAGTCGTCCCTAACTTGCCGCACGACGTTTACATTGGAAGTGACTTCTTGGTGCGCCTCGACGTCCACGTAGACACCCTCAATAGTGTACTGTGGTCTTTGACTGATGTTTCAACGGAAACCTGGTCCTCCGATCTCATCCGACACGAGCTGTTGCTCTCTTCTCAGCTCTGGACATGAGTAACGATGCCATTTGCAGGATAGATCTCGCTGACGACAATCAAATGACGATCACGGTTCTTTCCATAGATTCATCCCCGGAATCCTCCCGGGAACCATCTCTTCTTCCCGAAGCGGGAGAAAACACTTCAAATCCACGTACTTCAAAAGAACTATCTGACTCCGAATTTCGTATCCAAGTCGAACAAGTTCTAAAGGAGGCCGACGCCCTCCAAAGCAAAGAAGAACGTGAGAAACTCTGTGAAGTGCTCCTTAAATATCAAAAATCTTTTTCCAAAGATTCAACGGACTGTGGTCTCACTGACATTCATTCAGCACGTATTCCCACTCGTCCAGGAGCACCACCCACGTTTGTCCGCCAATACAAAATTCCGTTGGCATCCTATGAACCGGTACAAGAAATCATTGATGACTTGCTGGAAAAGGGCATAATTCGACCCTGTAACAGCACGTACTCGGCACCATTATGGCCCGTCATAAAACCAAATGGTAAATGGCGCTTAACCATTGACTATCGGAAACTAAATCAACAAGTTCCCTTGTCTCGATGGCCGATGACACAATTGGAGCAAGAACTTCCCTCGGTCCGAAACGCTAAATACTTTTCCACCATCGATGTAGCCTCTGGCTTCTGGACCATCCCGGTGCAAGCAGAAGACCAACACAACCTCGCTTCCACTTTCGCAAACCGACAGTACACATTCACTCGGTGCCCTTTTGGATATGCCAACTCACCCGCGGAGTTTAATATTTTCTTAAACAAAGCATGCCCCGATGCCCGCGAGCGAGGCACCCTCATATATGTGGACGACATACTCATGCGTAACCACTCCCTACAGGCACACCTTGACGAGATTGATCATGTTCTTGACCAGCTTACAACAGCAGGTGCGAAAATATCACTCTCCAAATGTCAGTGGTGCAGAACAAAAGTGAATTACGTCGGTCTGCTCGTAAGCACTGATGGTGTTGAACCACAAGTGAGTCGAGTGCAAGGGGTAACAAACCTCGCAGCACCCACCAATCTTAAGGAACTCCGCAGTTTCTTAGGAGTATGCAACTACTCACGACAATTCATAGAGAACTATGCGGACCTAGCTCGTCCACTTTATGACCTCCTGAAAAAGGACACTCCGTTCACCTGGGGCGAAGCCCAGGAACACGCCATGCAGGCACTAAAATCGAAACTGTGCACGGCTCCATGCCTTGCCTATCCTGACAGTAGCAAAGAATTCTACCTAGAAGTAGGGTTCTCGGACCACTGTCTCAGCTCCGGTCTGTACCAATTACACGACAGAGACAAACGTGTCATAGCCTACGCTAGTAAAACTATGCTGGCTGCCGAAAACAAATACAGTGACTGCGAAAAAGCACTACTAGCAACAGTGTGGGCAGTCAAACATTTCTCCAACTACCTAGGTGGTCAGAAGGTGATTGTTGAAACTCATCATCAACCAGTCACTTTCCTAAACAGCCAACGAATTCGAGAGGGTGTAGTAACTAACGCTCGAGTAGCATCATGGCTAATGGCTCTCCAAAGCTTTGACTTAGAGGTGCGTTACGCGCAAAACTACAAGAGCCCCCTAGGCACAGGCCTTGCTTCCTGCAGGCGATGCGAAGGAGACATGCCTTCCCAAGTGCCACAAACTCTAGAAACCCTCTTACCTACCGTGGCTAACCACCACTATTTTGATCCTAACACATGCAAAGACCTTGTCACTGCATATGTAGATGGTTGTTCGTTCCGCCGAGAACACACCCTGATGGCAGGGGTGGGTATTATCGGAATAAACGGATGGCCTCACGAACCCCTAAGTTTCAAATTGGGTGCTCAGTCCTCCCAATACGCTGAAATAGCAGGAATTCTCATCACAATCCAGTCTGCGGTCCAGAAAAGCGTAAAAACGTTGGTGATCTGCACAGACTCCAACTACGCACGCCTAAGCTTCACATGCCACTTGAGACTGTGGAAAACCAACAACTACACCACGTCAAACAAAAAGCCAGTTAAACACAAAGAGCTTTTCGCGGCATGCGAACACTTGGTAGACACGCATGACCTGCAGATCTACTGGAAGAAAGTGAAAGGTCACTCCCGAGTCCCGGGAAATGACAAAGAATTCAATGATCAAGCAGATAGCTTAGCCAAGCAAGGGGCCCGCGAAGGCACATTGTGGACGTTCGATCCCTCCCTTTTTCCAAACCCACCCGACATCGAAGTCCTAGCTGTCACACGGTCTCGAACTGTAACAAAGGCGTCGCCTGACAATGCCAAAACTACCATTGTCTCTATTAACCCCGCTTTTTCGGACGCTGACTTAGTTACTCTCCAAGCTCGAGACCCATCCATTTCGAAAATGCTTAGCCATGTCTCTGACCCATCTACTAATCCCATTACAGCACAAGATCTTGACACCATACCAGGCCTTAAAGACCTATACGGCGCCAGAGCGTCCCTCCAAGTCGTCAAAGGCTTGCTAGTTCATGCCACTGACTCGCACACTTCACCTACGTTCGTGGTTCCTCAGTGCCACAGGGGGGTGATGCTGATGCACGCCCATGACTCCCCATCTGCGGGACACAAAGGGGTCAAAGCAACACACCATGCGCTCAGGCAGGTGGCATATTGGCCCCACATGGTAAAAGATGTGGCTGACTACATTAAAGGCTGTCTGGTATGTTGCCAATTTCAACCCTCGAATCCTCTTCATAGAGCTCCTCTGCAAAAGAAAGGAGTATCCTTCCCTTGGTCAAACCTCCAGATAGACTGGGTTGGACCACTCACTCGAACAGTAAGAGGTAACAAGTACTTCCTCACAGTCACGTGTGCATTCACTAAATGGGTAGAATGCCTCCCCGCACCGAATGACACAGCGCTAACCACTGCATACTTACTGATGAACCATGTCTTCTCACGGTTTGGCCTACCCAGCCGTGTCGACTCTGACAGAGGGACACATTTCACAGCTGAGGTCATGCAGCAGCTCTGGCAACTCTTAGGAGTAAAAGCCAGCCTTCACATTAGCTACCATCCTCAAAGCTCAGGTCAGGTAGAGCGAGCCAACCGAACTGTTGTTAGCATACTGAAAAAGTACGTAGCAGCAAACCAACGAGACTGGGATGTCAAACTCCCCCTCGTACTGATGGCCATACGGGCGACCCCACACGACGCGGTCGGGGTCTCACCCTTTGAGTTGATGACAGGGAGACAAATGACTCTGCCACTACATCTGTTATATCAGCCAGGTGAAGCTAGCATAGCCGTAGCCTACACCACTCATCAGTATATGGAGGATCTGCAGAAACACCTCAAAGCCACCTTTGCCTTTGCCCAGCAGAAACTGGAAAAAAGTGCAGAAGGTCGCAAAGCGTACTACGATCACAAAGCATCCCACGATGAACTCCAAATAGGGGACAAAGTATGGTACTACATCTTTGTCCAACCTGTTGGAAGGTCGCGAAAAACAGGGGGGAATTTGGCCCGCAAATTCCTACCCCGATGGTCCGGTCCCTATAAGATAACGGACAAACTGTCCCCCGTTGTTTACAGGATCAAAATAAACAAAGCTCGGGGCAGTACCGAATTCAAATGGGTCCACCGCAACCAAATCCGACCACACACAACCCCCATGGGACTTGTAGGGGATACTAACGCTTGTGTTAGATCATAAACGACAGAACCAAAGGCAGGAAGGGTGTTAGTTAACAAACAACTATAACCTTCTACTCACACCTTAGTTCTCCTATCCCTTTTCCCTTTTTCTCTCACTCTTTAGCAGGCAACGAGCTTCTAACCAGACTGAGGACACTCAGGGTGCAAGACCCTAGTCCCTCATCGTCAATTATTGTAGAGTGCTTACCCTAGGAAATTTTTTATCAAAAAGGGGGGTATCGTGAAAATTTCTTATAATTTATCTAAACGACTCGCCGTAAATACCCTAAATCTAACCATGAGCGTCTCTTCCGGTAGGATGGCCCCGCTGCTCATTCTCCTGATCGTCGGCTCCCTAGGAACCGCTGTGCTCCCTGAAGTGATTGAACCAGGTCCTGACTCAGGAATAATACTGAAAGACCAGCCGGGACTGCTAATCACTAATTGCCGCCTCCATACCCAGAGAGTATTTGTACGGTTGAATCCCGCCGAAGCGTGTAGCAAAAACCTACCGATAACCACGCTGCAGACTGGCCGGAATGGAGTTAGATGGACTGAGGAAGCTATCAGCCATGCTGAAGCCGACGTAACTCACATGCTCCGCCAGTTACAAAAGTTTACCGTAACGCAATCAGAACTAAATGGTTTTAATAAACGACCTAAACGCTTCATAGGCGGATTGTTAATGGCAGCTGCAACTGTGGGATCACTACTGAGTCTCGGAACGTCCGCCGTCAATGCCGTCAATGTAGCCACTGTTAAACGTCAAGTAGGGGAATTGCAAGCGGAAATTCCGAACATTAAAACCCAATTAGACAAACAGCAGCAGCACCTGCAAACCATTGGGCAAACCCTACGTGGCACCGTCGTAGTGCTCAACGCTCACAGTGTCGCTTTGAACAAAACGCTCCAGACGGTTAACTCCATGCTTTCAGTAGTACAACTTGACCTTGCCCACATCCAGCTTGTGAATATGTTATTGTCTGATATGCTACAAGAAATCAGCTCCTCTGTAGATAGCCTAGCTATGGGGAGAATCCCTCCCTACCTGGTGCCCCTATCCTTAGTACAGGAGATTTTATCCACAGCAACTCGAGAAGTAGTTACTGATCTCCAGGCCCACCTAGCCTATACCTTAGGTAGCGCCATCCCAATTTATGTTAATCCTCAAGACCGAGAATTAGCATTCATTATTAACCTTCCCATAATGGCGCCTGAAAACATATACCGTTTGAAAGATGTTGTCAACGTTGGTTTCTGGCAAGATTCTGCCTACGTTCGTGTGAAAACAACATCTCTTGTAGCATACCAAGACGATAACCCTGACCTATATCTGGTACCCAATTTGCTTATGTGCACACTCACTAAAGACATTCACTACTTGTGCCCTAGCAAACCTTTCATTCGTGACAGCGCAAATGGGATCTGTGGCCTTAAGCCTATGATGAGTAATACTCAATGCCCGGTAGTCGTCACGCCCCGACGTTTGGTAACCAGTACTCAAGCTGAAATTGTTGGAAATCGTTGGTTGGTTAACACCCCCTTTAGAGAGGCCCTACTAACCTATGATCAACATGACACCTCAGAAAGGGTACTCCTTCCTAGCCAAACCTTCTGGGTAGACGTCCCCGTAAACGCAATCTTACATGTAGGAGACCTGGCCCTGTATCACCTAAACCCTGACCAATATGAGAGCGACATAGAAATCTCAGAGTTCTTCTCCAAACACACCATCGAGCTAGATACTAAAACCCTAACTCGCCTAGAATATGAGGGAACCCAAGTCATTGACCTCACCCCCATAGATAACACTCTTAGAGAACTATCGTCTCAACCCCTATGGCCAGTTCAGCCTGTCACCTATGCATGGTCCACCCCGGACACCTTACTAGTTACCCTGGTAGGATTAGGATATCTTTTGACCTTTGGTATAGCTTGGTTCTATTTCAAACGCACTCGAGCCCTCCAGAACAGATTAGAAACTTGGTCTAATAAAATGGTCAAATTCGTTAGACATAAGAGAGCCCAGAGAGGTGAACCCCCAAGTTTTAGATATGAAGCCGAAGGCCATGTCGAAGAATCAGCTCTCGAGGTTGCGTTTGAACAAGACCTGCCCCTAAATAATTAGGATCCCTTCAGCATGCAAACATACACATTCCATATACACCCATACACTAATAGGAATACATCAGCTCTGGAAATGTGTTTGAATATGCTTGCTGACCTCACCTTCCTCCACAGCAAAAGTTCTTTTCAGCTCCATGATCCCTGACGAACCATAAAACTGAAAAGAAAGGGGGGAATGTAGTGGAGTATGAGCCAAATATGAATATCGGACAATCAAGAAATAAAGTTTTGAATTAAAACTTTTCCAGTCTGCAGAAGACTTTTCGTCTGCAACATAGCAGCCCCCACACACACACCCAATCTAAAGACATCAAAAGAACCCTTTTAAGTAACACATGGCCCCAACACCCCCCTTCTCTCTTTTAACTAACAGGAACTGTCGAGATAACTAACTTAAAGAGACAGGAACCTCAAACAAAGAAGAGAGCTTTTACGGCCCGTTTTTATGACAATGGCACCTAAATGTCTAATCCTTATCTTTCACGGAGATCAACAGATGTTCAAACCAAAGTGACCTCGAGTGAACTCCCGTGAACCAACAGCTGAAGCACGAATCAACAGCGACACCAAATGGACACTGGCGAAACTACGCCTCGCTCGGAGTCGCTGGAAAACAATAGCGGAAAATAATCAAACTCTGATTATTTGTGTATTAAACCTATGTATTGATGTCACTTTCTGTACCCTCAGATGAATGTCTACCTCCTAATGAAATGTGTATATTGTGGACTGTTTTCTATCATGAAGAGAAATCCTACTTCTGAATAGGATTAAACGAACTAATATACTTTCCCAGCATAGCATCATAAATGGGACGTAAAGATGAAACCTTATGTAACTGTCTGATGTTAATAGTCCAATGTACTCATTGTTATATGCTGATAGCGGGTATAAGAATTTTGATATGAGAAATTCATATTCTTTATGTGAGAATCAATGATTCAAACTCCCTTCGACTCTCTCCCCCTAGCGAGAGTCACGTGAGACTGAACTCGCGTCCAATCAGAAAGAGGACGCCTCCCATTAGGGCGTGACCGCGCCAGCCTTGAAAATAGCAGCTCGACTGCTCACATCCAGTTCGAAGTTTTGAAGAGTCGCGAGGACTCTACAGGAGTAACGGACCACTGAAAAGGAGAGGACGCCGACAACAAACAAAGAAAAACCTCTCAGACTTCAGAAAAGCTTACGAGAGACGTCTCGAAATTAGCTAAGAGTATGAAGTTTTACTAATACGTCGAGTAATTTGAATATCTTTCTTTTCTTTTAATCTTGTTTATGTTTATTACCTATCGAAGTGTGATCTCACGAGTGATCAAGGCGGGTGAAACTTATTTGTGGCCAAAGTAAGGTATCAACCGTTTGAGTAATCGATAACAGATATATTAACGTTATAAGCTGATTCCTGAAGACATCAATCCTGGAAAGCTGAACAACGAGACTAGCTAGTACTCTGAAAAAGCCTTTCCACTACGGTGGAAAACCAGCCACGCCTGTGAAAAACCGAAGAAGGGAAATCTCGATCGACGCAGCTCAGCTCGGAATCGAGGGTCTTCAAATCGACTGTAAAGAGATCCTCCATAAGCGGGCCTGCTTCTCACCACGTGGGAACGACGAGAACACCCCGGGACACGGAGATTAAACAACAGGACGCGACGGCTCGGTGAAACGGCGAACGAGTAAGCTAGCGTATTTAACACCTTTTCAGTAGCTGATGTCTAAACAAACCCTCTTTATAATTTACCATTTATTAACCTTAGTTAGCAACAATTTAATCACAAGACAGCAGTGCCTAGCTCACCTTTAAGCTTGAATCAGTTCCCCCTGCCGGACACAGTGAGATTACAAGGTTGTGCTATGTCAATTAAATACTTCTCTTTATTAATAAAACTCTCATTATTTGAAATCACAGTGTGTGCAGTTTGTTCATTAGAATTTCTGAAAATCCGGAAGAACTCATTTAGCATGATTATTATTCATTCTCAAACTAATTATTAATGTTATAATTGCTTAAACCAATTATAAATCTTAATTAATTTCATTAAGTCAAATATCAGAGGTTGAAGGAGTTTGAATAAAGTCAAGGCTATAAAACAAATTATAAAATTATATGTATGTATTTGTGGTGTACCCTACTACGCTACAATCTGCTGAATAGTTTTAACTCAAAAATCATCAGTGTTATGGATGAGGTTGCACCAGTTAGAGTGAAGACTACATCTTATAAACAGAAAGCAGCTTGGAGACACGCTACTGCTGTTCAAATCCAAAAGCTGGAATTTCGCAGAACACAGATGGCATAAAACCAGCCTCAATATTCACAAAAGATAGGCTACGTGAAAACAACGTAATAATATGCAAAACACAACAATCCTATTTCTTTAGCATCATCAACAACATTAACAACAGCAAAACCCTCTTCGCCGTTGATGTTGAGAGATGTAGTGAGTTTTCATCCCTTTTTTGACACTAAAATCCAGAGCATCAGGTGAGTGATTAGTGCATCCATATCCAAGAATGGGCCTGTACCCTCTCCATCACCTCGTAAAGATATCTTAGTTAAAATATCAGAGTACAGTACTGTTAACGATTAAATATAGTTGGTCATCTCACACCATCCACTTGTAGTTTTGACACATTACCTACCAAAGTGTTAAAGAATGTGTTGCATACTATACTATACCACCAGACACACTCCAGATTGTAAATGCCTCACCTGTGTCAGGGATTTTTCCTAGCTCCCTAAAAACTGCTGTTGTAAGGCCTCTTCTAAAAAGGAAACATTTAGAAACGTCTCAGATAAGTAACTACAGACCAATTCCTAATTTCCTATTCATTCATAAAATCATTGAGAAAATTGTTTTCAGGCAAATCACTAGTTTTTTGTCCATAAACAAAAGCCTAGACAAATTCCAGTCCGTGTTTTGGGTTAATCACAGCACTGAGACAGCCCTTAAGGTCGTTAATGACATTCACTTAAATACGGAGGCTGGCTCATATCTCTTTTACAACTTCTTGATCTTAGTGCTGCATTTGATACCATTGGCCATAAAAATCTTATACTTGCAAACTGGATTGGACTCTCAGGAACAGTCCTAAAATTGTTTGTTTCTTACCTGGAAGGCAGGAACTACTTTGTAGAAATAGAAAGTAATATTTCTGAGAACGTGCCAGTGACGTGTGGTGTCCCCCAGGGTCCTATTCTTGGTCCACTACTAATTAATTTGTACATGATTCTACAAGACTATGGGCTGTCCTATTACAGCTATGCTGATAATACTCAGCTTTATTTGGCCCTGTCCCCAAATGACTCTGGTCCAGTTGATTAATTTATGTAAGTGCCTTGAACACATCACTAACTGGATGGGACACAACTTTCTGCAGTTGAATTAAGATTAAACAGAGGTTATTCTCTTTGGAAACAGCAATGAGAGACAAAGATTGGCTGGCATTATATGGACTCCAGAGCCTTCAAATCTAAAGAACTGACTCGCAATCTTGGTGTATTAATGGACTCAGGTCTCTGTTTTAGTCTCATGTTAGAGCGGTACTAGATCAGCTTTTTTCCATCTCAAGAACATCAGTAGATTAGAGATTTTCTGACTAAACCAGAGCTGGAGAAACTTAACCATGCTTTTATTTCTAGCATTGATTACTGCAGTGGTCTCTTAGCTGGACTTCCAAAAAAGACCATTAAACAGCTTCAGCTTTATTCGGAGCAAAAGAAGATCACATCACCCCCATCCTCAAATCCTTACACTGGATACCAGTCTGTTACAGACTGTTAGACCATGTGTTGTTACTGGTCTCTAAATGGTGTAGGAACAACGTATTTATCAGATCTGCTACAGAGACATGAGCTCTCGGACCTTTAAGAGCTAGTCCATTAGTCCTGCCTCAGGTGAAAACTAAACATGGAGAAGCAGCATTTGGCTACTATGCCGTTCTTAAATGGAACCAGCTGATTGACAACATTAGAAGTGCCCTGACTTCAGAATCTCTTAAATCAAGACTAAAAACATTCCCGTTTGAACAGGCTTATAGCTCAGTTTAAAATACACTTCACTTTTTATTCTGTAACGACACGTTAGTTTTGTTTTTTTTTGTTTTTTTAAAATTGTATCGTTTTAATTGTTTGAATCATTTTATTCATGCTTTCTTTTACTATGTATTTTCTTTTATTGCACTTTTTATTTGTTTCACATTACTTATCTTTATGTATTTTCTTTTATTGCATAATTTTATTTTTATTCTTGCTCTTAATTTAACTCTTTTTAAATTATTTTTACTTTAGACTCTGTAAAGCACGTTGAATTGCCCCTGTGTATGAAAGGTGCTCTATAAATAAACTTGCCTTGCCTTTACGGCCTATTTGTCAACAGTATTGACAGCTGGTCAAATTTTTTGGGGTCGAGGCTGCATTTGCGTATGGATCAGGTGAAATACCAAAGAAAAGTCTCAAAATCTAAAAGCCAGCGAGAGGAAATGAAATTGAGACCGTGACTATACAAATATTAATATACTCTCCATATAAATGTTGCAGTCTCTTAGCCGCAGATGTTTTTTTGTGTTGTGTGAAAGACACATTTGTGACAGCTTTCTACTGGCCAACTTAGTCAGACTGTCCACTAGGGGACCCCCTAGGTCCTTGGTCGAAATGTGAACCCTGTGTATAATACATGAAAGCATCGCTGGATAAGAACAGCTACCTCGTATCTACACTCACTGTTCATTTTATCAGCTCCATTGACCATACAGGAGCACTTTGAAGTCTTACAATTACAGACTAATCCTGTTTTGTTCCTCTGCACTTTTTCTTATCCCCATTTCACCATGTTATTCAATAAACTGATCCACCACCCGAATCATATCCGCTCGGTGATGGACATGTGGGGGTCCTGACAAATACAGAATGAAATGGAGATAACGTGTGCAGAAAATAGATGGACTACAGGGTGTAATTGTAAAACTACAGAGTGCTCCTGTTGGGTCAATGGAGCTGATCAATTGGACAGTGAGTGTAGATGCAAGGTATACAAGTGTTCCTAATCCAGTGATCATGCACTGTATATATACCTATTTAAGGGTTAAACCCAAATACTCAAACCCATCACAGTGGTTTAATGTAATATTGTATTTTCCTTATACATACCTCAATAAACATTTATACCCAAGGGATTGGTTCCAGGACCCTTGCAGGTACCAAAATCCATGGATGATTAAGCCTTTTACATGAAATAGAACACTCTTTGCAAATAACCTAGGTCCAGCCACCTGAACACTTTATATATAATCTCTAATGCAATCTAAAGGCTGTGAACAGTTATAATGTGTTGTTTAGCGAATGATCAAATGTACACAAGTGTAAGAAATACAGACAGGCTAACAAGCGTTAACAAAAAGAAAGTGTTCAGAGTTGGATGAATAGAAATGATAATTATCACTACACACTGTGACTCACAAGGAATGTCTCTTGAAGGTGACTTTAATGATTTTAATCAAAAACACTTTTTCTATAAACTATTTTAAGATGTTTCTTCACCGTTTTTCGCTCTTCAATCTGTTTGCACTCAAACAAAAAGTGTATTGGTCCAGTATTCCCTTTTTTCTCTCTCTTGGTTTAAGGCAGAAAAATGGCATCTGGAGTTTTAGATAATGGAGAGAACTCCAAACATTGGAAAGCATGAACTAAGATCACGCCTGAACCCTGCAAACTCACGTCATCACAAACTTACTCCCATCTCCACCCTTTTCTCGTAGTCATCTATCCAGCGGGGGGTCTGGCCTCATATGCATTAATACGTCACCCCGAACTCCTCCCTAAAGGCTTCTGAGTTCACCTCCACGTTCCAGCCTTTACAGGCGTGGTCTGTTCTAGCAAAGAGAGTAATATTGACTTATTTTTGCTGTATTGGATTAGTCAAGGAGGAATGTCTCCAAATTCGGGAGACGGCTAACTTCATTACAAATGAGTTTCTGTGGTAACTCCCCTCTCAAACATGCCGTTCTACCTTTTTAAAAGATGTTTGATATATGTAGGCTGTATTAATCAAAAATGTTTGTTTTGACTATAAAGATGCACTAAAATGAAAGAACAAGCAAAGTAAATGACTGCATGATGACAGTAGCTGGAATTATGGCTCTATAAACAAAGAAGATTATTCTGAAATTAGGGAACAATTAATGTTGTGACTGCTTAAGCTATTGTCTGACTGCAGAGGACAACAGAATTATAATATATTGCCTTACATATATATTGTATTCACTTACCCAATTCAAATCATTGATTTCAGGTGTTCCAATCTCATCCATGGCCACAGGTGTATAAAACCAAGCACCTAAGGATGCAGGCTACTTTTGTGAAAGAATGGGTGACTTCCAGTTTTGTACCACGATGGGATGCCACCTGTGCAGACCACTTCTACAAACATTTTGAGGAAGAATGGGTGAGAACTGCGTGGTACTGTGATAGGATGCCACTTGTCCAGTCGTGAAATTTCCTTGCTACTAAAAATTCCACATTCAACTGTCAGTGGTATTATAACAAAGTGTAAAAGAATGGAAACGACAGCGACACGTAAAATGGCAAGTGTGGTCAGTAGATTCTGAGGCGCATAGTGCACAGAGTTCATGTGGCCTTCAGATTAGCTCTCTTCCTTTTTTCAACGTGACTTTGCAGCAGTGCACATAAAAGGTGCAAGTAAGCAACTTTACTGAGTCCTGACCTCGAACTGATAGAACACTTTTGGGAAGGAATGGGAGCGGAGACTGCGAGCCAGGCCTCATAAACACACTCCTAAACCTGGTAAAAAGCTTTCCCAGAAGAGTTGAAAGTATAACTGAAAAAAAAAGGGTGGGTCAACATAGTATTAAACCCCATGGATTAACCATAGGACGTCTCTCAAGTTCATAAGCGTGCAAAGGCAGACGAGCAAATAATTTTGTCAGTGTAGTGGAAAAAAACTATTGATGTTGATGTTGTAAATCGTTGGTGTAAACCTTCCCCCTGAATGAAGAAAGGAACATGGTCAAACCTGCACACACCAATCAGTCTCCACCAGTCAATTTCACTGCTATTTCATCCCATCTCAGTCATCGGGTTCATACTAATTCCCATTATTCCTATGATTCTGCTGCCATTGGCAAGAAGTAAAAGGTGCGGGGGTTGTCTCTGTTTTAAATGTTTTGACAGGAATACTTTTGTGTGGATACGTAGTCCATCCATGTAAGGTATAATGTTCCACCTTATTCTGTAGGCTATGATTAACAGTTGCTTCCTTGTCTATTATAAAGCTATCCTTTATGTCTATGTGATTAATACGTGGCTGGCGAGTATGCTTCCATATATGAAACACAGTAGGTTGTTAAACATTTTCTCCATGTCGTAGATTATTCTGGATTCAGGAACACAGGGTTCAGACTGACATTTCCTTGAAGCTGAATACGTTTTCCTTCCTGCTCACATGTTCACTAAAGGTGGCTTAAAATTCTATGCCTCATGTTTTTCAGAAGCTTAAAAATGAAAAATAAATCAAAATAAAGTTATTGAAGTCTGGTATTTCACAAAAGCCGCTTTGTTTTGAAGTAATTAAGCTGGGGGAACGTCCTCTGAGTTTGTTGACTGTAATATTTTTGCCAGGTGTAGTGTTGATCGTATTGACTCATTATGTTGTGCTATAATTTGATGTTAACCTGTTAATGTGATTTCACTGCTAAATATTTCACTAACATTTCCCATCTTAAAAATATTGCGTTGGTATCTGATGTAACGGATGGTTTTTGTAAATTGAGATATATTTAGTTATTTTATAATTAAATTATATTCTTCCTGATTTGTCTCCAAACGGCTATGTGACTACTGCTGATTGCAGGAAAATGTAAAGATGTTATTTTAAAAGTAAGGAAGGGAAATGATACCAGCCAGAAGGTAATTCTAGTTACAAAGTGGGAACCTGAAATAGGAACTAGCTATCCAGGAAGCTAAGAAACATAAAAGTGCTGATTCAGATTTACTTTGAGGAACTAATGCTTTCCAACATCGCACCGCACAAAAACGAAAGTTACGATTAACAGCACACAACACATGAAAGGTTTTTTGGTTCAAATGCTTTTGTACATAGCGTGTTTGTATATGTATGTATTTATTTACACTTTATATAACGTATCCAAGATCTCAGTGAATGCAATATTCCAGTTGAAAATCTTTTCATTACATAGTGGAACGCGTTGAGAACAAAATAACATCAAAATGATAAAAATTATTATCCTACTGAGGTCTGGATTTGGAATCATACTCAAAATAAAAGTGGAGACTTACAGGCTGATCCAATTTCAGTGAAAACTCCTCAAGACAAGTTAAAATGAGGCTCAGTAATGTGTGCCTGTGTGGCCTCCATGTGCGTGCCATATGACCTCCCTACAATGCCTGGGCCTGCTCCTGAGGAGCTGGCAGATGTTCTCCTGAGGATCTCCTCCCAGACCTGGATTAAAGCATCAGTTAACTCCTGGACAGTCTGTGGTGCAATGTGGCTTTGGTGGATGATGTCCCAAATGCCTTCATCATGCAGGAACTGCTGATACACTTCAGCCACATGAGACCTAGCATTGTTATGCATCAGAAGGAACCCAGGGCCCACTGCACCAGCATATGGTCTCACAATGGGTTTGAGGATCCTATCCCAGTCAAAAGCACATGGAGGGCTTTGCGGCGCTCCAAAGAAATGCCTCCGCACACCATTACTGACTCACTGCCAAACTGGTCGTGCTGGAGGATGTTGCAGACAGAAGAACATTTTCCACAGCCTCTCCAGTCCCTGTCACGTTTCTCACATGTGCTCAGTGTGAACCTGCTCTCATTCGTGAAGAGCACAGAATGCCAATGGTGAATCTGCCAATCTTGGTGTTCTCTGGTAAATGCCAATCGCCCTGCTCGGTGATGGGCTGTAGGCACAAGCCCCACTTGTGGACGTTAGGTCCTCATACCACCATCAAGGAGTCAGTTTCTGACAGAAACATAGATATCAGTGGCCTGCTGGAGGTCATTTTGCAGGTCTCCGGCACTGCTCCTCCTGTTCCTCCTTGCACAAAGGAGGAGGTAGCCGTCCTGCTACTGGGTTGTTGCCCTACTATGGCCCCCTCCACATCTCCTGGTGTTCTGACCTGTCTCCTGAGCAACATCTGTCTGTTGTAGACATATCGTCAGCATTTTTAAAACAAAACAAAAAAAAAGTTATGTAACAACTTTGTGCAGTTACTCATAATACGTCATGCGTTCTGAGTCATTTAGTCACAGTGAAGAACAGTGGAAAGTAACTCTGAGACAGGAATTTGCTCCCAGGAGATACAAAATTGTTTTGTTACAAAATATCAGATGTAAAATAAACATTATTATTATTATGAAAAAATCCTTTAATATTATTCATATATAATTTACATTAGTATAACATTTATTTTGTTGCAATAGTCTGGTGTATTTGAAATTACTAAAAGTATGTTGCAATGTGTTGTGATATCATAAAGAATATTGTTATCGCCATAATGCCCTGAAATATTGTGGTATTATTTAAGGGCCATATCGCCCACCCTTGAATACAGAGTCCTGGGGCTGTGGGTTCGAGCCCTGCCAAAAACACACTTGGGTAGTTGGATTGGCTACTCAGAAAGTGTCCATAGGTGTGAATGTGTGAATGTGTCGCCCCCGGACCCATTGTGACCCTGAACTGGATAAATGGTTACAGACAATGAATGAATGAATACTAAATTTGGACACCCCTGTTTACATTACATTTTGAAGGGACAGTAAGTTAACCCGTCCTCTATGGAGTATATAACTAAATATGATGTTTTTTAGCTGCTGACTGCGTCAGGTTAGATCATACTTCCCTTAATCTATTTGTTTTATTTACTGAAAGATCACTGGACTAGGAACACCTACGTTGTATCTACACTCACTTTCCCATTTATCATCTCCACTGATCATCCACCAGCAATTTATAATCTCATGCTTCACCCCATCTACCAATATTTGTAGCCTGTGCACTTTGTCAAAAACATTCCCCCTCACGCACAAAGCTAACTATTTTATTACTACAGCTATTCTGTTGGCGTTTACTGTCCAACAAACATGCTAAAACCCTTAGCACCTGATTGTCTCCATGTAAACCTCCCCTGCAACAAACTAACCTTACAAGCTGATAAGCGTTCCCACCCTGTACATAATCTACAACTAGGGTCTTTACCTACCCACTGTCCAAGATTTTGCGACGTTGGAAGAACATACTAAGGCTGTGAGATGTGGAAGAAGGCAGACGTTCATCTGAAGTTAGAAAGGTTTGAGCTGGACTTTGTTAGCTTGGGTTGGTTCATCCAAATCATTTATTTGTTTTGACTGAACATTTCATGTTCCCACCACTCGGTGCATTAAGGCTGCGACTACAGGAGTGGTCACTCTCTTTTAGTGGACACTTCTGTTTAGTCTTTGACTGATCATATGTGCCTCAGAGCAGGAATGGGGAAAAAAAAGACCCAGCCAAACCCTGTTGGTATCAGACAGCATGGCGTCCCAAATTGGCTGTCTCACATCCCCAGAAAGCATGGGAGGCCAGTAGCATTCCCAGTGCCAAGCTAAATAAGAACAGCCAGGGCCTGTAACCTGGCTTTGACACACTGCATTTCTTTCCCTCTGACTTTAAGGCATTCTGCTTCACATTGTGTGAGCTGGAGAGGGCTCTGTCCTTTGTGCTGGGTCCAGGTTTTATCCGTTGCTTGGGAAAGAGTTGGTCTGAGATCAGGTGGAGAGGCAGGTGGTATGATTTAGCGATCAACAGCAAACTGTGGACATTGTTGGCCAGCCAGTGAGGACAGCTATTGGACACTGTCCTGAAGGTGGGAGCACACACAACCAGTTGGAGGGGCTCCTTTGACACTTGGCTTATTTGCGAGGGTGGGTTTTTGTTGTTCAGCAGCAGGGTGTTGGTTGTTGGCGGTTCACATTCAGCTTCTATCAGCAAACTCCTGGGTGATACTGAGTGGCTACTGTGTATGATCAAAACAACAGGCACAGAGCAGCATGAAAACAGAGGCAAGGACGAAAGGCATCAGTGGGTTTAACCCTTTGAACCCCTGGCTTAGCTGTTATTCTCACATTCCAGCTGACCATGGACTCGAGTCTGACTATAGGACACAGAATCTCTCCATCCCAGTGCTGATGATCTGCAGCTGTAGATATATTTTCTGCATGTGCCACACACACAATGTTAATTTGAGACACCTCCTTGTATGTGAATTTTTTTGTCCATCTAAGTAGATCCACTAATTATATTTGTTGAACTTTGTTTATCTGCATACTTATTTTGCCCCCATTTACCTGTTTTACAATGGTTAGTCTGACAACAAAACCACCAGTGTATGTATTATTTGGGCGACAGATCATTGTCAGCAGTGAATTGACCCTGATGTGGTGGTGATGTGTTGGTGTGTATTTGACTATAATTAGTACAGTAGAAGCACAGTGTTTTAAAAACGCCAGCATCACTGCTATGTCTGATTTACTCATACCAACACAGAGTAGATCAGATACACGACCACAATGGTGTCTCTGCAGCTCTGAGAATGATTCATCACCCAAAACATACTGTGTAATACAAACCAGATTCCAAAAACTTTGGGACACTAAACAAATTGTGAATAAAAACTGAATACAATGATGTGGAGGTGGCAAATGTCAATATTTTATTCGTAATAGAACATAGATGACAGATCAAAAGTTTAATCTGAGTAAATGTAACATTTTAAAGGAAAAATATGTTGATTCAAAATTTCAGTGTCAACAAATCCCAAAAAAGTTGGGACAAGTAGCAATAAGTGGCTGGAAAAAGGAAATGGAGCATATAACGAACAGCTGGAAGACCAATTAACACTAATTAGGTCAATTGACAACATGATTGGGTATAAAAAGAGCTTCTCAGAGTGTCAGTGTCTCTCTGGAGCCAAGATGGTAAGAGGATCACCAATTCCACCATTGTTGGGCAGAAAGATAGTGCAACGATACCAGAATGGTGTTACTCAGCGTAAAATAGCAAAGACTTTTAAGTTATCATCATCAACCGTGTACAACATCATCAAAAGATTCAGAGAATCTGGAAATATTGCTGTGCGTAAAGGTCAAGGCCGTAAAACTCTACTGGATGCTCGTGATCTACGGGCCCTTAAACATCACTGCACCTCAAACAGGAATGCCACTGTCAAGGAAATAACAGAATGGGCTCAAAAATACTTCCAGAAAGCATTGTCAGTGAACACAATCCACCGTGCCATCCGCCGTCGCCAGCTGAAACTCTACAGTGCAAAGTGGAAGCCATTTCTAAGCAAGCTCCACAAGCTCAAACGTTTGCACTGGGGCCAGGGGTCTTTTAAAATGGAGTGTGGCAAAATGGAAGACTGTTCTGTGGTCAGATGAGTCACGATTTGAAGTTCTTTATGGAACACTGGGACGCCATGTCATCCGGACCAGAGAGGACAAGGATAACCCGAGTTGTTATCAATGCTCCTTTCAGAAGCCTGCATCACTGATGGTATGGGGCTGCATGAGTGCTTGTGGCATGGGCAGCTTGCATGTCTGGAAAGGCACCATTAATGCAGAGAACTACGTTCAGGTTCTAGAACAACATATGCTCCCATCTAGACGTCATCTCTTTCAGGGAAGACCCTGCATTTTTCAACAAGATAATGCCAGACCACATTCTGCAGCAATCACAACATCATGGCTACGTAGGAGAAGGATCCGGGGACTGAAATGGCAGCCTGCAGTCCAGATCTTTCACCTGTAGAGAACATTTGGAGCATCATAAAGAGGAAGGTGCGGCAAAGAAGGCCCAAGACGATTGAACAGTTAGAGGCCTGTATTAGACATGAATGGGAGAGCATTCCTATTTCTAAACTTGAGAAACTGGTCTCCTCTGTCCCGAGACGTCTGTTGAGTGTTGTAAGAAGAAGGGGGGATGCCACACAGTGGTAAAAAATGGCCTTGTCCCAACTTTTTGGGGATTTGTTGACGCCATGAAATTTTGAAACAACATATTTTTCCCTTAAAATGATACATTCTCTCAGTTTAAACTTTTGATCTGTGATTTGTGTTCTATTCTGAATAAAACTTTTTGGAATCCGATTTGTGTGTGTGTGTATATATATATATATATATATATATATATATATATATATATATCTTACAAATTACCCAGTGTTCTGTGTTAATGAACTCCATGTTATTTATGTTTGAGAGGGTAAATATGATAAAAACCGTATTTGTTATAATGAATTATAAGTGCTCATCCATTTTGTATGTTCAAATTATGAATTCAGTATGAAACCTGTAGATAACACATTTAAGAGAAGCTGCTGATATGTTATTGGTTAATACTAAGCTTTTGTGGTACAATTTTTTTTTTTTTTCTGGCCTCAATGTCACAGTTTCAGAAGAAATACAGAAATAAGACCCTGAGAAACAGGAACAGAAACCTCCAGCAGGCATCTTCCGCAATTAACAACACCCTCCACTGGGGGCCTGTTTCACTTTCACATTCATGTTTAGGAGAACGTTCATATTGTCACTGTTCTCAATACATCATTTGAACACAGCAGCTGTCCTTTTATATGAATGTAAATGGAGGCGCACAAAAGTAAAATGTTGCTGAATAGCATGGCAGTATAGCCTCAACACCTACAAACATTCATTCATTGTCTTTAAGCGCTTACCCAGTTCAGGCTTGCAGTGTGTCCAGATCCTACCTGGAATCGCTGGGCACAAGGTGATAACTCACACTGGAGAGGGTGCCAGTCCTTTGCAGGGCGACAAACACTCACACATTCCCAACTACAAACATGCCTTATTACAGTATATACAGTGGGACAAAAAAGTATTTAGTCAGCCACTGATTGTGCAAGTTCTCCTACTTGGAAAGATGAGAGAAGTCTGTAAATTTCATCATAGGTACACTTCAACTATGAGAGAAAAAAACAAGAAAAAAAAGCTCTTCCCTCCTCCATTCATTACCTGTATTAATGGCACCTGTTTGACCTTATCTGTATAAAAGACACATGTCCACAGCCTCAAACAGTCAGACTCCAAACTCAACCATGGCCAAGACATAAGAGCTGTCAAGGGACTCCGTAAGAAGCATTTCATGGTCCTGGAGTGGTCTAGCCAGTTTCCAGACCTCAACCCCATAGAAAATTTGTGGCAGGAGTTGAAAGTCCATGTTGCCCAGCGACAGCCCCAAAACATCACTGCTCTAGAGGAGATCTGCATGGACGAATGGGCCAAAATACCAGCTGCAGTGTGTGCAAACCTGGTGAAGACTTACAAGAAACCTTTGATCTCTCATTGCCAACAAAGGTTATAAACACAAAGTACTGAGTTGAACTTTTGTTATTGACCAAATACTTACTTTCCACCATAATTTACAAATAAATTTTTTTTCATCATTTTGTCTTTCGTAGTTGAAGTGTACCTTTTGATGAAAATTACAGACCTCTCTCATCTTTCTAAGTAGGAGAACTTGCACAATCATTAGCTGACTAAATACTTGTTTGCCCCACTGTGTGTGTGTGTGTGTGTGTAAATATATATATATACTGTATATCTTCGCTTATCCACCTTATCTTCAGCGCTCTTAAGGAGAGTGAATTCTGTGTAAGACCGGTTCGCCTTTAACTGCTTATACTCAGCTTGGCAGCAAAATTTGTGTTTCACTTTTCACTATTTGCAGTTACATCCCAATTCAGGTGGCATTAAATATCCTGGAGTTTTATTTCCATCCAGATCTGCAATTTCAGGGTCTTTCTCACCCCTGCTCTGTTTTTTACTACAGCCACAAGATAACGTTAGATATCACTGGACATAAAATACCTCAGCATCCTGTTCAAAAGCTCCATATCCCCTGACTGAGTACAACAAAAACAACAAAAGTAAATACTAGTGATTGGTTTGAAGCATTGAGGCAGCAGGACTGTAGATTTGTTCATTCATTCATTATCTGTAACCCTTATCCAGTTCAGGGTCGCGGTGGGTCCAGAGCCTACCTGGAATCATTGGGCGCAAGGCGGGAATACACCCTGGAGGGGGCGCCAGTCCTTCACAGGGCAACACACACACACATTCACTCATACCTACAGACATTTTGGAGTCGCCAATCCACCTACCAACAGATGAAAACCTTATGGTTAGTGTTTTAGACATTTAAGTGTAATGGCAGATTTGAGGTGTAAACTTATGAAAGTGAGAATAAACTGAGTAATATGAGCAGATTAAGGAATGTAAACACAGTAGTTTGAGTATTTTAAATGTATAAAATGAGTACTGAGAGCAAATGTAAACTCTGTGTGTGTTTTAGACGAATAAACTATGTGCTGAGAGCAGATTAAGGGATGTAAATGTTCTGGTTTGTGTGTTTTAAACCAATACATTGGGGGAATTTGCTTTAAATCAATGTTAATTTCAGCCTTGAATAGTCAGCTGTTTAAAGTTCATTAGAAAAGTCAGATAGGAAGCTGTGTGGCGAATAGTACCTCATAAACTATCCCTCGTAAGAACTGAACTTGGAGTGTAACAGTACATGTATATGTACCGTCACGTTACGTGGGTCACAGTGTGGTGCCATTCACAGTCACGCATCAGAAGCTGCATGGGTGCCAAGTGAAGGACAAGCAGTTGCTGGCATCAGAAATATTGGGATGTGCCACCATGCTTTGGAGTGTGAAGTCTGTGTACAATTCACTGCAGTTTCAGTCCCTTCTGACTGATTATTACTCAATAGTGATCCAACAGTGAAATAACCTGACCAGCTCAGATTCTCTACAGTTTCACAGTACAAACATCCACTTTGCCCCTTTTAACGTGGAAAGATATGTTCGAGGAGAAAAACGACTATCTTAATGTGGCTGAGGTTTTATTTCACTGTATGAATTACCACAGAAACACATTTGTAACTAGAGTTGTTTGGTTTTGTAGGACTTGGTCTGTGTTTACTTTCATGCTGTTAGTATTGATTAGTATAAAATGGCAAGCAAGAAGCACTTACTGTCCACTGCATTCATTATGAGTGCCATCAAGGAAAAAGTGCTGCCAAAGCTTGTGCATCATTTTTTTTTTGTTCTTGGAGATAAAATTGTATCCACAACTTTTTATGAGTTTTGGTTTAGATGATTTAAAGATGGTGTTTTTGATTTTTGATGTTACATTATGCTAGTCAATGTATTATAATACTTAATTTATATATATGGGTTCAAGACTTGGAGCGGCAGGTAGTGTCGCAGTCACACAGGTCCAGGGACCTGGAGGTTGTGGGTTTGATTCCCGCTCCGGGTGACTGTCTGTGAGGAGTGTGGTGTGTTCTCCCTGTGTCTGCGTGGGTTTCCTCCGGGTGACTGTCTGTTAGGAGTGTGGTGTGTTCTCTCTGTATCTGCGTGGGTATCCTCCGGGTGACTGTCTGTGAGGAGTGTGGTGTGTTCTCTCTGTGTCTGCGTGGGTATCCTCCAGGTGACTGTCTGTGAGGAGTGTGGTGTGTTCTCTCTGTGTCTGCGTGGGTTTCCTCTGGGTGCTCCAGTTTCTTCTCTCGGTCCAAAAACACACGTTGGTAGGTAGATTGGTGACTCAAGTGTCCGTAGGTGTGAGTGAATGTGTGTTGCCTTGTGAAGGACTGGCGCCCCCTCCAGGGTGTGTTTCCCGCCTTGCGCCCAATGATTCCAGGTAGGCTCCGGACCCTCCGTGACCCTGAATTGGATAAGGGTTACAGATAATGGATGGATGGATGGATGGGTTCAAGCCTTGCTCCGGGTGACTGTCTGTGAATTTGAATAAGAAATAAATTCAAAGATTGTGCAAATTTGCAGCCAGGGGACTGAGCACATTGACATATGTCATAGAGGATGAATTCGGACTGGTAGGACTAAACCACTGTAACACTGCACCCCACTGACCAACTTCATTTTCCAAGCGTCTGTGACCTGCTTTCTAAAGTGTCCACACTCACATAATAAATGGCACAAAATCAGAATGACTTGTTTTCGGAGTTAGGAACCCCACAAATAATTGATGGGTGGTTTTGTTTCACAGCGGGTGAGCTGCTGGGCTCCAGATCCTCAATTGGCACTGAACATGAATTTTTCATAATACGTTCAAGTTAATATATCAGATTAATGATCAGAATCATGCATCCCCCTCCCTAGTGCCAGCTAATCACTACTCATACAGGGAAGAGAGAGTGTGGGAGGAGAAGAGAGAGACTGCCTTTGGCTCTCTGTCCTCATATTAGGGATTTCAGTTAGGGACATAACTCAAATTCTCCAAACTGAGTGTAACCTCCTCATGATGAAGACTGGACTGAAGCTGCTGCTGCTGTCTGCTGTGACTCTGGTTTCTGCTCAATGGAGGAACTATCAGGACCTGCCTGATTCATACAAAACACACATTGACAAGGCCCTGAAGGAGGCCAATAAGAACTTCGGAGGTTCTGATCACGTTGCCTATGAAAATGTCCTCTCAACAAAAGTAAGTACTTTGTATATCTGTTATGGCTGTGTATCCTATAATAAGATTCAGCTAACTTAGTAACCTTGACCTCGTCTTTTGATCTGCTTTCGAGTGTTATATTTAATTATTGTTTTAGTGCAAACAGCTTACATTTCTTACCTCTGTAAAGTCAATATATTTAAAATATAAAAGTGTATAAAAAGTTTTACCACTATTACCCTTATGGCTTGAGTATGCAATAAGTGATTGCACCCCTTTTAAAGTGGCTGACTTAATTTGATAGAGGTAATTGGTGCTAGCCATCTAACAGTTAATGAAATGAGACCATCTGAGTGCAGTGAATGACTACATGTACATTAATGTGACCCGGCTCAGATCATTTCAGGGAGACGTGAACATGTCAGATCATATTCGTGTCACTGTTGTGTGGTCCTAGATTTCATACTCATCAGATTCATGGACATGTGGCATGAATGTGAGCAGTCAGATCGTATTTTTATGTGTATATTTGCATGTGTGCATGCTCGGGGTGCTGTCACCTCATCCAGCATGGGCTGCATCCCAAATAGCACCATACTCCCTACAGAGTGCACTTTACAGATTATAAACCTAGCCGAATATAAATGGCTTTATATTTCTGCACACAACGCACTGCTTGTGTTGTTTATACCCTACACTGTAGACTACATAATTCAGAGAGAGACATTTGAGACATCTCTTGGTGCAGCTGTAAAAGCAAACCGGCTGTTTGCATTCTCATCCGACTCACGTAGAGTTTATGATCTGGTGTCAATGCACATATTTTTAATACTTTTAAATGAGTCATCTCACAAACCTGATTTAGTTGTCAGTGACGCGGGCAATGTACATAATAAACGTATCAATGTGCACCTGCATGTCATTTCAGGGACAGGTTTGTTCACATTACAATCAGATGCAGGTCAATTACGTTTATGAGCCTTCGAGAATTACTGAATGAGGCTTATAATGTGAATATAGCTAATGCTTCTCAAGTGAATGTATAAAACAGTTCCTTCCATTCCTTCCATTTTTAAAGATTTATTTAACTGAATTCAAATGGCACAAACTGGCGATGCAAAAAGGAGACAAGTGAGAGAGGCAGCTAACAAAATACTGACTACTGTAAAGGATTTAAAAGCTTCAACACCTGAGATAAGAAAAGACAATGCATACAACAACTATTGCCCAGGTTCTTCACGAAGCTTTGTGGAATGTGGTCCACAGTTCACCCAAAGGCAGGTGAGAGACTCCAAGCTTGACGGGAAGGTATTTGGTCAAAAAAGAAAAAAAATTGTTTTTTGGCTGTCAGAAGAGAGGATCGCTTCCATGAAGCAGGGTCATGAGAGTCTCATGCTGTGGGGATGCTTGTCCTCCGGAGGCCCTGGAGGAAATGTATTTTCTAGCAAGACAATGTCCTGAAGCATTCCCCATGCGACCTGACAGAGATCGAGCAGATTAGAAAAGTGAAATGGAGTAAAATTGCAGTCTCCATATGTGCAAATTACATTGAGTCCGTACATGCATCTACTACATACAGAGGTGAATATTCATGCAATCATTTATTTTATTTATATATATAATTTATTTGGCATTACTTTGTAGAAATGTTTTTATTACCACATTAAAGATTTTATCATAATAATTATATATAATTATATCCACCATGATTCCATAAATAGAGGCAATAAAAACTGAAGTAATCCATAGGGTGAGTCCTTTTTATAGGCACTGTATCTATCTGAATATTATCATGAGCTTGAAAATTATTAAACACCACTCTTGAAATATGAGGCATTCTACATGAATTTTATTTTCTATTAATTTTCAACGCATACACATCCAAATATTATTTAAGCCAGATTGGTTTACTGTTGTTGAGAACATTGATTAAAAGCATTTGAATGGAACAAATATTTCCTGACGTATTGTTTTGAAAATGAATAAAATGTTAGTCAAATCTAAAATGTTAACATGACAATAATCAGAAGCTAGAATCAGCTTTTTCTTATGAACTCATGAACACAGAGATGGATATTTGAACTGCTGATGAATCATAATGTGGTTCTTGGTTTTTGCACCAACTTTTCACAGTTTACAGAGAAGGGCTACTATCTGAATGTGCGTCTGATGGTCAGTACATGCACAAAGGATGAAAAGAAAGGATATGGGTATCGAGAGGAATGTGTTACAAAGAAATCTCAAAAGGTGAGTATGTAAAATCCATACCTTAACATTATTCATGTTTTCACTAATCTGTGTGTAAACAGACTGTCAGGATGCAGTCGTTGTATGAAACTGAGACTTTATGGGAGAAGGTGAATCTTACTTCACTGCAAGTTATTATATGTATAGAGGTGTAATTTAGTAGTTATTTAGGAGCTAATAATAATAATAATAATAATTTAAGTAAAGAACAAATATGTTTTCAATGGTGCAGAAAAATAAAGCACATGGTTTTCTCTGGACAGCAACACTATTTTTCTACAGAACTGACAAAGCCCCTGTGCTGTGTTGTTTCTTTATAAAGCCGGTGATTCTCTGTGCTGTGTGCAATAAACATGATGGTGGTGAATTAACTGAGTGTGCCAAACTAAAGGAGCTCAAAAAAGTAAGTTTGTATACATATCTGTTTTATATCAAACCGATACGGTAAAAATGCACGTAATCTACTTAAAAATCTAAATAATTATTCATTGTCCAAGAAATAAAAAAATCAGTTTTGAGACGTGTTGTAAATGTGTTGATTAGTGAGAAGTTATAAATGTGTGACTGTTCTGCTTTCAGAGAAGAGAAATTCAGAACAAGTGTTCAGTATTCTATTTTCCTGGAAGTGAACATCCGTTGTTTTTGAAAACTGGGGACAATGAGCGGGACTTTGAATGTCTTGGATGTGTCTGACTCTGAGCCTCTGAAGCTGTTCTTAGATCAGACACAAATTCACACAAAACAAAGAAGTGTAAAATGTCTTTGGATGTAAGACTCAATGAGAAATGCTCTATAGTTTTAAATAAACAGCTATATACCATACCATATACCATAATTCCCAGTGTCTCACTTTGTGTACTAAAGTAATGGCCTTAACACAATCTCCAAAGATTTATAAACACACCTTAATGAATTACGTTTGAGCTAAGTGTTTGATAAAGGTTTAATTGTGAGAGCACAGAGCAGGGCTTTGAATAATAGTGTTACTCTCGCTTGTTATCTCTGCTTTGCTGAGTACGTCTCTGTGAGATCTACCCCAGGTTCTTTAAATGTGTTTTAGCAAAAAGAAGAACTGTATCATCAGATCACTGATCATTCATTTTTCAGAGTTTGACAGCAAGCTTTTTTTCTCCATGTTTGTCCGTCTGAGGCAGTCTTTACTCACTATCAGTAACAATTTACTGCAGTCCAATTTTTCTGCAGATGTTTAGCATGTCATTGGCTGCTGAACTTACTCAGTAATAAAAGTGTTCTCCAGTCAGTGGCAATGTGTCTGTTTTGAGTGTTTTGTGTTCTAGTTTTATGAGAAACAATACAGTTGAACATTGGTTAGGTCTAAAGCCTGACTCATGTCGAAGAACTTGGACAGCAACATATGAAGCGCTATGGAGAATCAGTAGAAAAAATGTCAAATGTGTTCTGATAAAGAGGATTGGGGTTTCCTCTCATATCAGAAGAGCCAGATATCCAACCTCCACCAGGGACTGTGTAATGGTCAGTAAGAGCCATTCATTGACTAATGATTTGCTTCATGCACTTTTACCAAATCGACAGACTGTGTTTTCCATAGTAAAAGGTTTTGGCTTAGATCTTTCTATTAAGTGCTATTATTTATTTATTAAGTATATTAAAAAGGCACCAGGCAACAAGCAGCATTCAGGACTTGGTTTATAGCAAAACCCAGTGGCACCACATTACGTAAATAATTACCCTAATCCTATGGTAGAGGCCACAATACTGTTTTTCACAGGTATCAGAGTGTATAAAGATTTCAAATACTGTGAATATTAGGGTTACTCTGCTCTACTCTACTCTACTACTATTTCCTCTTGGCCGAGCATGTAAATATGAAGAATAAATTAAGATCAACTCCAATTTCTTTAAATGTGTTTAAGTATAAACCGTATCATCTGATTATTTATCATTTGATTTGACACTAGGCTCCACTTATTTCCTTTTTAGAAGGCGTTTGTAATCAAAAACACTTTTTATAAATGTTTCTTCACCATCTGCTGCTCTCCAGTCTGTGCAGTGGACACTGGTCTAATGTTTTCACAAAGACCCTGTGTGAGTAAACGAGTAAAAAAACAAAGTGGTTCGATTCTCCCTTGTAGGAGCACCATGCCTAGTCTATCCTCTGAAGCATTTGTCTTGATGATGAAAGGCTGGCTGGGCTTGATGAAACTTGGTCCGTTACAGTGCTCAGTATGCTTGATGCCTAAAGTTAAAGAATGTCTTTTCTGATTTTTTTTTTTTTTTTTTTTTTGTAAATTGTAGCAAAAGTTGTAATTATTTCATTCATTCCTTCTCTGTAAGCGCTTATCCAGTTCAGGGTCGCGGTGGATCCAGAGCCTACCTGGAATCATTGAGCGCAAGGCAGGAATACACCCTGGAGGGGGCGCCAGTCCTTCACAGGGCAACACACACATTCACACACCCCTACAGACACTGTTGAGTTGCCAATCCACCTACCAACGTGTGTTTTTGGACTGTGGGAGGAAACCGGAGCACCCGGAGGAAACCCATGCCGACACAGGGAGAACACACCACACTCCTCACAGACAGTCGCCAGGAGGAAACCCACGCAGACACAGAGAGAACACACCACACTCCTCACAGACAGTCACCCGGAGGAAACCCACGCAGACACAGAGAGAACACACCACACTCCTCACAGACAGTCACCCGGAGGAAACCCACGCAGACACAGAGAGAACACACCACACTCCTCACAGACAGTCACCCGGAGGAAACCCACGCAGACACAGGGAGAACACACCACACTCCTCAAAGACTGTGATGCTACCTGCTGCAGCTGCACCACAGTGCCGCCCTGTAATTAATTAATTGATTAATTTTATTATAATTGATCCTCTAAAGGGTTCTTGGCTCAAAATTGAGTCTGACCTAAGGTAGGAATTTCGTACAAAAACTGAGCAAGCACACATAAATAACCTAGGACAGGTTTTATCAACAAAGCCGGATTCCATCCATCCATCCATTATCCACCGCTTATCCGGGTCCGGGTTGCGGGGGAAGCAGTCGGAGCAAAGAAACCCAGACCTCCCTCTCCCCAGCCACCGACTCTAGCTCCTCCGGGGGTATACCAAGGCGTTCCCAGGCCAGTCGAGACACATAGTCTCTCCAGCGTGTTCTTGGTCTGCCCCGGGGCCTCCTCCCTGTTGGACATGCCCGGAACACCTCTCCAGGAAGGCGTCCAGGAGGCATCCGAACCAGATGCCCGAACCACCTCAACTGGCTCCTCTCGACGTGGAGGAGCAGCGGCTCCACTCCGAGTCTCTCCCGGATGTCCGAGCTCCTAACCCTGTCTCTAAGGGAGAGTCCAGACATCCTGCGGAGAAAACTCATTTCAGCCGCTTGTACCCGCGATCTCGTTCTTTCGGTCACTACCCAAAGCTCGTGACCATAGGTGAGGGTTGGGACGTAGATTGAACGGTAAATCGAGAGCTTTGCTTTTTTGCTCAGCTCTCTCTTCACCACAACGGACCGGTACAGAGCCCGCATTACTGCTGACGCTGCACCGATCCGCCTGTCAATCTCACGCTCCATCTTTCCCTCACTCGTGAACAAGACCCCGAGGTATTTAAACTCCTCCACTTGAGGCAGGATCTCACTTCCAACCTGGAGAGAGCACTCCACGCTTTTCCGGCTGAGTACCATGGACTCGGACTTGGAGGTGCTGATCCTCATCCCTACCGCTTCACACTCGGCTGCAAACTGGTCCAGCAAGAGCTGGAGGTCCCGGCTCAATGAAGCCAACAAGACCACATCATCTGCAAAAAGCAGACATGGAATCCTGAGACCACCAAACTGGACACCCTCTGCCACTTGGCTACGCCGAGAAATTCTGTCCATAAAAATTGTGAACAGAACCGGTGACAACGGGCAGCCCTGACGGAGTCCAACTCTGACTGGAAACCAGTCGGACTTACTGCCAGCCATACGAACCAGACTCCTGCTCTGTTTGTACAGGGACTGGATAGCTCGTAACAAAGAGCCCAGTACCCCATACTCCCTGAGCACCCCCCACAGAATACCCCGAGGGACACGGTCGAATGCCTTCTCCAGATCCACAAAACACATGTAGACTGGTTGAGCAAACTCCCATGCACCCTCCAGGATCCTAGCGAGGGTAAAGAGCTGGTCCTGTGTTCCACGACCGGGGCGGAATCCGCATTGTTCCTTCTGGATCCAGTTGGACTCTCTTCTCCAGTACCCCAGCATAGACCTTACCGGGGAGGCTGAGGAGTGTGATCCCCCTATAGTTGGAACACACCCTCCGATCCCCCTTTTTGAAAAGGGGAACCACCACTCCAGTCTGCCAGTCCAGAGGCACTGCCCCCGATGTCCACGCGATGTTGCAAAGATGTGTCAACCAGGACAGCCCCACAACATCCAGAGCCTTGAGGAACCCGGGGTGAACCTCATCCACCCCCGGGGCCCTACCGCCAAGGAGTTTCCCTACCACCTTGGCCACTTCAGCCCCAGTGATAGACGAGCCCCCCCCCCCCCCCCCCCCCGGGGTCCCCAAGCTCTGCTTCCTCTGCGGAAGACGTGCTGGTGGGATTGAGAAGATCCTCGAAGTATTCCTTCCACTGTCTGGTGACATCCCCAGTCGAGGTCAACAGTTCCCCACCCCCACCATATACAGTGTTGGTGGAAAACTGCTTTCCCCTCCTGAGTCGCCTGACGGTTTGCCAGAAACTTCTCGGAGCCGACCGAAAGTCGTTTTCCATGTTCTCACAGAGCTCCTCCCACACCCGAGTTTTTGCCTCAGCGACTGCCGAGGCCGCAAGCCGCTTGGCTCCTCGGTACCTGTCGGCTGCCTCCGGAGTCCCCTGAGCCAACCAGGCTTGATAGGACTCTTTCTTCAGCTTGACAGCCCCCCTCACCTGGCGTGTCCACCACCGAGTGCGGGGATTGCCACCCCGACAGAAACCGACAACCTTGCAGCCACAGCTCCATTCAGCCGCCTCAACAATGGAGGTCCGGAACATGGCCCACTCGGACTCAATGTCACCAGCTTCCCCCAGGATGCAGTCGAAGCTCTGCCGGATGTGGGAGTTGAAGATCTTTCTGACAGGTTCCTCTGCCAAACGTTCCAGCAAACCCTCAGCACACGTTTGGGCCTGCCAGGTCTGTCCGGCATCCTCCCCCGCCATCTGATCCAACTCACCACAAGGTGGTGATCGGTTGACAGCTCAGCACCTCTCTTCACCCGAGTGTCCAGAACATTTGGCCGCAGGTCAGATGATACGACTATAAAGTCGATCATCGAAATGCGGCCTAGGGTATCCTGATGCCAGGTGTACTTGTGGACACCCTTATGTTTGAACATGGTGTTCGTAATGGACAAACTGTGACGAGCACAGAAATCCAATAACTGAACACCACTTGGGTTCAGATTAGCGGGGCCGTTCCTCCCAATCACGACCGAGGATCAGAACGCCAGGGCCCCCGACCCTGACCGCCACCCGATCCACAATGCACCAGACCCGGATTACTACCTCTCCCACAGGTGGTGGGCCCATGGGAGAGTGGACCCATGTATCTCCTTCGGGCTAAGCCCGGCTGGACCCCATAGGTGAAAGTCCGACCACCAGGCGCTCGCCAAGGAGCCCCTCCCCCAGGCCTGGCTCCAGGGTGAGGCCCCGGTAACCCTGCTCTGGGCAAGGGAGGCTGTGTCCATGTTTTCCTCTTTTTCATCTGTGTCTTTATGGATCACTCTTTGTCTGGCCCATCACCTAGGACCAATTTGCCTTGGGAGACCCTACCAGGGGCTATTGCCCCCGACAACATAGCTCCTAGGCTCACGCAGGTACGCAAACCCCTCCACCACGTTAAGGTGGTGATCCAAGGAGGAGCAAAGCCGGATTATTATATGTAATATCAAATATATAATATTGATTATACATTAACATAATAAAATGGACTACAGCAATCCACGAGGGAAGATTAATAACATGAATGAATTGTTCTGATAACTACCCTAAATTCTAAACGGGACCTATAGTTTATCCTAGAAATACACTCGACAGCAAACTCTGAGATGAACTGAAATGAACCACATGACCTAACTTTCTCCCTGGAGATGGTGTTGGGGATCTGTTAGGACTTTCCAGATGTGCAGATAATGGAGATTTCTCAAGCCACTGGTGTGGTTCTGTTGCAACAGCAGCTATTTGCTATTTCTGTTCTTCCCAGGGCTTTGGTCAGACACACATCTGTAGTGGAGCAATCACTCCAAAGGAGTCTGTGGTGTTGTTCATCGCATTATCTGCATCCTTTGGCAAACCATGGACATATCTGTCCTGGGCCACAGACTGGGGCCTTAGGCTCTATTCCACAATTTTCAGGGTTCTGAGGTCTTGGGTTTCTTTAGTGCCCATCGCGTGGTATTGAATGTTGCTGGATTTAAAGCTTTCTTAATTGGCAAATATAAACATAGTAATAGAGATCTTGGTGGAATTTCTTTTGCCTTGAGGTTATGACTCTAACTTTGTTGAACTTCCTGGCTGGAAGTAGATACACCCTTGTGTAAATTTCTACTCTATCACTCCATTTCACCAGTATTGAATTTCCAGGATGGAAGCCCAAACTTAGCTGTCCTATGCTGGAAAACTCACAAAACCCCTCAGTGCAGCCACCGACTGCAATGCATATATTTTTAGATTATTGTACAAGTCCATAAGCCATAACACGGTGGAGCCTCAGGGGCATGCTGGAGTTCCACTCCCTTTAGACCCTTTATTAATTTCATCATCATTCTAATTGTATCCTGTGAAAATACGTGCCTTCTACTGAAGTATTCTGAGATGTTTTCCGACTTTAATCTCAGAATTATTCTGACTTTATTTTCAGAATTCGTTTTTTTTTAATATCTTGGCCCTAAAACTCCATCGTACCTTCTACTATTTGTTTTTATCTTCCCCATAAAATGCTTGAGTGCCGGCTGTTTATATGTGTGATGACCAACATCTTGTTTTTCCAACAACATATTTTAATTATTATTAATAATAATATATGTTATGTAAAAACACACAAAATATATATTGTGAATACAGCCTTGGTTGACAGTCATGTTTGTTCTGCTGTTGGCTGCACTAACTTACCTTACCATCTTTTCCATCCTTACCATGCTCCTGTACATCTCACCTTCAGACACTGTGAGTGAATGTAACCTTTGTTTAGAATTCTCCTTCCACCTCAGAATTTGTAGCAGAGACTGGAGTTTACCAGCTTTCCATTCCAGTTTAAATGAGATAGCAACGGCTCTGGTCTGAGCCTACCTGGAATCATTGGGCGCAAGGCGGGAATACACCCTAGAGGGGGCGCCAGTTGTTCTCACACACGCACACACACACACATTCACTTACACACTCACACTTACGGACACGTTTGAGTCGTCAATCCACCTACCAACGTGTGTTTTTGGACCGTGGGAGGAAACCGGAGCACCCAGAGGAAACCCACGCAGACACAGGGAGAACACACCACACTCCTCACAGACAGTCACCCGGAGTGGGACTCAAACCCACAATCTCTAGGACCCTGGAGCTTTAACAGAGACACTACCTGCGGCACCACTGTGCCACCCCTGATCCATTCAAGTCCCTTTTGTTTTATTGGTTCAATGGTCACAGCGACAAATTCCCCAACCCTTGTGCCAGCTAACCACTAACCACAGAGAGGGAAGGAGAGAGAGTGGGTGGAGGAAGAGAAAGAGACTGCCCTTTGCTCTTTGTCCTCATGTTATTAGTGACTTCAGAAAACTCCAGCCCCCAGAGCTGAGTGTAACCTCCTCATGATGGAGACTGGACTGAAGCTGCTGCTGCTGTCTGCTGTGACTCTGCTGGTTTCTGCTCAATGGAGGAACTATAAGGACCTGCCTGATTCATATAAAACACACATTGGCAAGGCTCTGGTTGCAGCCAATAAGGACTTTGGAGGTTCTGATCATGTCGCCTATGACCAGCTCTTGCAAAATTCAACAGTAAGTAGTCTCTGTAGCTGTTATGACTGTGTGTATTATACTGTGGATCAGCTCACTTCATCATTTTTTAACATCTACTTCAGGCAAATGTATGTCTTTTTGAAGTTAGTTAAATCGTTTTCAGTAAAGTTATCAGCCTGAAAGTTTTAGTATTTAAGTTTATTATATACCACTTTTGTAACATAAAACATTCTGGATTATATTAATTTTAACAAAATTTGCAACGTTCAACAGTGTCCTCCATTATTTTTAGAATCTGAAATAATTCCACAGCGATTGCATCCATACGTTATTTAAACACATTTGGTGGAATGTTGAAAACATTGGTTAAAAATGATTGAATAGAAAAAAAAATCAGATTTGTTGAAAATGAATGCATTGTGAATATTAACCATTACAACAGTTATCAGTCAGAAACTAATGAGCATTTTGTAATGAGCACAGAGATTGATATCAGAAATATTTATTAATTATTGATTTGTGATAATAATGTGGTTCAGATCCATTTCACCACCTTTTCATAGTTTAGAGGCAGTGACTACTATGTACATTTGCGTCTGATGGTCAGTAATTGCACAAAGGATGAGAATAAAGGATATGGACATCGAGAGGAATGTGATACAAAGAAACCTAAAAGGGTGAGTAAGTTAATTCCAGTCCTTAACTCACTACATATTGGTTTTATATAAATAATTAAAACAGACTGTGACGGAAAACAGTTGCTGTCCAACACTAAGTCTTTTTGGAGCATTCCTATAGGAACTTTAGGTGTCAAATTGTCAGACAGAATAAAGAGCAGAGATGTGTTTAATTAATACATGGTTCTCTTTGGACAGCGATATTTTACCACAGAATTAAAAGTGTAAAATACTAAAAAGTTGTAAGTTGAATTATATTTGTTTTAAAAACGGTGAATATTTAGACCCTGTGCAGTCTTTTCTTTATAAAGCCCATGTTTAACTGTGTTGTGTGTAATAAACTTGGCGGTGGTGGAATAGTTGATGGTGCCAGACTAGTGGATGTCAAAAATGCATGTGGGAATACTGTGTGATATTGTGTCTTTTCTTTATAAAGCCTGTGATTGACTGTGTTGTGTGCAATAAACGTGGCAGTGGTGAAATAGTTGATTGTGCCAAACTAAAGGACGCCAACAATGTAAGTCCTGTACCTATGTGTTTTATATCTGATGTATTTAGAGCTGAAAAAGTAAAAATGCACTTGATCTTTTGAAAATCTTAAAGAATGATGAAATAACTGACAAATGTAAAACTGACTATTTGACTCTCACCTGTGCTCTGTGTAGTTTGAGTTCTGAGACGTGTTCTAAATGTGTTGTTGATTTGTGAGAAGTTATGAATATGTGACTGTTCTGGTTTCAGAGATGGGAAATTCGGAGCACGTGTTCAGTGTTTTATCTTCCTGGAGGTGGAACTATATTGTCTTTAAAAACTGGGGACAATGACCGGGACTTTGGATGTCTTGGATGTGTCTGACTCTGAGCCTCTGAAGCTGTTCTTAGATCAGACACAAATTCACACAAAACAAAGTGTAAAATGTCTTTGGACAAATGACTTAATGAGAAATGGCCTGTATTTTTAACAATGAGTTATTAGCAAAACACCATTATTCCCATTGTCTTATTTTATGTTGAATTACTTGTGAAATCTTTGATTAATGGCATTAATGCACTCAGTCTCCAAAGATTTATAAACACACCTTCAATAATTTAGTCACTGTAATGTTTTTATAGATGTTGCACACAGTTTGTAAAATCCCAATAAAAAGCATGAAATAAAATGCACATGAACCTGTGTCACCGTGCCAGATATTAACTGCCAACTAGAGGGGTATTTACTCCCCAACAGTGGACTGTAGAGCAGAGGAACTGTGTTCTCTGGAGAAATGGAGCCCCATCCAAGACTTTAGGGATGAGTCTGAGTGGTGGTTGTGATCCAGAGCTAATCATCCAGCATCAGTTCCTGACCCATTAATGTTCTTGTGGCTGAATGCCATCAAATTCTCATAGAAATGTTCTGACATCTAGGCTAATGTTTCCCCAGAACAGTAAAAGTGGAGTATTACACCAAAGTGTGGCAAAATGCTCCTCAGTCCCTTTGAATTCAGAGACGGTGAATGTTAGTGTTACTGTAAAAGCTTCTGTAAAAGAGAAGGTATAGATCTAATTTTATATAATTTCAGAGCATTTTTATTGATTTGTTTTGTGAAATTCAGGCACAGCGTAGAATTAAAGTGTATTAATTTAGATACAGGGTTTTGTTTTGACAGTGGCAATGTGAGGGGTAATCTTTACATATCTGTGATCTTTGATTTGTTCGTTTTTTACTTTAAATAAGAAGTCCCCTCTCATTCCAGATCCACCCCCTCGTACCCCACCCCATGTGAAAATACTTTGGTCTCAGTCGGGTCTCTCCTCTGTGTAAATATTTTCCAAATAGAAATCAATAAATAAAGCCACTGTCTCAAACTATGACACAGTTTCACTCCTGTAAAGACAACCCAAGTCCTAATAATACAACAACACTCCTGAAGCTCACCTGGACCCTTCAGAGTCTCAGTGAAGGGTGTGTTCACTTTATCATTTTAATGATCCAGACTTCTCCATAAGTGGGATCTATTGATCTGTCTGTGCTCAGATACAAATGCAGCTGGTGTGAGGTTGGTGGAGCTCTACAGAAAATCCCTTTTCACCAACACAGAACTGTGAGTTTAAACTGTACTTCCACCACTGAGCTGGGACCTCTAGTGGAACACAGACAAACTACAACATCAGTACAGTGCAGTCTGGAGGCCACAGTCTCTTCTATGTATCTCTGTCTTGTTCTGGATTTCTCGGTTCTTACTCGGTGCTCTTATTTCTGCACTGTGTGTTTTGCTGTTCAACCTCGTCTTTACTCTCCCACGTAAACACAACTCCAACACTGTGATTGGACACACTAAGACGAGGGGGCGAGCAACTCTTAAGTGTCTGAACTCTACCTACAAAGCGGAGCAGAATCAGAACGGCTATTATCCCATGATTTCTGACTCATTCAGCCCACTTGAGATAGACTGGGTGGTCTTAGTGCACAATGTGTTTCTTGTTGGACTCAGGATCCACACATTAACATTTACATGCACTGAATAAGTGAGTTTTCAATAATGTGTCCCCTCTAATTCATCAGATCAGTGATCACAGAGATACATCACCCATCACTAGAGCCAGAGAGAGAGAGAGAGAGAGAGAGAGAAATAGAGCAGGAGACGACCCTTTAGTTCCTGTTCTCATGTTATTAGTGACTTCAGAAAACTCCAGCCCCCAGAGCTGAGTGTAACCTCCTCATGATGAAGACTGGACTGAAGCTACTGCGACTCTGCTGTTTTCTGCTCAATGGAGGAACTATCAGGACCTGCCTGATTCATACAAAACACACATTGACAAGGCTCTGAAGGAGGTCAATGAGAAATTCACAGGGTCTCATCATATTGCACAAGGGCTTTGTGAAGCTGTTATTATTTAATTCCTTAACATAGCTAGGACATATAGCACAGCTAGTTTACTGTATAATGTTTTTAACTGAATCAGGTGTTTAATTTAATGAATATTTTGGTGCACAGAGCTATAACAAGATAGTAATTTTACACTCAATTTAAAGTTAGTTACAATAATATTCTGTAAAGGTATTTTCCTCAGTGTTATCATGAACTTATTTAACACTACTTTTGAAATGTAAGACATCCTGGATACATTTTCAACAGCTTCCTTCATTTTTAGAATCTGAATTAATTTGACACTAAAAAGTACAGTACTTGCATCCATACATTTTTAAACCAATTTGGGTTTATACTGTTGAGAAAATTGATTATATATTTTTGAATGGGATTAAAAGCTGGCAGTGCCAGTCCAATCTAAAACTTCTGTTATAACATTTAACATTGCATTAGTTTTTAGTCAGAAACTAACATGAGCAGTTTGTTGTAAACTCACGAGCACAGAGATGGATATTTAATGATAATGTGATCTGTGATGAAGATGATAATGTGGCTCAGACCATTTTCACATTTCCTAGTTTAGAAATTCGGCATTGAAGAGTCAGGAGACTGGAGTTCGGCGTTGACTGGAGTTTATTTACACATACACAGGACCATGTATGAGTACAGCTGGATGATCTCAGTCTATCTCAGGATGATCTGAAGTTTAGAAACTGGAGGTTCAGAGGTTTCCTTCACGTCCATGCAGGAAAGCACGGGCACAGCTTGGTCATCAGTTTGTCACCAGTTCAGTCTATAGCCAGTTCATTCTGTTCCTGATCCAGTTTGATCCCGATCCAGTCTAACACCAAATATTTTAGGAGGGTCTTATATACATTGGAGTAGTGGGGGAAGGGAATTGGAGGAAGAAGAGGAGTGAGAGGAGGGGTATGTAGAATGAGGGTGATGAAGAACGTGTAAGACAGAGTAAGGGGGGGGGGGTGAGAGAAAATGGAAATCAGGGGAGGGATAGGAGGAAGAATATGGGTGAGAGGAGGGGTAGGTGTGATAAGGGGGATGGTCAAGGAAAGAAGGAAATAAGCTAGAACAAGAGGTATGAGGGGAGGTGTATGATGAAACTCTCTCAAACTTGGACACGGCTAAAAAGAGTAAAGACACAAACAAACGTGAGACAGGAGAGAAACAAAGACTGACTTAAAGGGAAAGAGTAACAGATAAGACAGAGAGACTGGAGATAGCAAACATGGAGCAAGGAACAGTAGCGACAAACAGTCTGGTACAAAACAACAACAGTATAATGTCTAACCAACAGGAAGTCACACAAAGAAACTTAAATACACAACACAGAAAAGGGACACCTGGAACAGACAACGATGAGGCAGGATTATAAATGAGACAACGAGGAGGTGGAACAAATGGGGGACTATGGTGGAGACATGAACAATACCAAACAGAGCCATGTGCAAGAGCACATGGCGGGGAAAATAGACAAGACAGGACAAGGGCATGACACTTTTTGAAATTTAATGAAGGTTAATGAACAGAGGCTTTGTTCCAATGTGTTTTAAAACATTTCCATAGGAACATGTAATGTTTCATAAAGTTTAAACAGCAAAAATGTGATTAAATGATGCAGAAAAATACTTTTTTTGGAGAGCAACAATATTTTACCACAGAATTAAAAAGTTTTCATGAAACTTTGTGGATTGTGAATATCTAAACCTTGTGCTGTGTCTTTTCTTTATGAAGCCCATGATTGACTGTGTTGTGTGCAATACCCTTGATGGTGATGAAATTGTTGACTGTGCCAGACTAGTGGACGTCAAAATGGTTCTGTACTTATGTGTTTTATATCTGATGTATTTAGTGCAGACAAAGTAAAAATGCACTTGACCTATTGAAAATACCCCAAAATAACTGACTCAGGTAAAATGTTTAAATGACTATTTGACTCTCACCTGTGCTCTATGTAGTTTGCTCACTCAGTGCTGAGACGTGTTGCAAGTGTGTTGTTGATTTGTGAGAAGTTATAAATATGTGACTCTTCTGGTTTCAGAGAAAGGGAATTCTGAGCAAGTGTTCAGTATTTTATCTTCCTGAAGGTGAACAAATAACAGGAATGGGTTAATCACCAGGCAATTAGGAGCTTACTACAGCTCAGCTCAGGGGTCCTATACAAGCAAATGCATTGCTAGAGTGCTGTGTATAACCACGTTTTCAGAGCTGATGATACATGTACTGCGTTATGTTTTGAGGTGAGCAGAGTTGTATTATAGTAGTGAATACTGGTTCTAAATGATTGAGTCATTGGAGTTGCGAATTCTAGATATACACTGTCTTTGTAAGTGAATGTGAATATGCAACCGAAGGAACCAGCACCGCTTAACACAGCAGGGGAAGAGTTAACCACCTGTATCTGTGACTCGAATGAGTAGCCGCAATCTTTGAGAGATACAGTGTGTTGTGCTAATGAAATAAGTTAGAAAACTCCTTGTGATAGCATCCTGTAATCGAGTTATACAATTAATTGGAGTAATATTTTACGTCTGGCAGACACCGGAATAGCCTTAGTACAGCTCAGCTCAGGGGTCCTATGCAAGCTACTGCATTGCTAGAGTGCGGTGTATAGCCACGTTTTCAGTGCTGATGAAACATGTACTGTGTTTTCAGTGAACCCGTGAAGAAGTAAACGTTTTAAACTTCACACACGTATGGAGACTCCTCATTTCCCTTTACGTGTGTAACAAATTTGGCGGCCTGTACAGGGAGGTTTTTCAAACTCAAGACAGCATGGGGATTTGAGCCAAAGGAGCATCGCTGCACACAGAGAATGGATCTGGAAGAGACGGCAGAGTTCATTTCTCAGAAACTGTGGCTACTGCAACAGGAGCAGCTGAGAGAGGTGTGTTCCAAGGCTAAAATCCACACAGGCAATGTCACAACAAGGCGAGTGTTAGTTAAACTCCTAACAGAATCTATAGATAATGCATAGAGGAAGGGGAGGACGTGGTTAAACATTATCTCACTTCGCTGTTGCAAATGATTCCACAGGAAAATCCAGTTAATGTGGAAGAGGGAGAAAACACAGACTCACACCAGAATGTCTCCAGTAAAGGGGAAGATCGGAACTTTCTCAGTATTCACAGTTTCAGCTCAGTAATCAGGCTTTACAAGAGAAAGTGAATAGACTCAATGAAAGAATCAAGAGTATACCCTCTAGTCAATTGAACTTGTTGACTCCTCATACAAACCAATTACCAGAAGTGACAATGAGGAGGGAATTTAAAATTAGTGGTCAGATTGGAGAGAAGGGCAAAAAAGACAACCTCTCATACACCAACTTGATGCCACAGATTGACAGAGGACTGAATAAAGGGTACAGTGAAGAAGAGATCATCAAAACGGTGGTTAAAGCAATCAGTCCGGTGTTGAACATCCACAATATGAGTGATATCAAGAGAGATATTACCCTCCACCAACTTAAGACAATATTAAAAGGCCACTTCAAAGAAGATAGCCCTACTGATCTGTACCACAGATTGGTAAACATTGTTCAGGTTGTCTGTGAATCCCCTCAAAACCTTCTATTCAGAGCCATTGAGTTAAAGGAGTGGTTAATGCTTGCATTGAAAGAGGGTTATGGTGATAAGCAGTATAGCTCTGTGCTTATTCAGAAGAAATTCTTAAGGTCAGTAAATACTGGACTCATTAGTGATTGTAAGAGGTCTGCCTGGGGCTGGGGCGAGGCTGCCTGCTAAGCCACCCCCAGTCACTAGAGGGAGACAGAGGCACTCTTAATTTGGGGCAATTGGTTCCACCTGGGCTACTCCTACTTAAGGGAAGCCAGCACACACCTTAGTGCTTAGTCTTGGGTTTCTCTTTTCAGAGTGCTGTGCAAGTCTGGCTGGTAATTTGGTAAAGGCTCTTGAGTTTTCTCCTGGGTCACTCTATCTTCTTCTTCTCCACCAGAGCTTTCTCTCTGGTTTTTCTCTTGGGATTCAATATTTTCTTTACCATTTTTTGGTATTAATAAATAATTAGAAATAAGTAGTGTTCTATCTTTACTTTTTTCTTTTGTCTCATCTTGTCCCTCCCTTTTGTTTTGGGAAGCTCTCTTGCCTTTGTTTTCTTTTGCTCAATTCTGAGCTGATCGGTTTTCCCCTGACATCTTATCTTAACAGTCCAGGCCTTTTTTCCATTTTCCGTCTGAAACTACATACCCAAATCTAGAGGCTATCTGTTCAGGCAGTGAATAAACTAGAGGCATTATCTTGATTTATTTTTACAGAAAACCCTTCAAATTTGTAAAAGAAACCATTTTGAGATCCTGAAATATATTTGAAGTGGTGAAAAGCTTATGAAAACCACAAAAAAAATGTAGGCGCTTCTCTTATTTTTGAAAAAAAACAAAGTGTTAGTGACTATAAACTGAAGAGTTCATGAGTCCCATTAGTTTTTTCTTTTTAGACTTGTGTCTCCAGGGGTCTATTTTCGCCATGTAAAATTTGGAGTTGATACCTCCTACTGATTAGAAGTTATTGCAGACAGGAACCAGGTGTCCTTTCCGAATGGACCTTTGGAGTCTCCAGAGTGGCCAACCTCTCCAAAATGAAAATAAGTTTTATTGCAGAAAAAATGGTGCATACATATTATTTACACTTGATGTCAATATATTATAATGTATTTCATTACTTTGCTTGACAAAATATATACCATATACCTATCCAAGTGGCCTTTTTCACATGTCCAAGTGTCCTTCTATTAGGAAAAAGCTCTGTTGTGTTTTATTTTGTTCAGATTCACTTAGTTTTATTCAGATTTTTATTCTGGTGCCTAACTAAGAGCAATCAGATGTAAATAAACGAAAAAAGGCAGGTGATAAAAGTTTCTCTGCTTTTTTATTTAGAAAAAAATTGTTGTTATTATTATACAATAACTACGTGAATAACTATTTACAATCCTGTATAAAAGAAATTGCCACAGATGTAATATTTACATATCATCATGCCACTTAGAGAAACAATTGCGCTTTGCCACTAAACACAAAGGCACTTTGCATTTTTTGCAATAGATAGGTGTCTTCACTTGCTGTCTTCATTTTTGCACAGTTCACATTTCCTTCTTCCTTCTGAACCATCTGTTGAATAAAATGCAGGGATACACTTTTCTTCCTTGGCTGGCTGGGCTGAGGGGCCTGCAGTGGGCTATTCTTGTTCTGACTGGCCTGAAGGTCCTGCAACATCTGAGGACTCCTGCAAAATGTTGGCAAGTTCAACCAGTAGTATTTCCCTGAACTCTGTGTGTGAGAGACAACTGTTTTTTTATTTTTGCCATTTGTTGATGGAGGATAAAGCTATTCACAATTGCAATATCAATAAAATGGAAAAAGAAAGTCTTGTACCTTTTTTATTTTTTTTTTTTCCACTTGTGAAGTACATTGGATATTACAATGAGGGCATCTGACAAATCAACCCCACCCATGTGCTTATTGTAATCCTTGATGGCTGCAGGCACAGGAACTTTAGCAGTACTCCAACCGCATTGTTCATCTCTCACACGTCTTTTCACTGTGTCACCTTCATATGCATTATGCATGGTGGAACACATATCAACCTCCTTTGTGTCCATCCACTTGACAAAGAGCAGCTTTTCTTTTCTGCACCAGCGGATGGTCCCTCTATTGGCTCTCTTTGGAAGGTCGTTAACTTTTGTTTTCGGAAAGCCTTGCCGGTTGGTGCGAATGGTTCCACATGCAAGAGTGTTTTCTTGCAGAAGGTCAGCAAAAAGTGTGGGGCTTGTGTAAAAGTTGTCCATGTATACTTTGTACCCACTGCCCAGAATTGAATAGTCAAGCAGTGTCTTGACTGAGTCGTAGCTAAATCCTTTTCTTGAAGCCTGTGTGTTCTTTCCTTCATAAACAAAGTTCCATGTGTACCCAGTTTCTGAGTCCGCAAGTACAAACAACTTGTAGCCCCATTTAGTGGGCTTTGCCTTCATATATTGCTTCAGCCCACTTCTTGCCTTGGAAGCCACCATGCGCTCATCAATTGATAGTTCTCTCTTTGGGTGGAAAAAACTGTGGCACGCTGAAAGAATGTCTGAATACAATGGTTTTATCTTGAAGAGCCTGTCATAATCCGGTGTTCCTTTTTTGCTGTTGTTTTCCTCATCTTCCTGAGGATCAGACAGATGTAGGTTGCTGGAAATGGCAAGGAACCTCTTGCTGGACATGACAGAGGCAGGATATGGAAGCTTGTAAATGAGTTTTTGGGACCAGTAATCTGATAGCGTTTTTGCTTTTAGCAACCCCATGAATATAATAAGTGAAATAAATGAGTAAAACTCATTGATGTAAACAGGTGTCCATTTCATCTTCTTTCCGGCTGCAGCTGCCTTCTCTGCAAACGTGTTTGTGTTTTGCACAAGTGTTTGGACAACTGACGTGCTGAAAAACAATTGAAACAGCTGCAGTGGGGAGTAAGACATGGACATTATGAGTTGTGGTCCTGGTGGTCGCTTTGGAAGAAATTTTGGGAAACTTGGTTTTTCATCTATGCCTGTGATATCATGCCACCTTTCTTCATTGGGCTCCAAAACCTGAGATGAAGCACCCACTTGCCTTGTTGTCCTCTGAGAACTTGCCTTTCTCTTGCCTTTCTCTTAGTCACTGTTGGGGTGGGGGTAGAAGGACCAGGTGCTTGCAAACGAGGTGTGAAAACAGTGGGTGTGGTGGGCCTGGATCCAGTGGGGGTTGGGGTAACAGTGAAAGAATGTCTCCTTTTCTTTGACTCAACTGGAGGCTCCCACTCTTCATCTGATCCCGAATCTTCCCTATTACAAAGAAACAGATATTACACAATTGTAATTAAAAAAAAGGACAATAAAAATAAAGAAATAAAAGGTTGATAATATAACAATTAGAAACAGCCAAAATGAGCATACATCTCACTATCTGTTCATATATATATATATATATATTTTTTTTTTTTTCATTCATTATCTGTAAAGCGCTTATCCAATTCAGGGTTGCGGAGCCCACCTGGAATCATTGTGCACAAGGTGGGGAATACACCCTGGAGGGGACTATATATATAATAAATATATAAATATATACACATAAAATAAAAAGTTGTAAATGTTACATACTTATCAAGAACGGGGTCCACTCCTTCGAGAAACGCGTCCTCCTCAGCAGAATCATAGCTTTCGCTATTATCTGACTCTAACAGGTCCTCGGGTTCACTGTTCCTTTCACAGCCGGCTGCGTCTGTGCCCTTCACTCTGAGTGCGCTTTTATGTGGATGACTCACTGCCTATGTGTGTGCGCTGTAGCTGACTCACTGGGTGGGTGCGCAATCCAACACCCTTTCACCCGATTGGCCTAGAGACATGATTGACGGCTCTTTGGAAAGCTGAGAGCCTCCGCTTTCGAACCATATGACTCATAGGGGGAAGTCCCAAGGCATTATATTTTATTTTATTTTTTTATTGTGGCGAATTATTTTTTTCACTTGTTGTTTTTCCTAGGACTCTTCACACATAAATGAGGATAACTCATGAAAGGAATAACTAAAAAACTCAAGTTTGGTCTTGTTTTGAAGGGGACAATCTTAGGTAATCGCTGGTAGGCGTTGTTTGTGTGAGAGTTACTTCCGGGCGTCTCAGTCATCAAGGCGCGTCTGTTTACGTTTTACTGAGGGCGAGATCTGAGGTTAGAAATAACTTATTCTTTTGGTTTTAATTCCCCAATTATACATTTTACAGTATAATGGCTTATATCCTCTTAATCCTGAGAGTCTGCCCGTTCGATTGGTGTATGATATGTACACATAGACTCAAATATGGCGCCGTGAAAAATCGGAATGTTTATCGTAATATATAACTTTCATAACTTTCCTGCTAAGGTATATTTCGACCAAAAATACATATTTTTAAAAAGGAAATATATATAAAATGTCAGAATCAATAAAAAGCAGAGATTTTAAGCTTTAATTTCGTACCTTGAGTGTCTATATTGATTATGCGACTGTGTTGCTATATTTAATATAGAAAATAGACGCAATTCCTGGCCCGCCGGCGGGCCAGACCCTGGGAACAGGTTAAGTTTTCCTCTCGTGTTTCATTTTGTCTCAGTGTTCCTAACTTCCAGAGGGGTTGTGTGTCTTTGCACTTGAGGCCTATTTCTCTAGTGCTCTATTGGTGGCTTGCCCTGTTTCAATCCACCCCTGGGTGAGCTGCCACATTACAGCAAGACTGAGCCAGTACCATGGACTCAGCAGAGTCACCCGACATAGAGCAGCTCAAAACTGCTTTGATGAGTCAGGGTGCTGCCATTGGTAGACATGAACAGACCCTTCAACAAATTCTGTCTCAGCTGCAGGGTCTTATTGCAATCCTTCAGGCTGAACCATCTGTGGCCACAAGGGCAGCACCTGCCCCCCCCCCCCCTCCAGTCCCAAACACAACACCCATTTCACAGAGTGAGCTCCACCTGCCACCACCGGAAAGGTATAATGGGGATCCAGGCTGTTGCAGGGGTTTTCTGCTTCAGTATTCTCTTGCCTTTGAGCAGCAACCCTCTTGCTTCCCCACAGAGAAGTCTAAGGTGGCATTTATCATTTCACTGCTAACAGACCGGGCTCTTGCTTGGGCCACTCCCATATGGGAGAATTGTCCTACTGTGTGTGCCTCCATAAAGGTGTTCACAACTATGCGTAATGTTTTTGATCACCCTGTCTGTGGGGGTGAAGCTGGTCCCCGTCTTCTACGCTTAAGTCAGGGAAAGAGATCCGTGGCCGATTATGCAATTGAGTTCCATACTCGTGCTGCTGAAAGTGGCTGGAATATTTCAGCACTAACCGCAGCCTTTTTGCAGGGGCTGAGTGAGCAACTCATCTTTGAGTTAGCACCAAGAGATCTCCCTACCTCTCTGGAGAGTCTCATTGAGGAAGCCCTCAAATTAGATAACCGGTTATGAGAGCGTCGGCGGAGATGAGAAACTGCTTCTTCCAGAGTCACCTGATGAGGGTGAACAACCTATGCAGTTGGGGCATGCTCGCCTATCTCGCAAGGAGCGAGAATCCCGTATGCAAGAGGGCCAATGCCTATACTGTGGGCAACCAGGACACTTGGTTCCAACTTGCCCAGAGCTGTCAGTAAAAGCCAGGGCTCAGGACAGGAGATCTGTGATGTTATATCAGGAGTGTTTGTTAATGCAACAGTGTCCTGGGGACAGAACCATGAGAAACACCTTAGAGCATTTATAGATTCTGGGGCAGCTGGCAACTTTATAGACTCTGGCTTAGCTACAGCCTTAAAATTGCCGCTGGTATCTTTAGAACATACTCTACCCGTTTCAGCAATTGATGGGCGGTCTCTTGAGCCAGGGGTAATTTCACAACAGACTCGACCACTCTCTTTGCAAATTGGCCAACACACTGAACTGATCACTTTGTTCTTAATCAGTGCTTCCCATTTGCAGCTGGTACTGGGGTTTCCCTGGCTGCAGCGTCATAACCCTCGCATTGACTGGGCAACTCAGTCGGTAACAGCCTGGGAACCTCAGTGCCAGGGGTCCTGTTTGCAAAAGCACCCCACTTGTCTTGGATTCACTTCATCACTCTCGGACATTCCAGGTCTATCTTGAGTTCCTTATGAGTACCTCAACTTAAAGTAAGTATTTAGCAAGCAAAGGCCCACATTCTGGACGCTCATCGGTCGTATGATTGTGCCATTGGTCTCCTCCCAGATACCAGTCCTCTGAAGATTGTTTTCTCTCTCCGGCCCTGAGCAGAAAGCTATGGAGGAATATATCCAAGAGGCATTAGCTTTAGGCTTCCTCCGGCCTTCCAACTCCCCAGCAGGGGCTCGGTTCTTCTTTGTGGCAAAGAAAGATGGGGGTCTTCGTCCCTGTATAGACTACTGGGGTCTGAACAAAATTACGGTGAAAGACCGCTACCCCTTGCCCCTCAAGACCTTTTGAAGCACTCCAAGCCTCATCATTAGAGAAGGCGATGAGTGGAAAATGGCTTTCATCACTCCATCAGGCCACTACGAGTACCTTGTTATGCCGTTTTTGGATTGATGAATGCTCCGGCTGTCTTTCAACGGTCTTGAGGGAGGCATTAGACCACTATGCTTTTGTGTACCTGGATGACATTCTCATCTATAGCCAATCTATGGAAGAACATATACTTCATGTGAGAAGAGTCCTTCAGCTGCTCCTAGAGAACCATCTCTACGTAAAACTCAAGAAGTCTCTGTTCCATGCTTCATCTGTGTCCCTCCTTGGATTTGCTGCATCCAAGGGCCAACTACGGTTGGATCCAGCTAAGATCAAAGCAGTTGCTGAATGGCCATGCCCCACTTTTCTCAAACAAGTTCAGCGCTTTCTGGGCTTCACTAATTTCTTTCGCTGCTTCATCAGAAATTTTAGCATTGTGGCTGCTCCATTAACCTCCCTAACAAGAAAAGACATAGGGAGGTATCTATGGACTGAAGCGGCACAGAAGGCTTTTGAGGAGCTTAAACATCGCCTGATCACTGCTTGAGTATTACAACTAGCAGATCCTGATCTCCCTTTTTTTGGTTGAAGTAGATGCTTCGGATATAGGAGTTGGGGCAGTGTTATCACAGCTTTCTGGAGCTGACCAAAAACTGCACCCTTGCGCATTCTTTTGTCATCGCCTTATGCCTCCTGAGCGTAATTATGCTGTGGGTGACAGGGAACTCTTGGCTGTGAAATTGGCTTTGGAGGAATGGAGGCATTGGCTGGAGGGAGCAAAGCATCAACTTCTAGTCTGGACAGATCACATAAACTTGGCCTACATCCAACAAGCCAAGCATCTGAATTCCCGTCAGTCCAGATGGACCTTTTTTTTTTTTTTTGGCAGATTTGATTGTTGTCATATCAACCAGGTTCTAAAAACACTAAGCCTGATGCCCTCTCTCGCCAGTGTGTTCATCCATCCACTGTCCCACCAGCTGAACCAATGTTCCCTGAGACTCAGATCCAGGTGGGGGGCCCCCAGAGGGGCTCTGTCCCCACTTCAGTCCTATGTGGCCGCCTGTCAGACGTGTGCCCAAAATAAAGATCCCAGAACACGACCAACAGGCTTACTCCACCCACTTCCTATACCTTCACGTCCATGGTCCCACCTTTCCTTGGACTTTATCACAGGTTTGCCCAAATCCCAGGGCAACACTGGTCATAGTCGACAGGTTCTCTAGGCATGTATATTTGTGGCACTCCCCAAGCTTCCATCAGCCAAGGAAATTGCCAAACTGCTGCTACAGCATGTGGTCAGGGTCCATGGGTTGCCCACTGATTTGGTCTCTGATCGGGGCTCCCAGTTTGGTAGCAGGTTTTGGAAGGCCTTTTGCCAACTACTAGGAGCCTCGGTGAGTCTAACAGCCAAACAGAAAGGGTCAATCAAGACCTAGAACGTACCCTCCGGTGCCTTGTCTCCTCCAATCCGTCTTCCTGGGCTGATCACCTGATCTGGGCGGAGTACGCCCACAATACTTTATGGCACTCTTCCCTGCGTATGTCTCCTTAAAGTCACTCAACATCCCAATCCACATATAGTATATTGCCATTGGACGGCGAGTGAGCACTAGTGCGTGGCACTCGTTAGATGATTTTTGCCAAGCCCGAGAGTGGGTCCAGTGCGCTCAGGGGAACACGCGACGCAGTTCCGCGCCGTCGCTGAGTCTCTACTCCTCATGTGGAAAGAGATATGAATTTTTAAAGTTTGGGCCTTTTATCCACAATTTTTCATCAGTCCACCAGGTGGAACATGGAATGTCCCAATACATGTATAATATATTGGAAGTGGGATGGTTGTCCAATTGCAATATATTCTGATGGTGTCAAATCATCAGATTTTTATATACTCTGCCATCCAGCTGTGACGAGGAGCTGGGCGAATCCAAAAGCTTCATTTGTTTTGTGCGTCTCAACCTGTTCAAATGATAAAGAACAAATAAACAACACATAACAGAAGTGCTGAGGAAGTAATGACGATGATAGGAAATTAAAGAAAATGCTTACATTAATGAGGTACACTTCTTTGTTCGGGTCCGGTTTTGCAAGTGCCACCTCCTCCACTTTCAGGTTCTGGTAGACACCTGTCCTGTGTCCATAGATACAGGACAGGTAGGCCACTAAGTACCCGTAAAACAATCTTTGTAATTTTATTGATCTTCTCTCCTTAAGAGTCTCTGTGAACAAAAAGAGCAAAAAAAAATAAAAAATGAAAATTTGCATCATCAGTGTGGAAAAGTGCATTAAGCTAAATAAATATTGACGCACCGTTACCAAGAATTTGTGGTATTTCTTTTTTAGCCTCTTCCCTACACTTTAACAGCATAGCCTTGGATATGACAGAAGAGTCTTTTTGGGTCTTCACTTTTACCTGGTGGACCATGACTGACCGTCTTTGCTTTTTCACAATACCCTTCAACTCCCTCATGAGATTAACCAAGGCAACTCGTTTAAGGTGGCACGTAGGAGGAGGTGTTTCTTATGTAGCCAAGGAACTCTGCAACATTTTTCAGGTACATGAACTGTGTGCTTGCCACTATTTTTTGCCTTGCCAGGCTGCTCACCCATCTGCAAAGCACAGGAATAAAAAAACAAAAACAAAAATACAAACACCGGTCACTTATACAGAAATTTCACACATACATTAACATTAGTGTGTAAATAGCAAAAATGGACACATACTGTCTTTGTTGGTGTTGTCAAGGAATTCAAACGTTGAAAGATGTGTCTGTCCTTGTGCAATAAAACTTAGAAAATGCTGTATCCTGAAGACCTTGCTCCTGGCATTGTGTCTTAACTTTTCTGTTGGATCTGGCCCCTCTTTATGATACTGGAAGTTTTCCAACAGTTCATCTAAAGAAGGAATGCATAGAATAATCCACAGGTTAAACATGACAAGAATTTACATCTGAATCTTACATTGCCACTCTTTTCTCTCTCTCTCATATATACTTACTAATTTGGGGGACGTGATCTAAGGAAGGTGGCAAATTAACTGGATCACTCAGTGGCATTTCCTCTGCTTCTTCAAATGCATCTTTGGTCCGTGAAGCTTCAAGCTGGGGAAAAAGTCATAAGAAATCATTAGACATAACAGATATTGGGTTAGAGTAGGCAAGTTGTCTGGCATTCAGTGTGGGTCATGTCAACTTGCATCAGGCTCGTACTCCTCATGAGGAGCACTGTGACCTTTACTTCTTAATAGAATTTGCCTTTTGGCTAGGCGCCTGTGCAGGAGCCTGTTCTGCCATCTTAAAAGGTTCACTTGACCTGTTAAAGCAACAATTTCCTCTGTACCGTCACTTAACTTTTTTTCCAAAATTTTTAGTGCCCCTGCCTTTATTCTGCAAGAAGGATTCGGGCAGGTCTCCTCTTCTTCCTCCTCGACATATGGAGAATCTTCAGCAGCGGCACCGAGGCAGGCCTCTCCTGTTCCTTTATGTCAAGGTCGGACATCATTGGCACTGCAGGGTTTGATGCCCTCAGCTCAGCCAAATTTTTCAGTATTATTATTTTTTTTTACCTGAGCCACGAGCTCATTTTTCTTATCATTAGAGAGTTCATGGTGGGATTGCAGGTGGCGGTCGAGCCAGGACGTGTTCTGGTCACATCCTGGCACAAGGCAGGTGCCAACCCTGCATCCACCCTTCCTGACACCAACTTTAAAAGCAGACGTCTCTCCTTTTTATTTACCACACCATGGGTGACTCTCAGGTGTTGACCTACAGCAGACAGATATTTGAAGCAAATCGGGCACTCCTCAATTGCCATTCTGTGGAAGCACCTGAATCAGAAAGAGAAAAAAAAGAAAAACATTAGAAACAAACAACAGCCATACAACACACTAAGCATGCCTTCTGTTAACAGATTGCTGCCTCCCAGTGTCCCCAGAATCTGGGCCTGTCTCCTAAGCATGCCTTCCGTTAACACCGCAAGGTTTCCAGGCAGCTTAGGTTCCTATAGGTGGGGGCCTACTCTGGTGAGACAAACACCAGAGGCCAGTAGCCCAGGGCCAGCCAAGAACGGATCGCTGCCTCCCAGAGCACCTGGGACCGGAGTCTGTGCCCCAAGCATGCTTTTTGTTAACACCGCAAGGTTTCCAGCAGCTTTAGCACTGGGGCCTACTCCAGCAAAGCTGGACCTAGGTCATAGAAGCCCAAAACGGACCTCTACAGCCTGCACCCCACCTACCTGTTGCCAGGTAAGCTATACCAAGGGCCAGAGAGTGCACAAGTATACAATACTTCACCTCCTGGTGGCCTTGGGTTGAGGTCCAAGGCAGCGGACACCTTTCTTACAATTCCGAAGGAATTTTCAGAATGTTACCAAGCTTCTACTGCTTTGGCACTCAAGGGGTTGCATACAAATAGTAAGTTATTTCCTTACCGTTGCGATCAGGAAGACACTCACTCGTAAGCACACCCCCTTTCTGATTTGATGATGGCTTAATGGACCCTACTCTATTCTGACAAAACACCTTACAATTGAGGTAACCAGTTTTCCATTTTTTGGAGGCAGAACATTCTTAATATGCAGAGTAGAATATACTTTAAAGAGATCGCGAGGTAAACAACGGTCATTAAAGGGCTCGGGAGAGAAAGAGATCGCGAGAGAGAAACAACCATATACGCACACGTTTCTGTGTGTCAGAAAGATCGCGCGAGTAAACAAATACACGAGTGTTTCTGTGTGTGGTTTTGTGTGTGTGTGTGTGTGTGAGAGAGAGAGAGGGGGAGAGAGAGAGAGAAAGATCGTGTGAGTGTCATAAGCACTATATATCTGAATTGGGATCCCACTAGCAGTATATCTCACATAAGCACTATATATCTGAATTGCGATCCCACTTGTAATATATGTGACATAAGCATTATATATCTGAATTGGGATGTCCAGAAACTGGGTTTGTGGGGATCTGCCGTCTCTGTGGCGTCGACTACCGGCCCATCTGAGACCCCTGAACAACACATCGAAAGGCCTAGTCACTGTGACCTTGCCTAGTATGAAGAAAAAAATAAATAAAATAAAAATCAGCAAATTTATTCTGGAAAATTCCGCTCCATATGTTAGTTAGGCCTTTGTGTTTTTCAAATCTTTTTAGGGATTTTTCATAGAAACCAACAACTTAGGCTTATGGAACTTCACACACCATCTAATGGAGTGTCCATCATAAACATATTACGATTTGGGGTCTTTCAGACCCTTCTAAGGTGTGTCCAATTGCCATATATGAACTTTGAACGGGAATATATTGGAAGTGGAATGTCCAGAAATTGGCCTTGGGGGGGGGTCTGTCGACCTCGCCTCTTTGACTGTGGACCCTTCTTGGACCCTCGAACAAGATATCGAAGGGCCGTGACACTGCGACCTTTTCCAGTATAAGAAAAAAAATTAAATTAGTTCCAGAAAAATCCCCTCTGACTTGTAAGTTAGGCCTATGTCCCCATTCAAATGTGCGCACAGGACAATGAAATCTTTTTAAGGATTTTTCATATAAAACAACAACCTAGGCTTACGGAACTTCACACACCATCTAATGGAGTGTCCATCATAAACATATTGCAATTAGGGGTCAATCGGACCCTTCTAAGGGGTGTCCAATTGCCATATATAACCTTTGAATGGGAATTTATTGGAAGTGGGATGTCATGAAACGGGGGGTTGTGGGAGTCTGGCGACTTAGCCCCGTCGACTGCTGGCCCTTCTGGGACCCCAGAACAACATATCGAAGGGTCAGGTCCCTGTGACCTTGCCTAGTATGAAAAAAAAAATCAGCAAATTTATTCTGGAAAATTCCATACCATGTGTCAGTTAGGCCTCTGTTTTTTATTCAAATGTGTGTGCAAGACATAGGAACAGTTTTAGGGCTATTTTTATAGAAAACAACACACTACGCTATCTCCATTGCACACACTGTCTCATATTGCAATTTGGGGTCAATCGGACCCTTCTAAGGGGTGTCCACAACAATATATATGGTAATTGGACAAGCATCCCATTTCCAATATATTTGACACCATCAGGATATATGGTTATTGGACAAGCATCCCATTTCCAATATATTTGACACAACACAAATATATGCATATATGGTAATTGGACGAACATCCCATTTGCAATATAAATGACCAAGTGTCCAATTGCAATATACTGAGTGCAAGTCAAATATATTGGAATTGGGATGTTGACAATACATAAAAAGGTTATCAATATTCATATGTTTTCATGGGCAGTATATGTGAATTGGGATGCTATATGCTCCAAAAAAAAAAAAAAAACAACCCAGAAAATTTCATATGAAATGACATAAGTGGGAAAGCCATGTTGTATATGTGATTTGGACCTTTTACGCTTCTTCTGGACCCTTGGATCCTCCCCCAAGCTTTGGGCTGGACTGTAGAGAGGTCAAAGTTGAATACATTACATTTGCAATATATATGACACTGTTGAATATATTGGAAGTTGGATAGTGTAGGTTTTTCCATTCAGAAAGCCAATCAGAGCCAAGTGATGCATCATAAAGGGAGGGGCCCAACGTTCTGAACGTATAGATGGTGCAACGGCGCCTCTAGTGTTGGCCAATTCGCGAATTTAACCGTGGGAAGCAAATCGGAAAAAGTTAGCACTCAGTGTCCGAATAGTCATGCTTTATACGGCATTTGGGATCCAAAACCGGAATACAATCCAACTGTAACAATATGCGTCCAATGGCAATATATTTGAATGGGCCAGTGTCCAAAACTTGTATACGCGTGCTAACTTTTGAGTGCTAGTTTGGTTATGACCCTCCAATGTTTCCAGAGCAGGAGTCCCAGCTGCTGAGCAATTTGTTCGACGCCATCGGGCATGGCAGAAAGCCAGAATTGCCTTCCGGGCTGACTCAACAGTCCAAAAGAAAGCAGCAGACAAGAAAAGACAACTTGGGCCCACCTTCCGACCAGGCCAGCAGGTCTGGTTATCCACCAGATTTACCCCTCCGTGTTGAATCCTGGAAGCTGGCTCCATGTTATGTGGGTCCTTTCAAGATCCTCCGCAGAGTGAACCCGGTCTCTTATCGTTTACTCCTCCCTCGTTCCATGCGTATCAACCCCATATTCCATGTTTCACGCTTGAAGCCTGCACTTTGCAGTACCCTTGCCTCTACCTCTAATCCCCTGGCTCCACGCATAGTAGCTGGTTCACCAGCGTACACTGTCCGACGCATTCTGGATTCGCGTTGGGTCCAAGGCTCCACCCAGTACCTTGTGGACAGGGAGGGTTATGGACCGTAAGAACTCTCGTGGGTTCTGGCTTGTCACATCCTGGACCCCGAGCTCATCCGGGACTTCAGACGTGATCATGCTGCAGGTTTGGGAACGTCAGGTGCCATTCCTAGGAGAGGGGGCCCTGTAAGAGGTCTGCCTGGGGCTGGGGCGAGGCTGCCTGCTAAGCCACCCCCAGTCACTAGAGGGAGACAGAGGCACTCTTAATTTGGGGCAATTGGTTCCACCTGGGCTACTCCTACTTAAGGGAAGCCAGCACGCACCTTAGTGCTCAGTCTTGGGTTTCTCTTTTCAGAGGGCCATGCAAGTCTGGCCGGTAATTTGATAAAGGCTCTTGAGTTTTCTCCTGGTCTCTCTATCTTCTTCTTCTCCACAAGAGCTTTCCCCCTGGTTTTTCTCTTGGGATTCAATATTTTCTTTTCTTTACCATTTTTTAGTATAAATAAATGATTAGAAATAAGTTGTGTTCTATCTTTACTTTCTTTTGTCTCATCTTGTCCCTCCCTTTTGGTAAGCTCTCTTACCTTTGCTTTCTTTTGCTCAATTCTGAGCTGATCAGTTTTCCCCTGACATCTTAAGTTTTCGTCTCTGTGTTCCTAAATTCGAGAGGGGTTGTTTGTGTGTCTCTGCACTTGAGGCCTATTTCTCTAGTGCTCTGTTGGTGGCTTGCCCTGTTTCAATCCACCCCTGGGTGAGCTGCCACATTACAGTGATCATATAAAGTTCCAGATGAAGCCTTAATTGGATGATCAGAAATTGACGGATGAGCCTCTTATTGACAAGATGAATGAGACAGCAAGTGTAGACTCAGAAACACAGTTAAAACAAAAGAAAAACATGAGCAGTAAGGTTTCCAAAGTGAGCGAGTTATGAGCGGAAGCACAAATCCTTCAACCGAACCACTGGGTTGGTGCAACAGGGGTCCAGGAACAGTCTGCTGAGGTTGTGAAACCCAAAACAAGTAGACCTTCTGCTACAGTGGGTACAAGAGACACTGGGCTCTATGAAATGATTACACTGCTAAGGGAAGAAGTGGCAGAGATGAGAAAGTGCCTCAGAACCTTCCATGGCTCCGCCCACCCAGGAAAAGGGAATATTTCACGAGAATGCCACAACTGTAAAGAAGGGGGAAGTGTGATCACTGTTTCAGGTGCGGGCAGTCTGGACATTTATAGAGGGGTTGTAGGGGAAAAAAGAATTAGCAGGAAAACCTGACAACTTCAGCGTAGCTTTTAGTACAGTAGCCAAGCCATTATCATCAAGCTATATAAGCCAGGATAATAATGTACTGGAGTGTCACAGTGAGCAGGGTCAACAGAGTGGGGCAGAACAAGACCACTCTTCAAAAGCTACTGAAACCAGGGGCATCACCAATGTTAGCCACCTCTCCCTACACCAACAGGCAAAACTACAAGCCCTGATCAGGAAAAAAAAAAAAGGATGGTAGACTGCTTCTTTGATGGTGTAGCCACACAAGCACTGTGGGATACAGGGTCACAGGTCACCATCAATGACCGGTGGAGAAAGGCATCTTTCCCACACATTCATTTGCATAATATAGATGAGCTTCTTGGTAAAAATGAGACCCTCGTTGTTAGAGTTGCAAACCAAACACCCATACCCTTCTCAGGATGGCTGGAACTTAGGTTCCAGCTTCAGTCAAAGAGAAGCCTCCAGCCAGAGTTGTTGGTGCCAGTGCTAGTTTCTAACAAGCTAGGAGTTGCAGAACCACCAATCATTGGCTACAACGTGATTGAGCACTTGATGATCAAGGGCATCGAGCGTCTGACTGACGTGACTGCCGAAGTGGTGAGTAATGCTTTTTCCATTGACTGTAAAAAAGTAGATGTACTGCTGCAACTAATATACTTTAAAGAGCAGGGTGATAAGGAGGTAGTTGTAAGAATTGGGTGAGGGAAGACAGTAATTCCAGCAGATCAGACAAAAGAAGTCAGGTGTGGTGTGAGGACAGCCCCCCTCCACACTAGGCAGGAGTTTGAGCCAATAGAGACCTTTAAATGGCCAGATGGAATTAGCATTGTGGAGACAGTGGTTTGCCTACAAAAAGGACACTGGTCTAAGGTCGCTATACCAGTCACAAATACTAGCAGCCACAATATTTTGCATAGCCCCTGCAGAATTCTGGGCCACCTACAGAAAGGTATGCAGTGTACCCAGTAGAGGCATTAACCAGTCAATGTTGAGTCACAGGAAGCTCATGACCTGAGATAGCTTACTTCAAAGCAGACCACTAAAAATCACAACCCTAAAAATACACCTACAGAAGAACAATTGTAGGATCCACCTGTTGCTGTTGGCCACTTGACATCTGAACAACACAGTCAGGTGAAGGAAATGCTAAGGGAGCAGTGTAGAGCTGCATCCCATCCCTACAAATGGATCAGATTGAACGACACCATCCCTGTAAGGCGCACCTACACTTCCATACCTAAACCCCTCCACAGAGAAGTTAGAGTATTTAGAGGATCTACTAAATAAGGTCTAGTAATGTCTCCATACTCCTCCCCTGTTGTTTGTGTACGCAAGAAGGATGGGAGTTTACGATTGTGCATTGACTATAATGAACTTAACCAGAAGTCCATCCCAGATCAGCACCCTATCCATCGGGTACTAGACATGCTGAACAGTGTCAGTGGTAGTACACGGTTCTCTGTTCTGGATAAAGGAAAAACCTACCATCAAGGTTTCTTAGAGGAAAACAGCCAAACACTTACAGCCTTCATTACACCCTGGGGATTATATGAGTGGGATTCCATTTGGCCTATCCTCAGCTCCAGTGGAGTTCCAGCGTAGCATGGAGGAGTGCCTCTCCGGCCTGAGAGATGAGACTTGTCAGCCATACCTAGATGACAACCTTGTATATAGCAAAACCTTTGAGGATCATCTCTGTGACCTGAGGGAGGTGTTGCCTCACTATCAGGCAAAATGAGAGGTGTTCAAGGATAGAGTGAAGTTCCTGGGCAGAATAGTGTCTAAGGAGGGTTATACCATGGATCCGTCTGAGCTTGCTCCAGTACAGGCATTGAAAGACTGCAGATCTGAGACAGTGGGGGACGTGAGGAAACTTGGTTTCATATCTTATTATTGCCCATACATTCCAAATTTCTCAAGAATTGCCACTCCACTGTATAGCCTGCTGTCAGCTGGGGAAAATTTCCAGGAGCAAGAAGAGTAACAAAACGGTAGGTAGAGGTGGTGAAGAGCAGAAGAAAGGTGACCAATTACCAGCCCGTCAGCCTATCTCCTGGACAGAACAACACCAGAAACTTGGCGAACTTATTTATTATTTATACTATGCACCTTCATTTCTTGTCTATACTGACAACAACCCACTTACATATATTCTGACCACCACAAAACTGAATGCGACCACACACAGATAGGTGGCTGAACTGGCTGATTTTAATTTTTCAATCATGTACCATCCAGACAAGAAAAAATGGAGATGCAGATGGCTTGTCCCGTATGCCTTTGGACATGGAACAGTATATGTATTCATGTTTGCAGGAAATTCAGCCCTAAGTGATCACCAAAGTTATGTAGACACTCCACCTTAAGTCCCAGGAACACACTCCTTGGATGTGCCCTCTCACGATTGCGACCACCTGTGCAGAGTGTGAACAGGAGTGCACAGCATCACTAATTGCACAAATTCCCCAAGAGGATATCCAAAAAGCACAAGAAAAAAACCCAGTCATTAGCAAATGTCCTGAAAAACCACTGGCTAACCATGCAGGCGAAAGATCATCGAGCTGGTGTTGCAATACTGGCTAGAGACAGAAACCGCTTGTATGTGAACAAAAATGGTATTCTGTATCGGAAATCTGCCACTGTAACCCAGCTAGTACTGCCAAAGAAATTCCATCAGTTAGTATATAAGGAACTACATGAGGACATGGGGCACCTTGGAGTTGAGAGAACCCTGAACCTCATCTGGGACAGATTCTATTGGCCACACATGCAGAAGGATGTAGATCACTACGTCACCAGAGTATGTAATTACTTGAAATGCAAACAGCCATACAAGTTAACGAGAGCACCCTTAGTCAACATTGTAACTACTTATCCTTTTGAAATGTTGTCTATTGATTTTTTGCACCTGGAACACTGTGTAGGAGGATATGAGTGCATATTGGATACATAATAGATCATTTTACGCGCTTTGCACAAACATATGCATGCACCAATAAGTCTGCGAAAACTGTGGCTGAAAAGATCTTTGGGAACTTTGTTCTGAATTTTGGATTCCCAACAAAACTCCATCATGATCAATGGTAGGAGTTCGAGAACAAACTGTTCGCCAAATTGCAAGAATATAGTGGAATCCAGGGTTCACACACACCACCCTGCAGTCAACGGACAAGTAGAGAGGTTCAATCGAACACTCCTGTCTTTGCTTCAGAACCTGACAGAAGAGGCTAAAGCAGATTGGAAAGTTCCCTCACTAAAGTGGTCCATGAGGCAACAGGGTTTGCTCCATATTTCCTCTTGTTTGGAAGAAAACCTCGGCTCCCGGTGGACATCATGTTTGGTCTGCCACCTAGCGAACAGTGTGGGTCACATAGTGAGTATGTTGACAGGTGGAAGCAGTGAATGGCTGAAGCTTAAAGACTGGTGTCAAAGACAGCCCAGAGCATATGTTATAAAGCCAAAGGGCACTATGATAAAAAGGTGTATGGCGCTGAATTACAACCAGGGTGCAAGGTGTTGATACGCAACTTTGCTGAGAGGGGTGGCCCTTCGAAGCTCAGATCCTACTGGGAGCAACAGATTCATGTAGTTAAGGAAAGGAAGTATGAAGATGGGCCTGTGTATGTTGTACGTCCAGAGAGGGGTCCAGGTCGAATGTGGGTTCTCCATCGGAACCTGTTACTGCCCTGTGATTTACTGCCAGTGAAGAGACAACCTGAGGGAAGTTGTTACGCTGCGCTGTGTATGTGTGTGTTTTCTCTCTCTCTCACTATCTCTGTAAATGTATAGGTTCTGCAATCTGTTCCAGTCCATGTTTGTTTACCCGTCTAGAGTTCATTCCATATCCCAGTTCGTGTGTTTGTTCATCGTCCAGAGTCCAGTCCACCATCCAGTCCATGTGTTGTCTGTCACCATTTCCGTCTACGTCATCCCGGCGGGAATTATAAATGTGTGTCTGTGTACGATGTTAGGAAGCTTTGTTTTGTGCTGTGATTTGTATTGTGTATATTGAATTCTGTTTGCCTGGTTTTGACTTTGATCCATTCCTATTTCGACTACGAGTTTGTTTGCCCCTTTTTGATTAACTGATGCTAGATCTATCTTTTGTAAATTATTGTAACACTGTGTATATATTTCACCAGAGTAGGGTTGGCTGCTGTTTGTTTTGGGAGTGGGTTTTGTGTGTGTTTTTGTGTATAGACAGGGAGGAAGGTAAGGTGTTGTCTTTTGTTTCCTTTTGTTTACACTTAGGTAAGTTAAAGCTGTTTGTGGGTCAGTTAGTAGGGGTGTTTGTTTGTTGTTTTTGTCAGCTAAAGGCCTTCCTGAAGTTCACTGGTGTTTGGTTTCATTGTACATATCACATTTACAATATATATTCTATTCATTATCCATTCTGTGTTTCCGTTTGTGTCCTTTTTGTTTCACCATTTACATCTGTTACAGTTATCCCCTTCACATATATTAATTTCAACCCATCCCTCATTCTGTTATGGCTCAACCCTAGACTGGGTTGTAACAGAATTTGGGGGCTCGTCCTATTTTCATTTTCTAGTTGTTTTTTGTTGTTTTTTCTGGCTGGTGGTTTTCTTTTTTGTGGGGGTGGGGGGGTGATGATGACTAGTTTTGATTTGTCCGCGTTTGCTCTTTGCCCCACTTTGGAGGTGTTTGATTCGTGTCGTGTTGTCGATCTGCTTTTGATAGCGGATTTGTTTTCTGTTCGAGTCCCTCGCTCTGCTCCAAAACGGGAGATTAAGGAGGCCTTGGAGGCCCAGTTAGTTAGCAGGGGAATTTTGCCTGAGAGGAGAGGTTCTCCGGGTGTTGCTTTGAGTCCAGCTCGGAGTACGGACGCGGCGGAGGCCGTGGACGACTCTGAGTTTCTGCCGCGCATAGATCCCGGTGTTTCCCTCTCTCCTGTGTTAGATCCGCGCTTGGCCATTCGGCTTAGAGCTAGAGCTGGAAATAAAGATTCAGGAGCGTGAGGCAGAGTTACTCCGGTTTAAGGCAGTGCAAGTTGAAGCTGAGAAGGAGCTTGCATTAAAACGAATGAGTCTGGGGGATTATAAGCCTGTCCCTCTCCCTCGCAGTGCGGCCTCTCCCACGGCGCACTCTCCTGCTCCTGATAGCATTCAGGCACTGGCCACGCCACCGGTTCCCAAGCCCCGCTCTCCAGCTCGCTCACCGGCCGTAAGTACAGCGCGGGATTTTGATGTGAGTCGGCAGATCGGTCTGGTTCCTGCTTTCAGGGAAAATGAGGTGGACGCTTATTTTCCGATTTTGGAGCGGATCGCTACCGCTCTTAGTTGGCCTAAAGGTTTGTGGTCTCTGCTGCTTCAGTGTAAGTTAGTGGGCAAGGCTCAGGAGGTTTGTTCCTCTCTGTCGCTGGAGCAGAGCTTGGATTATGACGTCGTGAAAAGTACTATTCTTCGGGCGTATGAGTTAGTTCCAGAAGCCTACAGGCAGAATTTTAGACGTCTTACAAAAACCCCCAGCCAGACGTATGTGGAATTTGCCAGAGAAAAGTCTCTGTTGTTTGATCGATGGTGTGCGGCTAGTAATGTCACGACATTCAAGCAGCTTAAGGAGTTGGTGCTCCTGGAAGATTTTAAAAACAATCTTCCTGATAAAATAGTGGTATACATCAATGAACAAAAAGTCACTAATCTGTCTGTTGCAGCTACTTTGTCTGATGAATTCATTCTCGCACATAAAACAAACTTTGTCCCGAGTTCTCAGCGTGACATGTCTCGCCGCACCCCCACTTCTCAACCTGCTGTTAGTTCCGTTCAGTCTAATGTTTCTGAAAATAGAGAATGTTTCTATTGCCATGCTGTTGGTCATTTAATTGCTGCTTGTCCCGTTTTAAAACGCAAAGAAGCCCGCAATTTAGCCCCAAAGAAAGTTAACGCTGTTAGTTCATTACATAAAACCCCTGATAGTGACTGCTCGTCTGAACAACCCTCGGTAGAAGCACTGTTTAAACCGTTTACATTTTCTGGATTTGTTTCTCTTGGTGATACGGGAGATAAACAGTCTATTCGGATTTTAAGAGACACTGGTGCTGCACAGTCTCTTATTTTAGACAGCGTTTTACCTTTTTCTGGCTCTAGTTATTGTGGTAGTGACGTTTTAATCCAAGGGATTGAGTTAGGAGTTGTCCGTGTGCCGCTCCACAGAGTTTATTTGGTAACGCCTGAGTTTTCAGGTGTCGTTAAAGTTGCAGTTCGTTCACAACTTCCAGTCAATGGAGTATCGTTTATTTTAGGTAATGCCCTGGCTGGTGATAAATTGTTTACACTACCTGAGGTGGTTTCTGAACCCCTCTCTGCTGTAGAGAACTCATCTATTTTTCCATCCTGTGTTCTCACTCGGGCACAAAAGAGAAAGTTTGAGGATGTAGTAGGGTTATCAGACTCATTTTTAAGTAAAGATGACCCATTCTGTGATGCTTCTGTTCCAACTAGTGGTGATAAAGGGACAGATATTTGTAACATTAATTACACTGATACGCAAATTACTCGTACGAGGCTTGCCGCTGCTCAGAAGTCAGATCCCACAATTAAATGCTGTTTTGATTCTGCACTGTGTGTGTTTTCTCTCTCTCTCACTATCTCTGTAAATGTATAGGTTCTGCAATCTGTTCCAGTCCATGTTTGTTCACCCGTCTAGAGTTCATTCCATATCCCAGTTCGTGTGTTTGTTCATCGTCCACCGTCCAGTCCACCATCCAGTCCATGTGTTGTCTGTCACCATTTCCGTCTACGTCATCCCGGCGGGAATCATAAATGTGTGTCTGTGTACGATGTTAGGAAGCTTTGTTTTGTGCTGTGATTTGTATTGTGTATATTGAATTCTGTTTGCCTGGTTTTGACTTTGATCCATTCCTATTTCGACTACGAGTTTGTTTGCCCCTTTTTGATTAACTGATGCTAGATCTATCTTTTGTAAATTATCGTGACACTGTGTATATATTTCACCAGAGTAGGGTTGGCTGCTGTTTGTTTTGGGAGTGGGTTTTGTGTGTGTTTTTGTGGATAGACAGGGAGGAAAGTAAGGTGTTGTCTTTTGTTTCCTTTTGTTTACACTTAGGTAAGTTAAAGCTGTTTGTGGGTCAGTTAGTAGGGGTGTTTGTTTGTTGTTTTTGTCAGCTAAAGGCCTTCCTGAAGTTCACTGGTGTTTGGTTTCATTGTACATATCACATTTACAATATATATTCTATTCATTATCCATTCTGTGTTTCCGTTTGTGTCCTTTTTGTTTCACCATTTACATCTGTTACAGTTATCCCCTTCACATATATTAATTTCAACCCATTCCTCATTCTGTTTAGGCTCAACCCTAGACTGGGTCGTAACAAAGTAAACAGACTAAAAAGAAATGAGGAGTGAGTAAAAGGCGTAATAATCAGGAGACGTTTGAAAGATTAGAGGGGGTGACCAGTTCAGAGGATGAAATGGGCTGGGGATTTATTACAGCATACCGGCAGCAATACCTTGTCAGAGACAGCCCCTAGAAAAAAACGGGGTTATGGAAATTCAACTACCTCTGGGGAAGAACCAGAGCCAAGCAGTCAAGAGTGTGAAGAATTAGGTGATCCAAGTAGGAGAGAACAAGTCTATGAGTGCGAGAAAGTGGCTGATGTAGAACTGACTGGAGAGCAGGAGGATGCTGCGGCAGACTCTGAGGGGTCAGCAGATAAAGGAGCCGAGAGTGATCCTCAGCCCCAGTCACGTTCTGTGAGAACATATCGTTTCAGACATAGGAATCCACCTACGATTATCACATATGACACACTAGGTCAGCCTTCAGTCACACACAGATTGAAGCAATAAGAATGATTAAGAGTGTTGAAAGGTTGCTATAAAAGTTCTTAGTAATTCATGTTCTTAGCTAGAGAGTAAAGACATTGAAATACTGATTTCACATACATTTCAATTTGAGTTGCAGTAGTGCATTTTGACCCTAGACTGATAACATACAGACAGTACTGAGAAAAGTGTAACACACGTGTTCTGTTAATGTCATGGGAGTTATGGAATCATAAGTTGAGAGTCTTAACCTTCACCGTGTGTTTGTTCACCCGTCTAGAGTCCGGTCCACCATCCAGTCCATGTGTTCTGTCTGTCACCGTTTCTTCTACGTCGTCTTGGCGGGAATCATAAATGCGTCTGTGTGTACGCTGCTAGTCAGCCTTGTTTGTTGGCTGCCGTTTGTTTTGTGTGTTTTTTTGTATATAAATAGGGAGTAAAGTATTGTCTTTTGTTTCCTTTTGTTTTCACTTAGGTAAGTTAGAGCTGTTTGTGGGTCAGTTGGGTGGGGTGTTTGTTATTTTTGTCAGCATAAGGTCATCCTGAAGTTCACTGGTGTTTGTTTCATTGTAAATATCACATATACAACATATATTCTATTCATTATACATTCTGTATGTCCGTATGTGTCCTTTTTGTCCACCTTTATATCTCTTAGTTATTCCTTTCCCATACACTAATCCCAACACACACCTGATTCTGTTACGACCCAGTCTAGGGTTGAGCTGTAACAGAATGAGGAATAATGTGTGATATTTACAATGACACAAACACCATTGAACTTCGGGATGGCCTTATGCCGACCAAAATAACAAACAAACACCTTGAGAAGGACTGTGATGGGAGTGCAGCTTGAAAGAGTTACACTCTTGCATGCAAGATATCAAGGAGGTTTTACATTTAACAACCACAGGGTGTAGCTGGCTCTTAGAACTCTTATCTCTTTCCTCCCTGATAGGCGGCTCAGTTACAAAATAACACCTTATATGGCAAAAAGGTGCTCGTGTGTATGTATAAGAATGAAGGGTTTTTGTTCTCTGTCTCAGAGCAGAGGGTTAGCATTTTTAGTTGCTCTCAATAAAGGTTACTCAGACTACTTTCAGTCATATAATATAAGTTGATAATTTCCATGACATTAGTGTTACAACTACTACTACTAGCTACTGTAAAAGAGAAGGTTTAGGTGTAAGTTCATTCATTCATTGGCTGAAACCACGTATCCAGTTCAGGGTCAGGGTGGGTGAAAATATCCCATGATTTCTGACTTATTCAGCCCACTAGAGACAGACTGGGTGGTCTTAGTGCACAGTGTGTTGTTTGGTGGAATCAGGATCCACACATTAATGTACACATGTACTGAGCATGTCAGTCTTCAATAATATGCAGAGAGAGAGCTGGAGACGGCCCTTTGGTTCCTGTTCTCGTGTTAGTGACTTCAGAAAACTCCAGCCCCCAGAGCTGAGTGTAACCTGCTCATGATGAAGACTGGACTGAAGCTGCTGCTGCTGTCTGCTGTGACTCTGCTGGTTTCTGCTCAGTCGAGGAACTATCAGGACCTGTCGGAACAAAAGAAAACACACATTGACAAGGCTCTGAAAGAGGTCAACGAGAAATTCACAGGGTCTCATCATGTTGCTTATGAACAGATCTTGGACACAAAAGTAAGGGCTTGGTGAAGCTGTTATGATTTAATTTCCTGACATAATTAGAACATACCCTAACACAGCTAGGTTACTGTATAATGTTTTATTTAATGAATATTTTGGTGCCCAGAGCAATTTAAATAAGTAATTTTACACTTAATTTGAAGTTAGATACAATAATATTCTGTAATATTATCTTAAGTTTTATCATAAACTTCAAGATTATTAAGTACTGCTTTTGAAAGGTTTCACTACCTTTTCATAGTTTAGAGGCAGTGACTACTATGTAAATGTGCGTCTGATGGTCACTACATGCACAAAGGATAAGACTAAAGGATATGGACATCGAGAGGAATGTGTTACGCAGAAGCTTAAGACGGTGAGTAAATTTAATCCAGTCTTTAACTCACTACACATTGACTTCACATTATTCATTTATTTATTAATCTGTGTGTAAACAGACTGTGTGATGGGATATGGTCACTGTAAAAACACACTTTGAGGCAAATTCATTATTGACCTTGATTGATTGGTTTAATTCCAATCATTTTGGAACATTTCCATTGGGTCGCTTTCTGTAAAATTCTTAGACAGAGTTATGTTCAAATTAAACAGTAAAAGAAACACATGGTTTTCTTTGGACAGTGACAATATTTTTCCACAGAGATTAAAAAGAAAAATATGACCAGCTGTGAGTTTCTTGAAACTCGTGTGAATAACTGTGAATGTTTAGACACTGCTCTTTCCGTTTTTATAAAGCCCATATTTGACTGTGTTGTGTGCAATACGCCTGGTCGTGAACTAATTGACTGTGCCAGAGTGATGGACATCAAAAATGTAAGTCTGCATTTTATATCGAGCTGACTCAGTAAAAAAAAAAAAAATAAAATAATGAAGAAATGACCAACAAATGTAAATCAAAATAAAACACTTTTGATTCTAAACTGCAGCCTGTGTAGTCAGCTCACTCATTTTAGAGACCTGCTGAAAAGTGTGGCTCTTGACTAGTGAGAAGTTATGAATATGTGACTGTTCTGGTTTCAGAGAGAGAAAATTCGGAACACGTGTTCAGTGTTTTATCTTCCTGGAGGTGGACATTCATTGTCTTTTTTAAACTGGGGACAATGACTGGGACTTTGGATGTATCTGACTCTGAGCTTTTGAAGCTGTTCTTAGATCAGACACAAATTCACACAAAACAAAGAAGTGTAAAATGTCTTTGGACAAATGACTTGATGAGAAATGGTTTGTGTTTTAAACAATGAGTTATTAACAAAACACCATTATTCCCATTGTCTTATTTTATGTTGAATGACTTGTGAAATGTTTGATTAATGGCATTAATGCACTCAGTCTCCAAAGATTTATAAACACACCTTCAAGAATGTAGTTACTGTAAAGTTTTTATAGATGTTGCACACAGTTTGTAAAATCCCAATAAAAAGTATGAAATAAAATTCACATGAACTTGTGTCACCGTGCCAAATATTAACTGCCACCAAGAGGGCTATTTACTCCCCAAAAGTGGGCTGTGGGGCAGAGGAACTGTGTTCTCTGGATTCATGGAGCCCCATCCAATACTTTAAGGATGAGTCTGAGTGGTGGTTGTGATCCAGAGCTAATCATCCAACATCAGTTCCTGACCCATTAATGATCTTGTGGCCGTATGCCATCAAATTCTCAAAAGAAATATTCTGACATCTGCAGTAAAGCCCTCCCAAAAGCTTCGAAGCGGAGTATAACGCCAAAAGGGGGGCTTGTGAAGGCAAGTTTTAAATGTGTGTGTTTCTTTAATAAACATGTGTGCTCACTGAATCACTAGTATTTAGTAGTAATCATTGATAATTAATAAAGGTTTTTGTTTTATATAAAGATGAGCTGTTTTAAGAAATGTATGTTGCATTATTCTGTTTTTCAGAGTGTTTCACCAACTGGGTCTTTAGTAGAGAAGGACTGTGATGGGAGTGCAGCTTGAAAGAGTTACTCTTGCATGCAAGATATCAAGGAGGTTTTACATTTATCAACCACAGGGTGTAGCTGGCTCTTAGAACTCTTATCTCTTTCCTCCCTGATAGGCGGCTCAGTTACAAAATAACACCTTATATGGCAAAAAGGTGCTTGTGTGTGTGTGTATGTATAAGAATGAAGGGTTTTTGTTCTGTCACAGAGCAATGGGTTAGTATTTTTAGTTGCTCTCAATAAAGGTTACTCAAAGACTAAGTCTCATATATTATTAGTTGATCATTTCCGTGACATTAGTGTTACAACTACTACTACTAGCTACTGTAAAAGAGAAGGTTTAGGTATAAGTTCATTCATTCATTGGCTGAAACCACATATCCAGTTCAGGGTAACTGTTGGAAAAATATCCCATGATTTCTGACTTATTCAGCCCACTAGAGACAGACTGGGTGGTCTTAGTGCACAGTGTGTTGGTTGGTGGAATCAGGATCCACACATTAATGTGCACATGCACTGAGCAAGTCAGTCTTCAATAATTTGCAGAGAGAATGAGAGGGAGAGGGAGGGAGAAATGGAACAGGAGACGACCCTTTGGTTCCTGTTCTCATGTTATTAGGGACTTCAGAAAACTCCAGCCCCCAGAGCTGAGTGTAACCTCCTCATGATGAAGACTGGACTGAAGCTGCTGCTGCTGTCTGCTGTGACTCTGCTGGTTTCTGCTCAATGGAGGAACTGTCAGGACCTGTCGGAACAAAACAAATACAAAACACACATTGACAAGGCTCTGAAGGAGGTCATTGAGAAATTCACAGGGTCTCATCATGTTGCTTATGAACAGATCTTGGACACAAAAGTAAGGGCTTGGTGAAGCTGTTATGATTTAATTTCCTGACATAACTAGAACATAATGTAAAACAGCTAGCTTACTGTATAATGTTGTATTTAATGAATATTTTGGTGCACAGAGCAATTTAAAGTAAGTAATTTTACACTTGAAGTTACAATAATATTCTGTAAAGTTATCTTAACTGTTATCATAAACTTCAAGATTATTAAGTACTGCTTTGGAAAGGTTTTACCACCTTTTTCATAGTTTAGAGGCAGTGACTACTATGTAAATGTGCGTCTTATGGTCACTACGTGCAAAAAAGATAAGAATAAAGGATATGGACATTGAGAGTGTCACGCCCTCGTCATGTCTGTTTTTTCCGGCCATGTGCTCTTTTAGCACATGGCTATGTTTGTTGTTGTTCTAGTCCCACCTTTGTTCCGCCTCCTCATCTGTGTCATTTGTTAACCTGCCCCCTCATTAGCGGTCCAGGTGTATCGTGTCTGTGTCTTGTATTTAAGTTCCTTTGTGTCTCTCCTGTTTGTCAGTCATTGGTTCTTATTCGTTCTCCTTTCTCTGTTTTGGTCCATGTTGTTGCCTCTGTTGTGTTCTCAAGTCTGTCTGTCTGTCTCTGCTGTTTCTAGGTCATTGTTTTTCACGTCCTCGTTTTGTTTCCTTTTTCATTTGTTTTTCAGTCATCGTGTTTCCTTTCTGTTGAAGTCTGTTCTGTAGTATTCTGTGTTGTTTGATTAAAGGTTTACTGTGTTTTAGCAAGTGCGTCCGCGTCTGCACCCCACGAGCCTGACAGAGAGGAATGTGTTACGCAGAAGCTTAAGACGGTGAGTAAATTTAATCCAGTCTTTAACTCACTACATATTGGCTTCACATTATTCATTTATTTATTAATCACTGTGTATCAGGATACGGTCACTGTACAAAACACTTTGAGGCAAATTCATTATTGACCTTGATTGATTGGTTTAATTCCAATCATTTTGGAACATTTCCTTTAGGTCGTTTTCTGTAAAATTCTTAGACAGAGTTATGTTCAAATTAACAGAAAAAGAAACACTTGGTTTTCTTTGGACAGTGACAATATTTTTCCACAGAGATTAAAAAGAAACATAAGATCAGCTGGGAGTTTCTTGAAACTCGTGTGAATCACTTTGAATATTTAGACCCTGTGCTCTGTCTTTTTTTTTTATAAAGCCCATATTTGACTGTGTTGTGTGCAATACGCCTGGTCGTGAACTAATTGACTGTGCCAGAGTAATGGACATCAAAAATGTAAGTAAAAAAAATAAAACATTTTTCTAAAATTCTAAACTGCAGCCTGTGTAGTCAGTTCACTTTATTTTTGAGACCTGCTGAAAAGTGTGGTTCTTGACTAGTGAGAAGTTATGAATATGTGACTGTTCTGGTTTCAGAGAGAGAAAATTCGGAACACGTGTTCAGTATTTTACCTTCCTGGAGGTAGACATGTAATGGCTTTACAAATAGGACAATGAGCTGAAGTTTGTGTCCTGGATGTGCCCCTGAAGCTGCTCTTTAGATCAGACACATTCACACAAAACAAAGAAGTGTAAAATGTCTTTGGAGATATGACAATGAGAAATGGTCTGTATTTTCAAATAAAGAGCTATAAACTAAGCACCATTATTCCCATGGTCTCATTTCATGTTCAAAAATTCTGAACACCTGCAAATCAAATCAAATCAAATTTATTTATATAGCGCTTTTCACAACTGATGTTGTCACAAAGCAGCTTCACAGAATTCCAGTAAGACAAGATTTGACATGAAATGTAAAGACAAATGTAAAACCCTCAAGTGAGCAAGCCAGGGGCGACAGTGGCAAGGAAAAACTCCCCCAGCTGAAGAAGAAACCTTGGGAGGAACCAAGGCTCACAAGGGGTGACCCATCCTCCTCTGGTCAATCTACTGGTGATGATAGTTAGTAGTCCATGAGAACTTCAGTGTAGGGACAGCTTCAAGGCACTTGGTGGTTGCTGGAGCGTGGGCAGCTGGTCTGAAGCGTGGAGGAGGATCTCGACAGTCATCCATCAGTGTCCAGACAGACAGGTGGGCAGTCGTTTACTCGGAAAGATGTAAAGGGATGGAATTAGTTTTGAACTGTTTTGTGTTTGTAAAGTAGAAAATATGAAAATTTCCAGAGTGTGGCTAATGACTCCGGCAGATCTGACTATGACAGCATTAACTAAAAGGAGAGAACCAGAAGGACACACAGACACGGGAGCATCCTGAAACACTAGCATCCCTCCGCTCCACCGTCAACAAACCTGAGTGATCGCGAGAAGCGGCGGGACGACAGCACCAGCGTCTAGTATACTATAATTCCCTGTGTCCATGGACCCCCCGGATCTGCCGCCTTTATCTATGGGGGAGCATTAGCTACCAAATGATAAACTAAACAAATGAGTTTTTAGCCTACATTTGAAGATTGCGACTGTGTCTGAGTCCCGAACATTTTTTGGAAGATCATTCCAGAGTTGGGGGGCTTTATAAGAAAAGGCTCTTCCCCCAGCTGAGGCCTTCTGAATTCTGGGAACATTTAAAAATCCAGTATTCTGTGATCTGAGTGAACGTGGAGGCTCATAATAGGAAATTGTATCTTGAAGATATTCAGGAGCAAGCCCATGTAGAGCTTTATATGTTAATAACAAAATTTTGTAGTCAATGCGGAATTTAACAGGCAGCCAATGAAGTGATGATAAAACTGGGCTGATATGTTCAAATTTTCTAGTTTTAGTGAGGACCCTAGCTGCAGCATTTTGAACTAGTTGAAGTTTTCTTAAATTGCTGCTGGTGCATCCTGACAGTAGTGCGTTACAGTAGTCAAGCCTTGAAGTAATAAAGGCATGTACTAATGTTTCTGCGTCCTGGAGGGATAAGGCATTTCTAATCTTAGCAATATTGCGAAGATGTAAAAAAGCTGTCCTAGTGATACTACCTATGTGTTGATCAAATGATAAATCCGGGTCAATTATGACACCAAGATTTTTTGCTGCTGAACCAGGTTTAACTGGAAAGTTAGCTAGATCTAAAATTAAATCTGATAATTTATTTCTTGTCACTTTTGGACCCAAAAGCAGGACCTCTGTTTTGTTGCTGTTTAGAAGGAGGAAGTTACGCAACATCCAGCCTTTCACGTCTTTTACACAGTCCTCTATTTTCTTTAATCTGTGTTTGTCATCGGGCTTGGCTGAAATATACAATTGTGTGTCGTCTGCGTAACAGTGAAAGTTAATGTCATGGTTTCTTATAACTGTGCCTAGCGGTAACATGTATAATGTAAATAATAATGGTCCTAAAATAGAGCCTTGTGGAATTCCAAATCTTACTTTAGAATAATTTGAATTTAGATTGTTTACTTTTACGAATTGATAACGTTCCGTTAAGTAAGATTTGAACCATAATAGGGCTGTCCCTGTGATTCCAACCATGTTTTCTAACCTTTCTATGAGAATATTGTGGTCTATTGTATCGAAGGCTGCGCTTAGGTCAAGAAGCACCAACAGGGATACGTGGCCTTGATCAGAGGCAAGAAGAAGATCATTTGTTATCTTGACTAGAGCTGTCTCTGTACTATGATGTTGCCTGAATCCAGATTGGAATTTTTCATATATATGATTCTTATGTAGATATGAACTAAGTTGTTGGGCCACAGCTCTTTCTAAGATCTTAGACAGAAATGGCAAATTAGAAATAGGCCTGTAATTAGACGGTGTACTAGCATCAAGATTTGGTTTCTTGATCATAGGTTTAATAACTGCTAGTTTAAAAGCTTTGGGTACATGGCCCAGACTAAGCGATGAGTTTACTATAGTTAAAAGAGGATCAATAATAGCTGGTAGTACTTCTTTGAGCAACTTTGTGGGAATTGCGTCAAGTGTGCAAGTTGTACAGTTTGCGGAGGTGATAATCTTCTCTAGTTCTAATTGTGGGAGTGGGTAAAAGGTTTCAAGTCTTTCTTTTACAGGTATATTATGTTTTATTTCATTCACATCAGGTGGCAGCCAGGATGGATTTGATCCTGTGGCTAGAGTTTGTTGTCTAATATTCTCAATTTTATTATTAAAAAAGTCCATAAAATCTTTACTGGTGAGAGTTGCTGGAATTAGTATTTCAGAACCTGCTTGATTTTTTGTAATTCTAGAAAACACACTAAACAGTGCTCTCGGATTATTTTTATTATTGGAGATCAGCGAGGCCAGATATGCTGAGCGAGCTTTAGTGAGGGCATTTCTATACTCTATAAGGCTGTCCTTCCAGGCAGAATGAAACACTTCAAGCTTGGTTGATCGCCATTTCCGCTCTAGTTTTCGTAATGTTTGTTTTAAAGTACGGGTCTTATCGTTATACCATGGTGCGAGCTTTTTCTGTCTTATACTTTTATGTTTAAGTGGTGCTACCTTTTCTAAAGTAGATCGACAGGTATTTTCTAGGTAGTCAGTTAGTACATCTAGGTCCATCTAGGGTCTGATGGAGTTGGAACTGGGGTCGATAGTTCTGGTAGGTTTTCTATAAATTGTAGGGCGGTAGATGGTTTTATTATACGCCTTGTAGAATAGCGAGGGTTCTTACATAGATTATGGATAAAACGTAGCTCATATGAAATTAAGTAATGATCGGAGATTGCTGAGGATTGCGGTAAGATATTAATTTTGTCAATGTTAAGACCTAGTGTCAGAACTAAGTCTAAAGTGTGGCTGCAGTAGTGTGTAGGCCCTGTTACATTTTGAGTAATACCAATAGAGTCTAAGATTGAGGTAAATGCCTTTTTTAGTGGGTCACTTTCCTTCTCGAAATGGATATTGAAATCTCCTACAATTATAACTTTATGATTGCACACCGCTAGGTTTGTAGCAAAATCGCTGAATTCTTTCAGAAATTCTAAGTAAGGCCCTGGTGGTCTGTAAATGTTGCATAATAAAAATGCGTCCTTTTTTGTGACCGGATTTGTAATAATAGTGGAGAGAACCTCAAAAGAAGAAAAGGTGTCACATTGTTTAAGACTAATTTCTAGGGTATTTTGGTAAATTACACATACTCCACCTCCTTTGCCTGATATTCTTGGGCTATGTGCATAATTATAGCCTAGGGGGGTGGCTTCATTTAGTGCTAAATATTCATTTGGTTTAACCCACGTTTCTGTGAGACAGAAAACATTGAATTTATGATCACTTATAATATCATTTACGATGAGTGCTTTTGAGTTTAGCGATCTTATGTTGAGTAACCCAAATTTTAGTTCTGAGGTGTTGCTGCTAGGTGTTGTGTATGATTTAATATTGATTAGGTTGCTGAAACAGGCTGATTTTGTTTTTCTACTTTTACATTTAGTTCGGGGGAAAGACACAGTCTCAATACAGTTGAACCTGGGTGACGCCTCAAGACAGTTCGCAGACGGTCGGTTTAGCCTGTCTGTCTGCGGCCTGGTCCCGGCTCTGGATTGTCAGCAGCTATCTACACTACTCTGCTGACTAACTAAAAGACTATGTGCTATACTGCAAGAAAGTAAGGCAGCACCCTCCCGCGTGGGGTGGATACCATCCCTACCTATAAGACCAGGCATGCCCTCAAAACGTAACCAATTGTCTATAAAGCCCACTTGATTTTCGGAACACCACTTGGACATCCAGCAGTTTAACGCCCAAAGTCTGCTGTAAGCTTCGTCGCCACGCCGCATTGGTATGGGACCAGAGCAGATTACGGCATCGGACATCGTCTGGGCCAGTTTAATCACCTCTGTAATATTACCCTTAGTTACCTCAGACTGCCGCAGACGAATATCATTGGCCCCTACATGAATGACTACCCTCGAATATCTCCTATTAGCTAACAGTCTAAGGTTGCCACTAATATCCGGCGCTCTGGCTCCCGATAAACAGCTAACTGTTACTGCCGGCGCCCCTAAAGGAGTAGCTAATTTCACGTGCCGAACAATAGAGTCTCCTATAACCAGAGCACTCTTAACAGGCTCCTCAGCGGGTGCTTCGCTGAGCGGGGCAAACCTGTTTGACACGCGAATCGGAGGAGCGTGGTGTCCCGGTGGGCTAGCTTTGGCCTCAGCGTTAGCATCAGCCTTAGCTTTCCGGCTATGACGCCGAGACGTCACCCATTCACCCCGCTGTGAGGGCTCTAACGCCGGAGTCGTGAGGGTGCTAACTCTCCCTAAGGCACCCGGAGTTGCTAACACTGAATCTCGCTGTTTATCCCTCAACAATAATAAGCTCCGGATGCGCACTTCTAGCTGGTCCACTTTATCCACCAGAGAGCTAACTAGCTGACACTTACTACAAATACAACCACTATATTTATCGCTAGAGGTGGAAAAGGGCGTTAAACTAAACATGCCACACTCTGAACAGGCAAAACAGCCAGTAGTAGCCATGGAATTGCAGGTACTTACCGCTTTTAGTGAATTTTAGTAACTTATACCAAGAACGTTACTCCAGGGTCCGGTGGCAGTTTTAGTGCCTCTGTAATGAATATTCCTGCGGAGACAATCTAAAAGATAGATCTATGGATGGTTAGTAGGTTATAAAAACAGATATAAATATAGAAATAACAATGGAAACGATTAAACAGGAAAACCCGAGCGATCAAAACAGCTTCCAAACGGGTACAGAAACAGCCAAACGGGTTGCCAGATCTCCATTCTCAACACTCTGCAACATTTTTTTTTTTTTTGTCATTAATGTCATAGAGTGTATCAATCTCCAAAGATATGTGTTTGGTAGATGTTCATTTGTGCACAAACTGTTTGTATAATCCTTACAGAAAAGCATGCAATAAAATGGGATCCTCTGGTGCCCAATACTAAGTGTTGGCTGAAGGGTTTTAAGCCCCCAACAGTGGGCTGGAGTAACGCAGCCCCATCCAATCCTTTAGGGATGAGTTAGAACGGTCACCTAGCATGTGTTCTCCATTCAGTGACACTGTTTTAGTGACTGACAGACTGTGTGTGTCTGTTTTTAGTGTATTGGGATCTAGCATTGTGGGTAATGTCCCAGTTTTTAAAAATTCACTATACAAAATTCTATTGAAAAATAATAATTAAATAGACAAAGTAAATTACAGTTAGGTTTTTCAGTTTTCTCAACAGCTGTTTTGGATATATGCATTTATGTCCCTCATTAAATTCAGTGGTCTAATGACCTCCAGGGCTGTGTCGTCGGGAGCTATTTGCTCCCAGTAGGGTCTCCCATGGCAAAAAGTCTGGAGTGAGGATCCAGACAAACAAGATCCAAGAAGCATCCCCATGAACAGCTTAAAAGGATTAAAGTGAACCCTGCCAGGTAGAGCCATGTAGCTGGGCAGCTCATGTGACACGGCTGGGATCATACTCAAAAGGGCAGCATGGGAGGATGATGCGGGCTCACCTCCTACAAGATCAAAGTAGGGGTGTGGTGCAATGCCCATCGGGCAAAGAGCAGGGACGAAGGGGTCCCTGGCATCATGGAACTTGGCATCAGAACCTGGAAAATTGAGGGGCTGTCAACTGATCACCATCTGGTGGTAAGTTGGATCTGATGGTGGGGAAAGCTGCCGAACAGACCTGGTAAACCCACACATATATATGAAAACTTTGTCTTGAAAAATTTCAACTCTCACCTTTGATAGAACTCACATGTTCCAGAGGAGGTAGGGGAAATGGAGTCTGAGTGGACCCTGTTCTGGACTTTCATTGTGGAAGCAACTGCATATAACTGGTCAAAAGCTTGTTATAGCGGCAACCCAAGAAACCGTGGTGGACACAGAGGGTGAGGGAAGTTGTCAAGTGGAAGAAGGAGGCATTTCAAACTTGGCTGGCCCAGGAAACTTCTGATTCCACAGATGGTTACGGGGAGGTGAAAAAGGCTGCAGCTGTGGCAGTTGCTGAAGAAAAATCCAGAGTGTGGGAAGAGTTTGGAGAGGCCATGGAAAATGACTTCCTGTCAGCCTCATAGAGGTTCTGGATTGGATTGGCAAAAAAGGGGCCGGAGGAAGTGTGCCAATTATCGTGGTATCACACTGCTCAACCTCAGTGGGAAAGTCTATGCCAAGGTGCTGGGAAGGAGAATCCATCTTATAGTTGAACCTAGGATTTTGGAGGAACAATGCTGATTTTGTCCTGGCTGTGGAACTATGGACCAACTCTTGACTTTATCACAGGTGATTAATGGGGCGGGGGTGTTTGCTACTCTACCCATTGTCGCAGCGTATTCTTTTGATGCGTAGAAGTAAAGACTGGAGACAATGTGAGTACTCTTCAAACCTTTAATGGGCAGAGATAGCTCGAGATGTCACCTCACAGCACACCTCTATTGATAAGCTATATTTTTAGTTAGTGATGTCAGCATATTTTCTGCTCAGGACATTGTTAATGTTTTGCATTTTGCCAACCATTTGGGCCTCATTTCTGTGGTCAAACGGTGGCCTTCAGTGGGTTCCTGTTTTTCACTTTGTGAGTGAGTTCATGTCCCTTTAATCCTGTGACTGAGTTCATGCCCATTTTTACCTCACCTAAGCAAGCAAGCATGATATGTATATTCTTTGGCAGCAAAGCAATCTAATATTCAGAATAACCATATAATTCCAACGCCATGCTTTGTGGATTTGGAGAAAGTGTATGACAGTGCTCCCTGAGAAATTATGTGGGAGGTGCTGTATGAGTAGGGGGTGTCAGGGTTGCTTCAGCGAGCTGTACGGTCCTTGTACTCTCAGAGTTTGTGTTGTGTTCGTATCCTCTGAAATAAGCTAAGCTTGTTCAATGTTAGCATTGGACTCCATCAGGGCAGTGCCTTGTCTCTACTCCTGTTCCGGATATTCATGGACAGGGTGGCAAGGCGTAGCCTGGGACAGGAGGGCTTCCATCGAAGGGGCTTAGGAGGTGGCATCTCTGCTATTTGCGGCTACATTGAAAATGTTGTTCTTCTGGATTCCCGTTGAGAGGAGTCAGTTGAGGTGGTTTGGGCATCTGATGAGGATGCCTCCCACTGGAGGTTTACCAGGCACGTCCAACTGGAATGAGGCCCCGGGGTAGACCCAGGGCACGCTGGAGGTATTATATCTCCCAGCTGGCCTGGGAACGCCTTGGGATTGGTGGATGTTGCGAGGGACAAAGACGTCTGGGCTTCTTTGCTCACCCTGCTGCCACCGCAAACCTGAAATGGACAAGTGGAAAAGATGATGATGATGAGTAATATATATTATGCAAAAACTCAATAAAAATATATTGTGACTACAGCCTTGGTTGACAGTCATGGTGTGTTCTGCTGTTGGCTGCACTTACCTTACCATCCTTTACCATCCTTACCATGCTCCTGTACATCTTGCCTTCAGACACTGTGAGTGAAGGTAACTTACGTTTAGAACTCTCTGTAGTAAACTCTCTGGAGTTTACCAGATTTCCATTTTTTAGTTCCACATTAAATTGTGCAGAAAATACTATGTAGGCCCAGTAATGAATGAAGTGCCCTTGAGCAAGGCACCTAACCCTCAAACTGCTCCCCAGGTTCCGTGGCTGGGGTTGGCCACCCTATGGGCATGTGTGCTCACTGCCCCCTAGTGTTTGTGAAGAATTGCTCACTAGTTTGTGTTTGTGTGTACACTACCACAGGTGAATCAAATCCATCCATCCATTATCTGTAACCGCTTATCCAATTAAGGGTCGCGGGGGGTCCAGAGCCTACCTGGAATCATCGGGCGCAAGGCGGGAATACACCCTGGAGGGGACGCCAGTCCTTCACAGGGCAACACAGACACATTCACTCACACACTCACACCTACGGACACTTTCAAGTCGCCAATCCACCTGCAACGTGTGTTTTTGGACTGTGGGAGGAAACCGGAGCGGTGAATCAAATGAAGAGATGTAATTTCCCAAAGGGGATCAATAAAGGTGTTTCTTCTTCTGATCCATTCAAGTCCCTTCTATTTTACTGATTGATGGTTAAGTGTAAGGAATGACTGTAAAGCTGGCTTGGAGGGGGCTGGGTCTAGGATGCCAGACTCACTGTTGAGCCTTCTGGACGTGTTTTGGGCTTAATTCAGCGAAACACTAACAAGGGGAGGTGCCTACCTAATGATCCCTGTGAAGAGCTAGTGATGCAGTGGGTGGTTTGGGTACTCATGTGATGGGGTCAATGAGTAAACATAGATGTTAAGGGTAGCTGGTTGCTGATTGGATCATAAACAGCCACAGCAACCAGCGTGTAGCTGTATGACTGGAACAATGGAAAATGTGTGGCTGCTGGGAGGAACAGCGTGGGGTGGCCCCTATGTGAATCTCTAATGGATTGGCTTAGGATATTTTACATCTTAACTTTCATTCATTCATTCATTATCTGTAACTGCTTATCCAGTTCAGGGCCGCGGTGGGTCCAGAGCCTACCTGGAATCATTGGGCGCAAGGCAGGAATACACCCTGGAGGGGGCGCCAGTCCTTCACAGGGCAACACAGACACACACACATTCACTCACACGCTCACACCTACGGACAATTTTGAGTCGCCAATCCACTTACCAACGTGTGTTTTTGGACTGTGGGAGGAAACCCATGCGGACACAGGGAGAATGCACCAACTCCTCACAGACCGTCACCCGGAGCGGGAATCGAACCCACAACCTCCAGGTCCCTGGAGCTGTGTGACATCTTATCTTGTGTATGATTATTATTACCCATGTAGGTTACTTAGTGACTGCTGTGAACAGAGCAGTTGACAACATGGGAAAGACCTTTTGGCAGACTGGAGAGACAGTTGGGGAATAGACTTTTGTGCAGTTGCCATGGCCTAGCAACCCATTGCAGCAGCAGCCATGGTGTGATCAACCATATGGATGCAACTAATAAAGGCTACGATGAGTCAATACCCCTTGAGTCTGCGAGAGCATGGGTGGAAGATGACTCACAGGAGGATTACATGACTATGAACGATGGAACGGCTTTGACTACGAGAAAGGAGATAAACATAGTGGCAACTAGGGTGGTAGGAGAAGGAAATGGTTACAGGAGTGTGTGTGTGTGCAGATGAGAAAAGTTGACAACAGTAAGAGGACTGAGGATTCATCAAGGAAAGAGAAGATGCTTGGAAAAGGGAGTACAGGGGCCCCACATTGAACAGTACTTGTTATGGGGTTGTTCAAATCAGTCGGGTGAAGTCCAGCAACAAGTTACTCAACACAGTTCACAGGATACCAATACCTCTGTTACTACTGAGGAGAATACCAACATAAGTGTACAGGAGGATAAATCTGAAGAATTTGCCCAATTCCTTTCTCTACAGGAGAGGGTGAAACAAGGGGTGAAAGAGAAAGGAATTGGACAGAGAATAAAAGTAAAATGCCCAGCTGCAGTAGCTAAAGTATGGTGGAAGTGTACAAATGATTATTTAAAAGGCATATTGGCTGGTTTGAAGGGCTCATCAGAGAAGAAATTGAATAGTTTAGGTAAAGTTATTTATGAATATGGAATGACAAGGTTTGGTAGGTTGCAGAAAAAGCAAATGGGATAAAATATTGTGAAGTGAAGATGGCAAGTAGAAATAGATAAACTAATACAGGAGTTAAGGGCTCTTTGGAAGCAGTGGAAGAGTGTAGTGGAGAGGAAAGAGAGGGCATTAAGGTACTACTGAAAGAGCTTGCGTGTAGGCAGTGTTGAGAAGAGCAGAGACCCTGAGGAAAAAGAAGGAACATGCAGCATTCTTTAGAAATCCTTTTAATTTTGTGAAGACCTTATTTGTTAAGAAGAAACCTGGGAGTTTAAAAGTTGGAATGAGGCAATTAGAGGAGCATTTCAATGATGTGTGTACTGATAAGGATAAAGCAAAGGAGCTAGAGATGCCACAAGATATTCCACCACTAAGTAAAATAGAGTGGCAAATGGAGGTTAGCCCACCAAAATGGAGTGATGTTTAAGATGTGGTGTATCATGCAAAGGCAGGTTCTGTTCCAGGGCCTAATGGTGTGCCATATTGGGTGTACAAGTATGCACCCGAGGTCTTGACATTTTTGTGGAGGTTGATGGTCATAGCTTGGAAGAAAGAGATCATTCCAAAAGAATGGAGAAAAGCAGGCAGTATCCTTATCCCTAAGGATAAGGCTGTGGGTATAGAGCAGTTTCGGCCTATAAGTCTTCTTAATGTGGAGGGAAAGATTTTCTTTTGTGTGATAGTGCGGAGACTTGCTGCTTATTTGAAAGCAAACAAATTAAATGATACAGCAGTACAAAAGGCAGGGGTTTCTGGCTTTGCAGGACGTTTGGAACATAGCAGCATTATCTGTTATCAGTTTCAGACAACAAATAAAGAGGGTAGAGCTCTGCATGTTGTTTTCCTAGATTTAGCAAATGCATTTGGATCAGTGCCATATAAACTCGTGGAAATCTGTTACATTTTTCCAGGTGCCAGGTATTTTGAGAATATTCTGTTTTGCTTTAGTACAGTGGAATTTGCTACATCATAGCAGTGGTTAGAAATTGGTATAATGGCTGGATGTACAATTTCCCCATTAGCATTTACAATGGCAATGGAGGTAGTAATCAGGGCCTCTAAGTGGGTTGTAGGTGGGGAGAGGTTGCATGATGGTACTCAGTTTTCCCCAATCAGGGCTTACATGGATGACATGACGACCCTGACAACTACTGTGCCTTGCACACGGCGGTTGCTGGGGAAGTTAAATGATAATCTAAGGTTGGCTAGGCTGAAAGTTAAACCGAGCAAGTCTAGAAGTCTGTCAGTTGTAAAAGGGAAACGTGTACAGGAAAATTTTGTGATGGAAGGAGAAATGATTCCTACAGCACTGGAGAGACCAGTGAAGAATTTAAGTAGATGGTATAGTGCAGCACTAAATGACACCGACCAAGTTGTGTGAATAAAGGCTGACTTGGTGAAGGCTATTAATAGCATGGGTAGATCATGTCTGCTAGGGAAGCTGAAATTGTGGTGTCTGCAGTTTGGCTTATTTATTAGATGGCTGTTGATGGCATTTCGTTTATGACATTTCGATCACAGAAGATGGATGGAAAGGGTTATAAAGAAGGCCATAAGGTAGTGGCTAGGGGTGCCACAGTGTTTAAGTAGAGTGGCATGGTATAGGAGAGGTGTTTAGTTGAAGAACTTACATGCGCAAAGATGAGTTGTCAGATGATTTTGTCAGGATCGAAGGATGCAGTGGTTAAAGTAGCAGTGCCAGTTACAAAAGCAGGAAGGAAGTGGAACCCACGAGTGGCAGTACAGGTAACCAGGAACTAAGTGATGTGATTGGCCAAGTGCAATGCGAAAGAGTGGACCTTGGGTGAGGTGATTTGTGGAAAGGTTTTAGTAAGGCCACCTCACCAGAGAGAAGGCAAATGATGACTAGATTTATTCACGATCAGAAAGAGGAGGCATGGTGTGCAACAGCAGCATCACAGGCAAAAGGAGGCCAATGGCTTTGCTAGGAGAATTTGAGAAGAAGTTGAAGATCACTTGGCAAGAACTGTGGGCAATGGAGGCAAGTTGTATTAAGTTTTTACTTGGAGCAACATATGACGTCCTTCCAACTCCACAAAACTCCTCGAAAATTCTCTGTTATACCTCGAGAATTCTCCGTTATTCACATAATCGCAATATATATTCCTCCCGATGCAAACACAAAACAAGTGCTGTGGGAATTATACGAAGCCATAAGTCATTTCCAAAACACACACCCAGATGGACTATTTATTGTTCCTGGAGATTTTTATCATGCAAATCTCAAGAAAGTTTTCCCTAAATTCCACCAGTATGTGAACTTTGCTACGAGAGGAGAGAACACGCTGGATCTTGTTTACACAAATGTTCCAGACGCATACAGGGCAGAGCCCCGCCCCCACCTCGGACACTCAGATCACATGTCTGTTATGCTAATTCCTGCATACAGACCCATCATCAGGTGATCGAAACCTGTTCTGAAAGAGGTGAAAATCTGGCCAGCAGAAGCAATCTCTGCTCTTCAGGACTGTTTCGAATGCACTGACTGGGACATGTTCAGAGAGGCTGCAACTTACAGCAACACAGTCAACTTGGAGGAGTACGCATCATCAGTGACCAGCTACATAGAGAAGTGCATCGATGATGGGGCCATCTCCAAGACCATCACCATCCGCTCCAACCAGAAGCCGTGGATGAATGCAGAGGTGCGTGCGCTGCTGAAGGCTAGAGACATTGCTTTCAAATCAGGCGATAAGGCGGCCCTGAGAACAGCGAGGGCCAAACTCTCCAGAGCTATCAGAGAGGCAAAGCATGCACACGGCCAGATCATTCACAGCCACTTCCAGAGCAGTAGAGACACTCGGCGCATGTGGCAGGGCATCCAGAGCATCACCAGCTACAAGACTACACCATCTGCTTGTGACGGAGATGCTTCCCTACCAGACGTGCTGAACCATTTCTACGCACGGTTTGAGGCACAGAACAATGTAACGGCGAGAAAGTCCACCCCTTCTCCCAGCGACCAGGTGCTGTCTTTTACTGCAGCCGACTCTATGCAGATTCGGCCCGCGGAAAGCTGCTGGACCAGACAACATTCCTGGCAGAGTGCTCAGAGAATGTGCAGACCAGCTTGCTGATGTCTTCACTGATATCTTCAACATCTCTCTTAGCAGCGCCGTTGTTCCAACATGCTTCAAGAACACCACCATCATCCCGATGCCTAAGAATTCTTCTGTGTCCTGCCTCAATGACTATCGTCCCATTGCACTGAGGCCCATCAAAACACTACTTCCCCCCACACTGGACCCTCTACAGTTCACGTATCGTTCTAACCGCTCAACATACGATGCCATATCCACCACGCTCCACCTGGCACTCACCCACCTGGACAAGAAAAATACATATGCCCGAATGCTGTTCATAGACTTCAGCTCAGCATTCAACACCATCATTCCTCAGCACCTGATTGGGAAGCTGAATATACTGGGCCTCAACACTTCTCTCTGCAACTGGATCCTGGACTTCCTGACTGGGAGACCTCAGTCAGTCCGGATTGGTAGGAACACCTCCAGCACCATCACACTGAGCACTGGAGCCCCCCAGGGCTGCGTGCTCAGTCCACTGCTGTTCACACTGCTGACCCATGACTGTGCAGCGATGCACAGCTCAAATCATATCATCAGGTTCGCTGACGACACGACTGTGGTGGGTCTCATCAGTAAGAACGACGAGTCAGCATACAGAGAGGAGGTGCAGTGGCTGACTGACTGGTGTGAAGTCAACAACCTGTCTCTGAACGTGGACAAAACCAAAGAGATGGTTGTAGACTTCAGAAAAACAAGGGGTGAGCACTCACCGCTGAACATCGACAACTCTGCTGTGGAGATGGTCAGGAAAACCAAATTCCTTGGTGTTCACCTAGCGGATGAACTCACCTGGTCCAGTAACACCAGCAACATCAAAAAGAAAGCCCAGCAACGCCTCTACTTTCTGTGAAGGCTGAAGAAGGCTCATCTCCCCCCTCCAATCCTCACCACTTTCTACAGAGGAGTCATCGAGAGCATCATGACCAGCTGCATCACTGTCTGGTTTGGAAACTGCACTGCGGCAGATCGCAAGTCCCTCCAGCGGATCGTGAGGACAGCTGAGAAGATTATCGGTGTGTCTCTTCCCTCCATCACAGACATCTACACTACTCACTGCACCCGCAAAGCACTCAGCATTGTGGGAGATCACACACACCCTTCACACACACTCTTCAACCTACTGCTGGAAAAAGGTATCGAAGCATTCGAGCCCTCACATCCAGGCTCCGTAACAGCTTCTTCCCACATGCTATCAGACTCCTGAACACTTAGAGACTGAGACTGGACTGAAGGAGCACACACACACACTTCTTCACGCAAACACTGGTCTGTTGGACTGAAAATGAGTGTACTATTTACACATATCCTGTTTACATCATGGTTACATCCAGTTACCATTTACAGCACAAAATACACTTTAAATTCCAGTGTCTCTCTCCCTCACCCCCTCCGTACTTATGGTTTTGTACTTTATGTACTCTATGGACATTGTTTTGTATTTCTTTGCCATATCTTTACTTTAATGTGTATGCACTGTTTTATGTTTGCACTAGTTTGCACTAGTTGCACTTTAATGTTGTGTATTGTCTTATGTAGCACCTTGGTCCTGGAGAAACGATATTTCGTTTCACTGTGTACTGTAAACACTGTATACTGCTGAAATGACAATAAACTTCTTGAACTTGAAAATCTTGGACAGTGGGTAGGTGAAGACCCTAGTTGTAGATTATGTACAGGGGTTGGCATGCTGAAGCATATTCTATCAGTTTGTATGGTTAGTTTGTCGCAGGGGAGGTATACATGGAGACATAATCAGGTGCTAAGGGTTTAAGTATGTCTGTTGGACAGCAAACGCTTAGAGGTAAATGCATTGACGAGTGGTAGTAGTAATAAAGTGATTAGGTTTGTGCGTGAGGGGGACCGTTCTCGAGAGCATGCACAGGCTATAAATATTGGTAGATGGGGTGAAGCACGAGATTGGAAATTACTGGTGGATGTAGTTAAAAAACAACTGCAGGTCCTAGAGTGTATTGTGTTAACTACACTAAGGCCAGACATGGTGCTATACTCTGAAAGTAAGCAGATAGTTTATTTCATAGAGTTAACAGTTCCGATTGAGGATACAGTTGATGAAGCATTTGAAAGGAAGAAGCTGAGGTACGCGGATGGCAGGTATATGTGAGACCGGTGGAGATAGGTGTTAGGGAATTTGTAGCCAAGTCTGCCACATCCCTGCTTGTGCAGATGGGCATTAGGGGCTGGTAACTAAGGGCAGCTGTGAAGGAGTTATCAGAAACAGCTGAAACGTCTAGTCAGTGGTTGTGGATAAGGAGAACAAAGACTAGTTGGGAAAATGCACTGTATAAGTGCTGTTGTGATGGTTGGTAATGTAACATGTAAAGATCACATGGAACTGGTGGCATTGAGCATGCATTAACGGTGGCAATGGGGCTAGGCACAGCCTTATTCACCAGGGAGGCCAGTGTGGATTTACGTTTGTTGATGGTTAAGGGTAAGGAATGACTGTAAAGCTGGCTTGGAGGGGGGCGGGTCTGGGACGCCACTGTTGAGCCTTCTGGAGGTGTTGTGGGCTTAATTCAGTGAAACACTGATGAGGGGAGTTGCCTACCTGATGACCCCTGTGAAGAGCTATTGCTGCAGTGGGTGGTTTAGGTACTGATATGATGGGCTCAATGAGTAACCATAAATGTTAAATAGATGTTAAGCGCAGCTGGTTGCTGATTGGATCATAAATGGCCACAGCAACCTTAGGGTGTAGCTGTAGGATTGGAACAATGGAAATTGTGTGGCTGCTGGTAGAAATAGAGTGGGGTGGGCCCTATGTGAAGTTCTAATGGATTGCCATAGGATATTTTACAACTTATCTTGTGTATGATTATTATATATGGTTGTGGTTCAATGATCACAGTGAAACTTTACCCAGCCCTTGTGCCAGCTAACCACTAATCACAGAGAGGGAGGGAGAGAGAGAGTGGGTGGGGGAAGAGAAAGTGACTGCCCTTTGCTCTTTGTCCTCATGTTATTAGTGATATCAGACAGGGACTTCAGAAACTCCAGCCCCCAGAGCTGAGTGTAACCTCTTCATGATGAAGACTGGACTGAAGCTGCTGCTGCTGTCTGCTGTGACTCTGCTGGTTTCTGCTGAATGGGAGAACTATCAGAACCTGCCTGATTCATATAGAACACACATTGACAAGGCTCTGGTTGCAGCCAATAAGGACTTTGGAGGTTCTGATCATGTTGCCTATGAACAGCTCTTGCTAAAACCAATAGTAAGTAGTCTCTGTAGCTGATATGACTGTGTGTAATATACTGTGGATCAGCTCACTTCATCATTTTTTAACATCTACTTCAGGCAAAGGTATTCTTTGCAAAAGACAAATATAAGGGTCTGTAAGAGTCTTTTTGAGGTTAGTTAAAATTGTTTTCAGTAAAGTTATCAGCCTGAAACCTTTAGTATTTAAGTTTATTATACACCACTTTTGTAACATAAAGCATTCTGGATTCATTTAATTTTAACATAATTTGCAACGTTCATCAGTGTCCTCCATTATTTTTAGAATCTGAAATAATTTCAAAGCGTTTGCATCCAAACATTATTTAAACCCATTTGGTGGAATGTTGAAAACATTGGTTAAAAATGATTGAATGGAAAGAAATATTCAGATTTCTTGTGGAAATAAATGCAATGTAAGCACGAACCATAACAACAGTTGTCAGTCAGAAACTAACATGAGCATTTAGTAATAAACTCATTAGCACAAAGATGGATCTCAGATATATTTATTAAATATAAAGCAATTTGTGATAATAATGTGGTTCAGATTCTTTTCACCACCTTTCATAGTTTAGAGGCAGTGACTACCATGTAAATGTGCGTCTGATGGTCACTACATGCAAAAAGGATGAAAAGAAAGAATATAGACATCGAGAAAAATGTGTTACAAAGAAATCTGAAAGGGTGAGTAAGTTAAATCCAGTCCCTAACTCACTACACACTGGTTTCACATAATTCATGTATTTATTAACATTTGTGTAAACAGACTATGTGATTGGATAGTGATTATTAGAGAAGGCAAAAACATTCTTAATCTTCATGTGAGCCAATGTACAGGAGTTTCATTCCCAATTACTTTGGAGAAATTTCCATCTAACCATTTAGTGTTAAATTTTCAGATAGAGATGTGTTCAAATGATATAGAAAAAAAGCACATGGGTTTTAACACAGATTTAAAACAGAAAAATATGACCAACTGTGAGTTTAATGATACTTGTGGGGAAAATAAGGAATATTTAGACCCTGTACTGTGTCTTTTCTTTATAAAGCCTGTGATTGACTGTGTTGTGTGCAATACGCCTAAGGTTGAACTAGTTGACTGTGCCAGACTGATGGACGTCAAAAATGTAAGTCCTGTACCTATGTGTTTTATATCTGATGTATTTAGAGCTGAAAAAGTAAAAATGCACTTGATCTTTTGAAAATCCTAAAGAATGATGAAATAACTGACAAATGTAAAACTGACTATTTGACTCTCACCTGTGCTCTGTGTAGTTTGAGTTCTGAGACGTGTTCTAAATGTGTTGTTGATTTGTGAGAAGTTATGAATATGTGACTGTTCTGGTTTCAGAGAAAGGAAATTCGGAGCACGTGTTCAGTGTTTTATCTTCCTGGAGGTGGACATTCATTGTCTTTAAAAACTGGGGACAATGACCGGGACTTTGGATGTCTTGGATGTATCTGACTCTGAGCCTCTGAAGCTGTTCTTAGATCAGACACAAATTCACACAAAACAAAGAAGTGTAAAATGTCTTTGGACAAATGACTTAATGAGAAATGGTTTGTGTTTTAAACAATAAGTTATTAACAAAACACCATTATTCCCATTGTCTACTTTATGTTGAATTACTTGTGAAATCTTTGATTAATGGCATTAATGCACTCAGTGTCCAAAGATTTATAAACACACCTATGTGGATTTAGTTGCTGTAAAGTTTTTCATAGACGTTGCACACAGTTTGTAAAATCCCAATAAATGTATTAAATAAAATGCACATGAACCTGTGTCACCGTGCCAGATATTAACTGCCACCTAGAGGGGTATTTACTCCCCAACAGTGGACTGTAGAGCAGAGGAACAGTGTTCTTTGGAGAAATGGAGCCCCATCCAACACTTTAGGGAAGAGTCTGAGTGGTGGTTGTGATCCAGAGCTAATCATCCAGCATCAGTTCCTGACCCATTAATGATCTTGTGGCTGAATGCCATCAAATTCTCAAAGAAATGTTCATCTAGGCTAATGTTTCCCCAGAACAGTAAAAGTGGAGTATTACACCAAAGTGTGGCAAAATGCTCCTCAGTCCCTTTGTATTCAGAGACTGTGAATGTTAGTGTTACTGTAAAAGCTTCTGTAAAAGAGAAGGTATAGATCGAATTTTATATAATTTCAGAGCATTTTTATTGATTTGTTTTGTGAAATTCAGGCACAGCGTAGAATTAAAGTGTATTAATTTAGATACAGGGTTTTGTTTTGACAGTGGCAATGTGAGGGTTAATCTTTACATATCTGTGATCTTTGATTTGTTAGTTTTTTTACTTTAAGTAAGAAGAACCCCCTCATTCCAGATCCACCCCCTCGTACCCCATCCCCTCGTACCCCACCCCATGTGAAAATACTTTGGTCTCAGTCGGGTCTCTCCTCTGTGTAAATATTTTCCAAATAGAAATCAATAAATAAAGCCACTGACTCAAACTGTGACACAGTTTCACTCCTGTAAAGACAACCCAAGTCCTAATAATACAACAACACTCCTGAAGCTCACCTGGACCCTTAGAGCCTCAGTGAAGGGTGTGTTCACTTTATCATTTTAATGATCCAGACTTCTCCATAAGTGGGATCTATTGATCTGTCTGTGCTCAGATACAAATGCAGCTGGTGTGAGGTTGGTGGAGCTCTACAGAAAATCCCTTTTGACCAACACAGAACTGTGAGTTTAAACTGTACTTCCACCACTGAGCTGGGACCTCTAGTGGAACACACGCAAAGTACAACAGCAATCCAGTGCAATCTGGAGGCCACAGTCTCTTCTATGTATTTCTGTCTTGTTCTGGATTTCTCAGTTCTTACTCGGTGCTCTTATTTCTGCACTTTGTGTTTTGCTGTTCAACCTCGTCTTTACTCTCCCACGTAAACACAACTCCAACACTGTGATTGGACACACTAAGACGAGGAGGCGGGCAATTCTTAAGTGTCTGAACTCTACCTACTAAATGGAGCAGAATAAGAACTGCTATTTTCCCATGATTTCTGACCTTTTTAGCCCCCTACAAACAGACTGGGTGGTCTTAGTGAACAGTGTGTTTCTTGTTGGACTCAGGGTCCACAAATTAACATTCACATGCACTGAGCAAGTCTGTTTTCAATATTGTGTCCCCTTTAAATCATCAGACCAGTGATCACAGAGATACATCACCCATCCCTAGCGCCAGAAAGGGGGGGAGAGAGAGAGAGAAAGAGCAGGAGACAGCCCTTTGGTTCCTGTTCTCATGACCACCCAGTCTGTTTGTGTTTACGTGGGAGAGTAAAGACGAGGTTGAACAGCAAAACACTTCAGAAAACTCCAGCCCCCAGAGCTGAGTGTAACCTCCTCATGATGAAGACTGGACTGAAGCTGCTGATGCTGTCTGCTGTGACTCTGCTGGTTTCTGCTCAATGGGGGAAATATAAGGACCTGCCTGATTCATACAAAACACACATTGACCTCTGAAGGAGGTCAATGAGAAATTCACAGGGTCTCATCATGTTGCCTATGAACGGATCTTGGACACAAAATTAAGGGCTTAGTGAAGTTGTTATGATTTAATTTCAAAACACAACTAGGATATAGCACAGCTAGTTTACTGTATAATGTTTTTAACTGAATCAGGTGTTTAATTTAATGAATATTTTGGTGCACAGAGCTATAACAAGATAGTAATTTTACACTCAATTTAAAGTTAGTTACAATAATATTCTGTAAAGGTATTTTCCTCAGTGTTATCATGAACTTATTTAACACTACTTTTGAAGTGTAAGACATCCTGGATACATTTAACAGCTTCCTTCATTTTTAGAATCTGAATTAATTTGACACTTTAAAAAAGTTTTTACAGCCAAATATTTTTTAAACCAATTTGGGTTTGTACTGTTGAGAAAATTGATTATACATTTTTGAATGGGGTTAAAAGTTTTACATTTGCTGTGAAAATGAATGCAGTATCAGTCCAATCTAAAACTTCTGTTATAACATTTAACATTGGATTAGACCATTTTCACCACCTTTTCATAGTTTAGAGGCAGTGAGTACTATGTAAATGTGAGTCTGATGGTCAGTACGTGCACAAAGGATACAAATAAAGAATATGGACATTGAGAGGAATGTGTTGCGTGGAAGACTAAAGCAGTGAGTAAATTAAATCCAGTCTTTAACTCACTACACACTGGTTTCACATTATTCATGTATTTATTAATCTGTGAGTAAACACACTGTGTCGGGATACAGTTGCTGTCCAAATCTGAGACTTTATTGGAAAAGGCAAAAAGGTTATTGAGATTGAATGAAGGTTAATGAACAGAGACTTCATTCCAATTGACTTCAGAACATTTCCATAGGAACATTTAGTGTCATAAATTCTCACGAGTCCAGAACTGGAGGAGTAAACTAAGGTTTAATTTGGGATGCCCACTACACTGTTGACGAACACTGTTTGATGCTCTTTGAATTATTACACCTCATCAGGTAGCATAAAGTACAATAGGAAATAAGGAGCGGCAGTGAAATGAAAAGCATGCTATAGTGGTGTTACTAAGTTGACTTTGAGTTAACTGTTGTGTGTATGTTGTTTTGTTGTATTGTTAGATATTCAAGCTTGGTTTGTGATTTGGAGTGTTATGAGTTTCTGTGAGCGCCCTTGTGTGTGAGTGGAGCTGGTCTCACTTGCCCCTCTCTGGTGTTTGTTTGTTTTTGTCCATAAGAAGTGAGAGCTGAAATGTAAGAGGGAATGGCCACCCTCCTCCTTCTGTTTGGGCTGTTCAGATTGAGAGTATGTGGGACAAAGTCTCAATTAAAAGAATGAATGCAGGAAGTGATTATGAATAAGAGATTAGAAATTAATAGGGAAGGATATTGATAAAGATAACCACTATGAGCCCTTTTCAAGACTCTTCTAAATGGTAAATCACATGAGCCTTTTAAAGAGGACTTTTATTAAAATTATGCCAATCAATTATGAGCTTAATTAATTATTAATTAATTCAATTAAGTATTAGAGAATGTATAGGCGCTAAGAAGATTGAAAGGTTGCTTCTCAGTGGGTGAGGCACTTGTGTGGAATTGTAAGTGATCTAAATTAAATGGGAAATGTGGGTGTAAGTAAGTTTGTGGAGCAGTCTTGATTGTGAAAAAATTTGAGAGACTTATTGTTTGGGGTCATTGTTCTTGGCCAGTAGGACTGGATGTAGGCTGAGGGTCTTGGAAAGTGTGAACTGCCATGAAGGGAGACTTAAGGGAGGTTTGGATCAATATTTGTGTATAGAAGGTTACGTTTGTCGGAATGGTAGGTTGGACTGTAGAGCTTCTTGATTGTTCATCTGAGTTTAGTAAATTAACATTTATTGCTCAGATAAAAGGGCTTAAATCGTATAACCTCTGGTGTCTAGATCTTTGTGCAGTACTATTCATTTATATAAACAATTAATTATTAGTCAACTGATAAGTACAAAAGTACTACTAATATTTGAATATTGGAAATAAATTGTGAAAGTTTAAAACATGCCACTCGAATGGTTGTTCATATATTGAAGTATAAATTACAAGTACTAGAATAATACTGATATATTAAATTTTTCAAGAAACTAAAGGATGCAGTTATGTGACTATGTCACTCATAATATGTTGAAATAAATGACTGACTGTCATCATCAACTGACTGTCACATCAGCCCAAGCAGTTTCTCCTCCAAACCACCAGATGTCACACTCACCTGAGTTCTAACTTAGATTCCTCACCAGTCTCTGATTAGCCAAATCATTTGTAGAGCGTTTAAGCGGTTGCAAAGTATTGTTAGAACTATATTGGCAATTCTGAGTGTTAGTATTTGTATAAGCTTTTCCTGGTTTTTTGAATCTTGGCTTTGGACTTGGTTTATTCCTTTGATTGGTTTACCCTTTGGATTATGGTTGTTTTTTCTCGGACGGTCTTCATGGTTTTTTGACTCCTCTTCAACTTGGATTTTTGTCTCTTGAATAAACCTGCAACTGACTCCTCAACATTTTGTAAGACTGAAATTTATGACAGAATACTTCGCCTGCCATGGAGTCAGCAGGATTTGAAGATAGGCTAACTAAGCAGGAACGCATGATGGAGGAATTGATGAGGTTGATGCAAGAAATGCAAACAAAGGTCTCTTCTGCAACTCAGCATCAAGCAGTCTTGAATGAACCACTATCTCAACCTACTGTTAGAGCTGCAACTGGTCATTCTTCTGTAAACATTGCCATCCTTGAAAGGTACGAAGGTTCTCCTGAACTTTGCAAATCTTTTCTTATGCAATGCAGCCTGTACATTGAACATAATAGAGAACAATTTCATTCAGACACAGATAAAATTCATTTTGTTATCTCTCTGCTCACTGGTAAAGCCAAACAATGGGCTACAGCATTATGGTACCAGGAACATGAAGCTTTAAAATCTGAGTCACAGTTCTACACTCTATTTAAGGCTGTATTTGATCATGTTCAAGCTGGCAGGGATATTGGCACAGCTTTATGTGAAATTAGGCAGGGAAGGAGAACGGCTGCGGAATATGCATTAGAGTTCCGCACTCTTGCAGCGGGTAGTGGTTGGAGTGACCCTGCTTTACTCACTGTTTTTAAAAGAGGACTTAAGAAGGATTTACAAGCAGAAATGGTTTGTCGGGGAGAATCTATGACTCTCAACCAGTTTATCCAAACCTCCATTGCAATGGACAATTTGTTGGATAATAAAAGGAACTTGCAATATTCGGCTCCATCCCGGAACCCATTGCCTGCTCCCACAACTGATCCAGAACTTATGGAACTAGGTCAAACTCGTCTGTCTGCAGAAGAACGCCTAAGACATCGTATTGAACGATTGTGTTTCTATTGTGGTCAGTCGGGTCATATGCTCAACTCTTGTCCTTAACGTTTGAGGTGAGTTCTTTGACTTCTATATATAAAAATACTTGTTTAAAGATACCAGTAATACTTTCATGGAGTTCAGAAAAGTTTCTTGTTCCAGCATTGATTGATTCAGAAGCAGCTGGGAACTTCATGGATAGAGGACTTATTGAAAAGTGGAAAATATCTACTAAGTTGCTCTCCAAGCCATTGTTACTCAAAGCTGTTGATGACAGACCTCTGGGGAAAGGAGTGGTCCTTGAAACTACAGCTGACGTGTCTATGAGAGTGGGACTTCTATATGAGGAGCAAATATCCTTTCTTGTAACTGACTCACATAGACACCCCATAATTTTAGTTTTCCCTTGGTTATATATCCATCAGCCATTAATCTCTTGGGGAAAAGGGGAAATCTTGAAATGGGGAGATGACTGTTTTTCTACATGTATTAAACTTCATGTTCAATCCACTTCAGTGGAAAGTCCTGCTAATAATTTATGTTTGTTAATTCCAAAATGTTATTCTAAACTACAAGATGTCTTTTCAAAGAAAACGTCCAGTCAGTTACCACCGCATAGAACTGGGGATTGTGCCATAGATCTTTTACCTGGAACCATACCACCCAGGTGTAGAATTTACCCATTGTCATTACCTGAATCTAAAGCCTTAGATGAATATATTGACGAGGCACTTAAAGCAGGCTATATTCGCCCTTCAACTTCACCTGCGGCGGCAGGATTCTTCTTTACTGAAAAGAAAGATGGAGGCTTGCGGCCTTGTATTGATTACAGAGGTCTTAATGACATTACTGTGAAATATCCATATCCTCTTCCGCTAGTACCTGCGGCCTTAGAACAGTTGAGAGATGCAAAAATTTTTACTAAATTAGATTTGTGCAGTGCATATAACCTTATAAGAATTAGAGAAGGGGATGAGTGGAAAACGACATTTATCACCATAAGGGGCCACTATGAGTACAAGGTAATGCCCTATGGCTTAGTCAATGCTCCTTCAGTATTTCAAGCATTTATTAATGAGGTACTAAGGGATATGATTGACAAATGGGTTATTGTCTACATGGATGACATCTTAGTGTTTTCACGATCATTGGAAGAGCATCAGGATCATGTAAGTCAAGTTCTCCAACGTCTGTTAGATAAGTTATATATTAAAGGAGAAAAGTGTCTATTTCACCAAGAACGAATATCTTTTTTGGGTTATGTTATAGATTCAGAAGGGGTGCACATGGATGACAGTAAGGTGAAGGCAATCATAGAATGGTCCAAGATATGGTCCAGAATGGTGTTTTGAAAAATCGGATTGTTAAAATCTGTCAGCACACAGGTTTAAATTGAATAGCAGCACTTCCATTAGCATTAATGGTGTGTCGCCCAAGTGAGCTACGTGATTTGCACTTGACTCCTCATGAGTTGATAACGGGCAGACGAATGCCAACACCATGTTTGCGCACAAGTGGAAAGGGTCCAAGCTTAGCCCTTTTAGAAGATGATATGTGAGCATATGTTTCATACCTAGATAACTTGCATAAAAGAATATGCATTTCAGACAAGCAAAGAAAAGAGGAGGTGCAGGAGAAGCTGGATGAGCAAAAGAGGAGTATATTGCAATCTGGAGACAAGGTGTTCGTGAAGGTGTTTAGAAGAAAATGGTATAAAGAATGCCGGGAAGGTCCTTTTGCAATTGTTTGCAGTACTGAAACTGTGGTCCAGGTTAGAGGGTCTCCAACGTGGTATCATTTATCTCATTGTATTAAAGTGCCAAGAGATGAAACGCCTCTCTCAGAGGCAGGAGATGCTGCAGGTTCAGAAGAGCCAAGAGAAAGTGTGGAAGAACATACAGAAATAACAGGCATGAGACAAACGAGAGTCAAACTCCTGAAGAGGAGATTGTCCCTGGTTTGGATGATGTTGATGTCATTTCTGACAATGCCAGAAATGACACAGCATCTAGTAAACAAGACAAAAGGTTTGGAGACATAGACATTCAATATGTCCCAGAAACAGCAGGTCCCACACAAGTGGACAGCCAACCATCAAAAATTACAGAAAGCAGAAATCCCACTTCATTACAATTCAGAGACTTGGATCAACAACGAAGTACAAGACCAGTTCGAAAAAGGTTAGACATAAATGGTATGAGGTCTAGAGTAGAAGAAACTTTGGGGAATTCCACTTTTCCAGTCCTGAATATTACTAAAAGAGTAAACATTTTACAACTAACTACACTGACGCCATGGATAATTACAACAATATCATCACCACTGAAAACTGAAATGAATGTAGAACTAGTTAAAACAGTTCACCTTCCCTGTAAATGTGGACGATTTAATAGGGGGAGTTAAAGTCCTCCTAATTGGAAAAATAGTCGAGGTGAAAAAGTGGTGTTAACAGGACCTGATGTTGATCATTTACCTCTTGACCAGAGAAAATCTTTTGTTTAATGCCTTTTGATGGTTCAAAATTAGAGATGTTTGTTCAATTCTTTTGTGTAATGTTACATGGGAGGACCAAGGGGAATACACTTGTACTTATTTAGAGCCAGAGCTTAAAGATATACCAATTCAAAATATGTGGAGAGAGGGTTACATAACTCGTACAGTGACAAGTATGATAAAGAACTTGAGTCCTATTAAAGTTTACACAGTTACTAAAGGAGTTCAGAATCAAAATACTATAACAACCACTCTGAAAATTAATAAAACACATACAAACCTAATCACTTTAGCTCCAGAAATAACTAAGGGAAATAATACAATGAATCAAATTACTGCTTTAGCTATTTCATCAAAGACTCTATTACAACCTTTGTAAATAAAACAATAAAATTAATGTCACCTGTAAATGTGGTGAAAGTAACCCAGACTCCTGAATTAAATTCTTTCCATTTGCAGAAGGAGGTATACATAACTCAAAAGTTAGATATAGAGCATAATGTGGATTCTAGTAAAGTGGGTTTTGAAATTAACAAAAAGATGGTAGAAACTGATACACCTCAGAAGTTTTAATTTAGATCTAATTTAGAGGCGCAAAATGAGTTATTTAACTTTGACTGGACATCTGAAGAAATGACTGATCATTACCATGCATTACAAAAAAGAGAAACAAATTGGAAGGCTTATGGATTTGACTCTTCAATATTACAAACAGACCCATGGGCAGCTAGAAATGTATGGTTTCAGCAAATAACTCATTCTGTAAGAATGAGTAGGAAGTTGACAGGTCCATGTGTGGTGAAAGTTCCAACACCAGGTACATGGCCATAAATTTTAGAAACAGTAGCGGAGCCACTGTATGCTGGACATGGGACAAGACACTGTACTGGAATGAGGACTGAACTTGAGGCCGGACAGGAGACTGGGCTGGGGACAAAACAGGAACTGAGAAAGGAGACAAAACAAGTGATTGACAGAGGGGACCAACAGGAGCGGGAACAGGAGATCGGACAGGTGACAAGCACCGGGACGGAACAGGGGAATGAATTTGGGACAATGCAGGAGTGGAGACAGAAAACTGACCTGGAGACTGAGATGGGACTAGATTGGGCATAGGAACAGGGACCATAACATTAATGAGGACAGATACACACACTGTGAAAGAAACAAGGACACAGACAGAAACAGTAACCAAAACAGGAAAAGACAGAGGCACTAATACAGTCCTGGGTGAGGGCCCAGGACTGGTATGAGTCTGAGGAACAGTCTGAGAAACCAGCCTGGGCACAGTCTTAGGAGTCAGCCTCAAAGTCCTTGGTGCTGACTCGGGGACATGAACATGAGTGGCGGGAGCTGCAGTCGTGGGAACAGGAGTGGCTGAAACGGCCAGCACAGGAACAGAAGTGGTGGGAGCTGGTGACCCAGGAACAGGAACGGTGGGTGCTGCGATACTGCAGCAGGATTGGGTGCCACTGTCACTGGAATCTTCTTGCAACTACATTCTGTCTGCCTCTGTGAATGTATTATGTTCCTAGCTGTTATAAAGAGTCTTGTACCTGCACCAAAGACTTTAATCCAGACACCCACATTGTCTTACTCAAGACTGCCCTATGCTGTCTCTCTTTATGTTATTAGTGTCATCAGACATTAGGGACTTCAGAAAACTCCAGCCCCTAGAGCTGAGTGTAACCTCCTCATGATGAAGACTGGACTGAAAATGCTGCCGCTTGCTGTGACTCTGCTGGTTTCTGCTCAATGGAGGAACTATCAGGACTTGAAAAATACGGCAAGTTGTGAGTTTGTGTGAATAACTGAATATTCAGACCCTGTGCTTTGTTTCTTTATAAAGCCTGTGTTTAACTGTGTTGTGTGCAATATATGTATATATCTCACATGAAAAAATTTACAACCCCAATTCCAATGAAGTTGGGACGTTGTGTAATAATAAAAACAGTACGATGATTTGGAAGTCTTCTTCAACCTATATTCAGTTGAATACACTACAAAGATACGATATTTAATGCTCAAATGGATAAACTTTATAGTTTCTTTGCCAATATTCATTCATTTTGAAATTGAGGCCTGCAACATTTTCCAAAAAAATTGACAGGTGCATCCTTACATCACCTTTCCTTTTAACAACACCTAATAAGCATTTGGGAACTGAAGACACCAATTGTTGAAGCTTTGTAGGTGGAATTGTTTCCCATTCTTGGTTGAAGTACAACTTCAGTTGCTCAACAATCTGGGGTCTCCTTTGTCGTATTTTGCGCTTCATAATTTTCAATGGGAGACAGGTCTGGACTGCAGGCAGGTCAGGTTAGTACCTGCACTCTTTTGCCATGCTGTTGTAACACATGGAGAATGTGGATTGTCATTTTCTTGCTGAAATAAGCAGGGATGTCCCTGAAAAAGACATGCTTGAATGGCAGCATATGTTGCTCCAAAACCTGTATGTACCTTTTAGCATTAATGGTGCCTTCATAGATGTGCAACATACCCATGCCATGGGCATTATCACACACCCATACCATCAGAGATGCTGTTTTTGAACTTTGTGCTGATAACAATCCAGACAGTCCTTTTCCTCTTTGGTCCGGAGCACACCACATTCATGATTTTCAAAAACAATTTGAAATGTGGACTCATCAGACCACAGGACACTTTTCTACCTTGGGTCAGTCCATCTCGGATGGCTCAGGCCAAGAGAAGCCGGCGGCGTTTCTGGGTGTTGTTGGTATATGGCTTTCACTTTGCATGGTAGAGTTTTAACTTGCACTTGTAGATGGAGCAATTAACTGTGTTCATTAACAATGGTTTCTGAAGTGTTCCTGAGCCCATGTGGTAATATCCGTTACAGAATGATGTTGGTTTTTAATGCAGTGTTGTCTGAGGGATCAAAGGTCACAGGCGTTCAATGTTGGTTGTCGACCTTGCCATTTACTTGCTGAGGTTTCTCCAGATTCTCTGAATCTTTTAATTATTTAATGGACTGTAGATTGAGAAATGTTGTTCTTAAACTGTTGTACAATTTACTCACACAGATGTGAACCTTGCTCCATCCTTGCTTGTGAACAACTGAGCCCTTCGGGGATGCTCCCTTTATACCCAGTCATGACATTCACCTGTTTCCAATTAAACTGTTCACCTGTGGAATGTTCCAAACAGGAGTTTTCTGAGCATTCCTCAACTTTCCCAATCTTTTGTTGCCCCTTTCCCAGCTCTTTTGGAATGTGTTGCAGGCCTCAAATTCAAAATGAGTAAATATTTGTAAATGAAATAAGTTTAACCGTTTGAACATTAAATATCTTGCCTTTGTAGTGTATTCAATTGAATATAGGTTGAAAAGGATTTGAAAATCATCATATTCTGTTTTTATTTAGGTTTTAACAACGTCCCAACTTCACTGGAATTGGGTTTGCATTTCATTTGTGAGAAGTTGTTAATATGTGAATGTTCTTGTTTCCGAGAAAGGAAATTAAGAGCATGTGTTCAATATTTAACTTGCATGGATGTGGAAATCTGCTCTGCTAATGAGGGGGGGGTGGGTTACTAAACGGGAGTTTGGATGTCTTGGACGTGTCTGACCCTGAAGCTGTTCTTAGATCAGACACAAATTCACACAAAACAAAGAAGTGTAAAATGTCTTTGGACAAAAGACTTAATGAGAAGTGGTCTGTATTTAAAAAAAAACACCATTATTCCCATCGTCTCATTTTATGTACTATATATTGTGAACACCTGCAACATGTTTTTATCTGAGATGAATAGCATTAATACATTCTATCTTTAATAAATATCTAAAGGTTCATATACAGCTTCATGAATTTAGCTACTGCATCGGTTCCTGACCTCACTGACGATATTGTGGCTGAATGCCATCAAATTATCCAAGAAATGTTCTAACATCTAGTCTAATGTCTTCGCAGAAGAGTAGAACTTGAGTATTACACCAAAGTGGGGCAAACTGTTCTTCAGTTCCTTTGTAGATTCTTATTGAAAAGCAAGAAATAAATTGAGATCCTCTGATGCACATGAGCCTGTGTCACCATGCCTCATATTCAGTGCCATCTAGAGAGGTAGGGGTAGGGTTAGCAAACTAAACCTGGCACACTACCCTTCAGTCCCATTGTATTCATTCATTGTATTGGGCGGCACGGTGACTTAATGGTTAGCACGTTCGCCTCCCAGCGCTGGGATCTTGGGTTCAAGTCCCATCTGGGTGGAGTTTCCATGTTCTCCCCGTGTCTGCGTGGGTTTCCTCCGGGGGCTCTGGTTTCCTCCCACAGTCCAAAAACATGGAGGGTAAGTGAATTGGCTTCTGTCTAATAACTGTCCTGGTGTAACTGTCCTGAGTGAATGAGTGTGTATGTGAATGAATGTCTGTTTGTATGTGTGAGCCCAGATATGGATTAGCACTCTGTCCTGGGTGAAGTACTAGTGGACGGTCGTTCCTGGTCGAGAGTACGCTGTGAGCGTTTGGCTGCCGCTTCTGAGCGTTCTGAGCAGTGTCGATTGTAAAGCGTCCTTGGGTGTCTAGAAAGGTGCTATATAAGTGTAAAGATACATACATATATACATACAGAGACTGTGAATGTTAGCGTTACTGTAAAATCTACTGTAAAAGAGATGTTTAGATGAACGTTTATGTGATGAATTCTAATTTTATATAATCATTATATGAGAGCATTTTTATATGGTTTGTTTTGTTGTGAAATTCTGTGTAGAATTAAAATTCCAGATCCACCCCCTCGTACCCCACACCTACTTTGGTCTCAGTCGGGTCTCTCTTCCGTGTAAATATTTTCCAAATAGAAATCAATAAATAAAGCCACTGACTCAAACTGTGACACAGTTTCACTCCTGTAAAGACAACCCAAATCCTAATAATACAACAACACTCCTGAAGCTCACCTGGACCCTTTAGAGTCTCAGTGAAGGGTGTGTTCACTTTATCATTTTAATGATCCAGACTTCTCCATAAGTGGGATCTGTCTGTGCTCAGATACAAATGCAGCTGGTGTGAGGTTGGTGGAGCTCTACAGAAAATCCCTTTTGACCAACACAGAACTGTGAGTTTAAACTGTACTTCCACCACTGAGCTGGGACCTCTTGTGGAATACAGACAAACTACAACATCAGTACAGTGGAGTTTTCACACCTATAGTTAGTTTTCTTTGGTTCGATTTAATTCACAAGATTGTTTACTTTGAGCGTTTTCCCCTAAGTTTAGTTTGTTTTCACACAGTGATAAATCAAAGAGCACCAAAATGCATCACAACAAACCATGTGAGAACGTTCTCTTCACTTATTGGTCTGATCTGTATGTGGTGGGAGCAAGAAAGTTCAGACAGGAAGAATCTCCTGTGTTGTGGAGTCATGCAGGTTTCTGTGCAATTTGACATGGAGCAACGGTTGCACTTTTTTATAGCACTGACAATTATCTGGGCAGTATACCATCCCATAATATAAATCAAACCTGGCTACGTGAGCACTTTTAGCTCAAACCTGAGGAGTTCACATGATATTTGGTTCAGATTGAACAGGTCTGGAGTGAGGATCCACACAAAAAAGATCCAAGAAGCATCCCTATGAACAGCTTAAAAGGATTAAAGTGTACCCTGCCTGGGAGAAGGTTACCAGGACCTACCCCTGGAGCTAGGGGGAGCCTGGGGATAGTGTACGACGGCGAGTGCCTTATGACCTAGCCAGGATCAGACCCGAAAGGGCAGCATGGGAGGATCATGTGTGCTCACCACCCACAAGATGAAGAGTATCTTGCCTCTGTGCAAATATTTTTAAAATAAAATCAATAAATACTGCCCCTGACTCAAACAGTGACAGAGTTTAACTCCTGCAAATACAACCCAAAGTCCTAATAATAAAACAACAACACTCCTAAAGCTCATCTGGACCTTTAGCGTCAGCAGAGTGAAGCGTGTGTTCACATTATAATTTTAATATTAATTAGACTTTTATATGGTGTACATCTCTTCCCTTAAATAAAACATCAAGAACAATCCTAGATTACTTCTTAGCGCTCTGACAAAACTAACAGGCAACAAAAAAGAAACATCAAACCTCCTGTTTTTCGCAAAAATTTGAGAAAATGTTGTGCTTTTACATACAAAATAATGACAAAGTTTTTCAGTCTGGATTTAGACCAAAAACAGTTCTAATAAAGAAACCAATGACTTACTCCTTTCACTTTATACAGGCTTTATCTCTAACTCGGCTCTCTTTTGTTTAGATCCTGTTGATTTGACTGTTATCAAGTTGTTTAACTGAATAATAAATCCTCACATCTTACTTCAGTTAGATATGGTGTTCCACAAGGGTCAGTGTTTGGTCCACTGTTAATCACTCTCTATATGCTGGCACTGGGTACAGTAATCCGTAAGCATGGTATTTATTTCCACTGCTACACTGGCGACACACAACTGTATATATCAGCCAAACTTACTGATGTTGCTTGCCTACAAAACAAAACAGACCTTCCAATAGAAATTAAAGACTGGATGAGACTTGTTACTAGGAACAGATACTCATTCGCTTGGAAATGCTGCCATTAATTTTGACAAGTTAACAGTAATCCCCAATACCCATATATACAGTACAGTCAAAACTGCCTTCTCCCATTTACACAATATTGCTAAAATCCGGCATATCTTATCCTTAAAAGATGCAGAAAAACTTGTGTATGCATTTATAAGCTGACGGCTAGATTACTGCACTGTACTCCTGGCAATGAACATGTGCAAGAGCTCATCTTTGCTTTCTCACAAACACTGTGACTGGAGAGACGCAGATGAGGGGCTGGGACAATTCTAAAGTGTATGCACTGTACATCTGAAGTAGGAGAAATCTGAATGCTTGTTTTAAGTCAAGTTTTCTGACTTAAGGCAACATCTACAATTGTGGGGAAATGCTGTCCTCTTGTTTGTTGACATTCAGAAGCTCCGCTTCTTTTAAGGTGGAATGGTATGTTTGAGGGGAGGGGGAAATGACTGTTGTTTGTATGTGGTGGAAATTGTAAGTTTTAATTCACTGTTTGAATTACCACAGAATCTCATTTGTTACTCGAATTGTAGAACTTTGTCTGTTTACTTTCATACAGTTAGCACTCTCCCGAATTTAGCGTCAGTTCCATCTACAGCAAAAAATAAGTCAATATTCATCAATGGAGCCGGAATAGAGCAATATCCTCATGTTGGGTCATGCTTTTTAAAGTTTGGAGGTGTCTTTGTTGTCTAAAAACCTCAAGGTGCTGTTTCTTCACCATGAGCAGAGAGAGAGAGAGTGAGACTAGCGTACTGGATCAAGACCCTTTATATTTTTTTATTTTTAACCTATTTACTTACACTGGGGCTTCGTAAACACATTGGAGTGGTTTCGAACACAAACAGACAGGAGAGCAGCACATGGTGAGGAAGCATCCTCAGAATTTTATAAAACATGTTTGCTACTACAGACCATGCTCATAAAGGCTGAAACAGGTAAACTCAGATGTGTTTGGGGAGTTCAGGGTGGCTTCGGAATGCGTATGAAGCCAAACGCCCCGTTAGAGAGATGAATACAAGAAAAAGCAGTGCAGAACGGGGTGGAGGTGGGAGCGAGTTTATCAGACACAGAAATGACATGAGTTTGCAGGGTATATATAGGGCTGAGGGGAGGCATTTTGGCGTGGTCCTACTCCCAAAATTATGTTATTACATAACTTCAATTCTAAAAATTATAACCGTGAACGTCACCTTTCGATCACCTTTAAATCATCAGATCAGTGATGACAGTGATACAACACACGTTCCTAGCGCCAGAAGGGGAGGGAGAGGGAAAGCACTGCCCTTTGCTCTGCATCCTCATGTTATAAGTGGCGTCAGACATTAGTGACTTCAGAAAACTCCAGCCCCCAGAGCTGAGTGTAACCTCCTCATGATGAAGACTGGACTGAAGCTGCTGCTGCTGTCTGCTGTGACTCTGCTGGTTTCCGCTCAGTGGGGGAACTATCAGGACCTGCCTGATTCATATAAAACACACATTGACAAGGCTCTGGTTGCAGCCAATGAGGACTTTGGAGGTTCTGATCATGTTGCCTATGAACAGCTCTTGCCAACAACAAAAGTAAGTAGTCTCTGTAGCTGTTATGACTGTGTTTAGATTTTTTAAACACCACTTTTGAAATGTAAAACATTCTGGATGAGTTACATTTTAACTTCATTCACAATGTTCAGCAGCTTCTCTTTTATTCAAACATTTGGTTAAATATTGTTCAAATTATTTACTCCAAACTTTTGAATGGAATAAATTTTTTTCTGATTTGTTCTGAAAATGAATGCAATGTCAATATAATCTAAAACTACTGTTATAATATTTCACATCGCAATAGTTATCTGTCAGAAACTAACATGAGCAATTTGTAATAAACTCATGAGCACAGAGATGGATATCAGAAATATTTATAACTGTTTATCTATGTTCCCCACACTCATATTTTCACCATCTTTTCATAGTTTACAGGCAGTGACTACTATGTAAATGTGTGTCTAAAGTTCAGCACTTGCAAAAAGGATAAGAATAAAGGATATGGACATCGAGAGGAATGTGATACAAAGAAACCTAAAAGGTTGAGTAAGTTAAATCCAGTCTTTAACTCACTACACACTGGTTTCACATTATTCATTTATTTATTAACAGACAGAGTGGCATTGTGGTGCAGCAGGAAGTGTCGCAGTCACACAGCTCCAGGGACCTGGAGGTTGTGCTTTCCTCCCAAGGTCCAAACACACGTTGGTAGTTGGATTGGCGACTCAAAAAAGTCTCCGTAGGTGTGAGTGTGAATGAATGTGTGTGTGTGTCTGTGTCGCCCTGTGAAGGACTGGCGCCCCCTCCAGGGTGTATTCCCACCTTGCGCCCAATGATTCCAGGTAGGCTCTGTACCCACCGCGACCCTGAACTGGATAAGGGTTACAGATAATGAATGCATGGATTATTAACAGGCTGTGTCCAAAGCAGAGACTTTAAGAAGGAATCAGTAACATTCTTGATCTCCTCCAATGAATGTAAAAAGGTTTAATTTAATGTCATTAAGAGCATTTCCTTTGGACCATTTAGTGTACAATTGTCAGAGGAAAAAGCAAAGATATGAGAAATAAACATTTTTCTGTGGACAGCAACTACATTTCACCACAGATTTATGAAAAACACCTGCTGTAAGTGTCATGATACCCCGATATCTGTTTTATATCGAGCTGATACAGTAAAAATGCACTTAATCGACTGAAAATCCTAAACATTGCTGAAATGACTAATTACGGTAATTAAAGATAATGCACTAATTGATTCTCACCTGCGCTCTGTGTAATAACCTCACTCACTTTAGAGACACAGGAAATGTGTTGCTCTTGATTGGTGAGAAGCTGTAAATATGCTCAGAGAGGTGAAATCAGGAACATTTGTTCAGTTAAACCATTTGTGTATGATGGATATGTGTTGTCCTGAAAACCTGGGATGAGCAAGTGTTTGGAGACGTGGATGTGTCTGACTCTGAGCCCCTGAAGGCCTCAACATCCATTTTTTCCAGTGTTTTGTTCTCTATACTGATAAAAACAGGAGCACTGATACCTAGAAACACATGCAGTGAAAAACGGTCTATATTTGTGTCACGCTTTAGCCGTTTCCTGTGTTCCCGTTTTTGTTTCCGTGTTTCTTTAGCACATGGTTGTTTTTGTTTTATTCCAGTCTCCTCCCTTATCTCTGCCTTAGCCCTGCCTTAGTCCCGCCTTGTCATTAGTGTTTCCACCTGTGTCTCTCTTGTATTTCTGCCCCCTCGTTATCCTACCCAGGTGTTGTCTGTGGTCATGTGTATTTATACCCCCTTGTTCTCAGTACTCCTTTGTCTGGTCTTGTGTGTGGATGTGTGTTTGTTTGTCTATGTCCACAAAGTTTCATGGTTGTTTTCTGTTTGTTCCTGCTTGGTTTTGTCCTGTTTAGTTCTTTGTATTCTAGTTTGTGTTTTCCTCACCCTTCCCACATTTCATTTCAGATTATATGTTGTTTTAGGTTTTGTTTGTTTTAAATAAAGATTACTTGTTATATCCATCCTCCCTAAATTGTGAAGATTTTACACCAGTATTACAGTAACAGACACAATTTAAATCAAACACTAAATGTTCAATGATGAAAAATATCACACAGTTTTTCTAATGATCAGTGACATGTTTCTAATGGAGCAGATATTTCAGTATTACAGTTAACTTTTACAGAGTGAGGAAGTACAGAGCCGTCACTTCACAAGGCTAAAACATGAACGTCATGTTCCTCATAATAATATTGGAAGACACTTTGGTCTACAGTGGCACGTTGCCTTTAAAAATATATATATATTTTTTAATGATTATTTTTCTGTAACCTGTGAAAATTCAGACAAGCACCAAAGGTCCATGAAGCACCCTGATGGAAAATGGGAGAGAGTCCTATGGGTAGTATTCGACAGTGTCTAACAGTTGTCCGATACCAACAAAAATAAATAATAGTAAGTGTGTGGTGCAATGCCCACAAAGTTTTGAAGCGTTCTTGAAACTCCTGATGCAGCTGATGACTACCAGCAAATGATTAAGTCTGACAGTTGCAGAAGAACAATTTGTAGTGTAGGAGGTGTTTGGAGAGGCCATGGAGAATGACTTTTGGGTGACTTCAAAGAGATCCTGGAAAATAATCCACCAGCTCTGGAGGAGAAGCGGGGACACTGTTCAAGCTGTGCTGAGCGTATTAGCAGGCTTAATCAATACATATAAAGTGCAGTAAAAAGTCTGGGATATGGTGTGTTTTCTTTTTTTTGCACATCTTCAGAAAATAAATGCTATATGTACACATAGCGTAGTACAGGTGTAAACAATAAGGGGCAGTGCAGGCGATCAACAGCATTACAATGGCGGGAAGTTTGGAAGAAGGCTGTGTCAGAGTCAAATCTGCAATCACCCGTGTCTTTCTCTGGTCTGCCCTCTAGTGGGAGCCTCCAGTTACAAGCGTAGCACATAGCCAAGTAAGTGAACAGTTATCCACAACAGTAGAGCATGGTGCGCTAATCCAAGCTGGGATTTTTAACTTTTCGACCACTATCTCTAAATTATAACCTTTTACACTCTTTTTCACAGAATTATTGAATACTGGGTCTGAGCACCTAAATGTTCAAAAAGCACAAATGATTAGATAAATGTGTTGTTCATTTTGAAATTTATGATAAAGAGCTAAATGATAAAAATGAGAAGCCCATTGTTTGAAGGTGACCCAAAAACCAAACACTTATCACTTATGATTCCTAGATTAAAAATACTGTAGAACTTATGAAAGACTGTGGAATTAGTGGTTGTGCCCTTGGTTTTCTCACGAGTATGGGGTCATAAGACTGCAGGGTTACTAAATAGTGTCATTAAATCCTTGGCCTTTGATTCCACCTGGTGCTGCTGCAGCATGATGTGGCTCTGGGGTTAATTATCAGAAGTGTTTGGACAGTCTGTTTGCCTTGGGTCTGCCATCACCACTTCTGCAGAACTATCTTCAGCCTCGCTGAAGCACTCCAAGCTATCAGTGCAATCATTTAACACAACCACAACATTTTTATTATGTGCTGCTGTCTTAACCAAAGCTGTGCCACATGTACACACAGATGTTTACACTGTTATGAAATACCTGATGGATAAAGACATCACAGTTTTGAAGAAAAGACTTCATCGAGTTTCCTTTTCTCTTTGTGCTGCACTTTAAACACATGTTGACCTTCAAGGTTATTTAACCATCACAGGAACACTAAAGTATTTCTGAAAATGATTTTCCTGTCCATATGCTGAATTAACCAGTTTATGCTCCATAGAGTGGGTCCCCTTCATGTTTAAAATAGATTTAGTACACAATCTCTGATACGACCAAGCCAATAGTTGTTTGTACAATGTCTGCTTCTTTATGTGAAGTAGAGTCATTGCAGTAAATGAAAGAGCCCTCCCCATCTTCATTTCTGAAAGACTCTGCCACTGCTTTTTGATTTTCAGAATTTACTTTCAGCCAAAGGGGTGACAACTAATTTTCTTAACGACACCTAGTTTAAAAAAGCTACCTAACAACCGTAAAATAAACCTCAAAGGCTCAGTAATGTTTCCATTAATTTCACAGGCTTTTAATTTAGGAATTAATTGTAAGATTCACTAAAAGCATCATGTAAACGGATAACAGGTTTATCAGCTAATGACTTACACACTATTTTACTGGAAATTGCCACTTAAACCTGCCCCTTAATAAAACCGTTTCACTCGTGGATCACTGATACACCCTTACACACTGTTTGCCATGGATTAATCCAATAAGAAAATATATAAAAACAAATTAATTACTTTGGATGTTGGAAAGGCTGAGCTGCTAATGACATTATTGCATTTGTAGTTCTTTGCTTATTGAACCAGTCATCTATCTATCTATCTATCGTTACACGTATATAGCACTTTTCTAGATACCCAAGGACGCTTTACAATCCACACTGCTCAGAACACTCAATCCACACACTGGTGAGAAGCGGCAGCCAAACGCGCACAGCGTACTCTCGACCAGAAACGACCGTCCACCTGGAGGACTGCATCGGGCACAAGGGTTTCACCCAGGACAGAGCGCCAATCCATATCTGGGCTCACACACATTCACTCACACATACAGACATTCATTCACTCACACAGCAGGACAGTTATTACAGAAGCCAATTCACCTACCCTCTGTCATATATTAGTTTGAGTAAGTGTACTGTGAACTGCTGTTGTGTACCACACTTCACGACACTGTATTGTTTTACGGCATGCAAGAAAAGTGGGAACTTACTGTTGCTGTGTTTTACCTGCTGCCTCGCTATCCTGTTGTGAGTTGTCAAGCCGAATAAAGTTACATTATCAAGTAAACCATTGCTCGTCCATTCTACACCCTCCATGTTTTTTTTTTTTTTTTTTTTTTTTTTTTACTGTGGGAGGAAACCGGAGACCCCGGAGGAAACCCACGCAGACACAGAGAGAACATGTAAACTTCACCCAGATGGGACTTGAACCCAAGATCCCAGCGCTGGGAGGCGAATGTGCTCACCAACGTGCCACCCAGTCATCTAAGTTTCTTTTAAGTGTAGATGTAGCATTTAAATCACTCATAAATGTATATATACAATCACAGTACAGAATACACGTTTTAAATAACTATTCATGGCGTAATTTTGTTACGATTTGCAGCTTGTTTCAGTGTGTAGAGGAAATGCACTTTGTCCCACAGAGCTGTGGTGGGTGTTTTTCTGATGCTCAGAACTTATCAGATCATCAGCCTTGCAAGCCCTGCGCTAAAGTGTGTGTGTGAGAGAGAAAGAGAATGGGACAGGGATTGAGGTGGAATTGGCCCTTTTCTTACACCAGAGGGCATCAGAACTCCAAAAGTTCAGCTGGTTCTACAGGTTGGAATCAATCTTTGAGGCAGATCCCAGTGTTGCCATAGACCAGAACATAGCCCTTCAGCATCCAATAACCTTGGATTCATATGTATGTGTGTGTGTGCAGCATATAATCTTAATTCAAAGTTTAAATATTCTCCTGCTTCTTAGTAATATTTTTCAACACAAACTGAGTAGTTTGAAAATGACGAGCGAGAAGAATTCATCACTGAATTTAGGAGTGTTTGAATGTTGAATTACACAAAGGTGTACAAAGAAGTTTGAAAGCATTTAATACTTTCCTTAGCTCTTGAAAATGATTTTATGTCTTGTTTTTCAAAGAAAAATTAAATGAAAAATTAAAGAAATGGAGTGAGAGCTATTTCCTGCTTCACTCAGATGTTCACAACTAAGCCATTTTCTAATCTTTGTCTCACAGCTAAATGGTAAACACTGATCCTGGGTCTGTGTGTGCTCAGTCTGGAGAGTATGGCTGTTGTGATTTCTGCAAACCACCAGATGTCACTGTTTTAAGCCTTTAAATCTTCTGGCCAATCAGGATGAAGCTTCAAAGCAGTCTCCACCTGTCTGGGACTTGAGTGATTACTAATTGGAGTCGGTTCAGTTCAGCAGTTTTCCCAGCAGTCTTGTTGCTTTCGGAAAATAGGACTTTATTTTGTTGTTATTTTGGCTGTTGTCTTTAGATGAGGCTGAATTTGGGTTCTCTTGGGTAAATACCCCAGGTCCATTCAGTAAGGGGCAATAACTGAATCCGTCTGAAGTTAAAAAAGAGACTTTCCATTCAGTCCACTCACATCTGAAAGGGCTTGGTTCCAGTCTATGGCCAGTGTGATCATCTTGAAGAGATGTTGAGCAAGGTCTATGAGGTGAGTCAGAATGTTTTTTTGCTCTCTTGTGTGTTTGTCACCTCTCATATGAAGAGCCATGGTCCTGGTCTATGGAGGCCACCTGTTTGTTTGGGGCAGGATTAATAGCTAGATGGTTGCTTTTAAAGTCTTGGTTCAGGTCTGTGGAGCTAATGGGATCTTTCTAAAATGTTGAACTCCATTCCAGGAGACTCCAAGATTCCAAGAGGGCCAGTTCGGTCCCATTACACCCCCCCCCCCCCCCCCCCACACACACACACACACACAAAATCCAAGATTATTGGATGCTGAAGGGCTATGTTCTGGTCTATGGCAACACTGGGATCTGTCTCAAAGATGGATTCCAACCTGTAGAACCAGCTGAACCCAGTTTTGGAGTTCAGATGGCCTCTGGAGTAAAAAAAAAAGGCCCAATTCCACCTCAAACCCTGTCCCATTTTCTCTCTCTTTCTCTCTCACACACACATGAAGAAAACACTTTTTAAAACCTCTAATACATGTCTAATCCATATTTAACTGAAATACACCTACGACCCCAAGACCTCATTTGTTTCTACCACCACCCAAATCATACCTGCTCTGTGGTGGGCCTGACCAATGGAGAATAAGATAACGTAACTAAGTATGTAGAGCAATAGACTACAGCCTGTGATTATTGAACTACTAAGTGCTCTTGTGTGGTCAGTGGAGCTGATAAAATGGACACAGTGTAGAAACAAGGATGTCATAATGTTGTGGCTGGTGCAGAAATAAATCGTTACACGTTTGTCCAGGTTTCTCCATCAAATATAAAGTGAAATCAGAGAAAGTGCACATCGGAGCCTCTGTGAACCAGCTGCAGATAAACTGCCAATAACAGGCTCTAGAGGACATTTGGACCACCAGAGGGCATCTGAACTCCAAAACTGGGTCCATCTGGTTCTACAGGTTGGAAATTAATCTTTGAGAAAGATGTGTTGCCAAAGACCAGAACATATTCGTGTGTGTGTCTGAGTGGGTTTCCGCCGGGTAACTGTCTGTGAGGAGTGTGGTGTGTTCTCTCTGTGTCTGCGTGGGTTTCCTCCGGGTGACTGTCTGTGAGGAGTGTGGTGTGTTCTCCCTGTGTTTGCGTGGGTTTCCTCCGGGTGACTGTCTGTGAGGAGTGTGGTGTGTTCTCCCTGTGTCTGCGTGGGTTTCCTCCAGGTGACTGTGAGGAGTGTGGTGTGTTCTCCCTGTGTCTGCGTTGGTTTTCTCCAGATGACTGTCTGTGAGGAGTGTGGTGTGTTCTCCCTGTGTCTGTGTGGGTATCCTCCAAAAACACACGTTGGTAGGTGGATTGGAGACTCAAGTGTCCATAGGTGTGAGTGAATATGTGAGTGTGTGTTGCCCTGTGAAGGACTGCCACCCCCTACAGGGTGTGATCCTGACTTGCGCCCAATGATTCCAGGTACGCTCTAGACCCACCGCGACTCTGAACTGGATAAAGGTTACAGACAATGAATGAATGAATGAATGAATGTAAATTTCAAACATTCTCCTGCTCTTTTGTCATTTGACAGTGACTGTTGTGTGTCGTATTAAAACACCACAATTGTCAGTTTATTCAACAGAAATGAACCTAAAACTGAAGCAGTGTGAAAAGTGAAGAGTTTATTGGGCGCTGCGTTGGTTCTGAGCTCCATCAGGAAAAAGCTGCAGAAGACTGTGATGGGTTTGTTCTGTTCTTGGGGACAATACTGTGTCCAAAGTTCTGTGTGAGTGTGGGTTTAGACCAGTTACAAACGGGGATTTGTTAGAGTTCAGGAGCTCATAGCATCTTAATACTTCATCTTAGTTGTTGTTTTTTAGAATAAAAAGACAAATCTTTAAAACGATGCAATGTTTGTATTTTGAATTACGATGATGTTTTACAAAAACCACTTTAAAACAAGCATTGTGCTGAGGTCAGGAAGGTCATCAATCTCTAAAGTGACTGTCAGATCAAAACCTCGTATCTCCAAGGCAGCAGATATAACCGAGGTTAAAGATATCATTCCTAACTTTGAACAGAAGTTAATGGAAACTATGAGAGTTCTAAGCAACTTTCATTTTTATCAGTTCATTCCTAGTGACATTATCACACAGTGCACAGAACATACACCAAAAAAATAAAAATGCAGATACAAGGTTGTGTTCTGACAGCATCTGGATCCTCATCATCATCTTTATGAAGGCCTTCAGACGTGTGGAGGCCACGGCAGCAGAGAGAGAGGACAGGGAGTGATGCGTCTGGTTCCATTCACCACTGGAAAGAAATCAGAATCCACAAGCTTCTCGAGAATCAACCACTTCACACCTGTGTCCACACCTCACACACTGAACTCAGGAAGGAGTTTCTCCTTTAATGACGTCACACATGATGATCATATTTTATAACAGGTCTTACAAATCTGGACAGCGTCTGAACCAGAGAGTGGCTTTTCCTGATTAGAGCGGTTCTGACCCGGGTTTAATCCAGAGGGGTCTGAGGACACATCCTGAGACTCCTGTGTTCATAACGCAGTATAAATGCATTATACACTTCGTTTATGTCATACATCCCACCTATAATACCTTTAAAAAGCCTGATCTGAGCTTGTGCAGTCACGTATAAATAGAGATAATGAGATATAAGCCACTTTATTAGGTGTGACAGATGTATTACTATTATTACCGTAGTGTAAATATGATAACGCTCCTGGTCCGAACATGTGTCTGCGTGACAAACACTAACATCCTGAGGTCATGAAGTGTTATGACTTCATAGAGGGGCACTCCTTTATTAAAGTGGTTATTTACTATTTTCATATCTCACACGAAGCAGTGCTTTACGCTCCACAGAGTGGGTCAACCACGAGAGAAATGTCAGACCCATCCAGGGCCACTAGGTGTCAGTATAACATGCAAAGGAACCACAGGAGAAAAAATATTTATATATATAAACATACAAGCTAGTCCCGATTACCGTAATGTATTGTGTATGTGCGCCATATTAATGCATCTACAGGGCCTTATGGAAACAGGGGTCAGAGGAGATGACCTTAAGGTCACCACACTCTTCTCTTCAGCGGATGTGATTGTCATTAGGCAGCGGTCCTCCTCTTCAGTGACCTCCTCTTCCTGCTGGCGGTGGATACGGGCCGTATCTTTATCTCGGTGAAGTCCAGAGAGGTGAGGTGACCCTTCCACGGCTCCCAGTTCACGCCCTGGTGGTCACACGTGGAAATGCGGGTTAGTTTCAGCGTAGCATTAAGCAGGTCATCATCTAAAACCTGTTAGCTACACACTGAACAATCACTGTCCACTCTCTCAGCTCCACTGACCACACAGGAGCCTCTTGTAATTCTACACTTATAGACTTTTGTCTATATGTTGCTCTGCATACTTTCTTTCTCCCCCTTTCCCCCCTGTTCTTCAGCGCTCAGGACCCCCACAGAGCAGGTGTGATGTGGTGGTGGATCATTCTCAGCGCTGCAGTGACACTGACGTGGTGGTGGTGTGTTAGTGTGTGTTGTGCTGGTGTAGAGTGGATCAGACACAGCAGTGCTGCTGGAGTTTTTAAACCCCTCAGTGTCTGGACTGAGAACAGTCCACCGACCAAAAACATCCAGCCGACAGCGTCCTGTGTCACTGATGAAGGACTAGAGGACGAGCGACACACACTGTGCAGCGACAGATGAGCTACTGTCTCTGACTCTACATCTACAAGGTGGACCAACGAGGGAGGAGTGTCTCACAGAGTGGACAGAGAGTGGACACAGGGTTTAAAAACTCCAGCAGCACTGCTGTGTCTGATCCACTCTACACCAGCAAAACACACACTAACACACCACCACCACGTCAGTGTCACTGCAGCGCTGAGAATGATCCACCACCACATCACACCTGCTCTGTGGGGGTTCTGAGCGCTGAGGAACAGGGGGAAACTTGCGTTTAAAAAGTATGCAGAGCAACAGATGGACTACATTCTGTAAGTGTAGAACTACACAGTGCTCCTGTGTGGTCAGTGGAACTGAGAGAATGGACAGTGAGAGAAGAAACAAGGTAGGTGTTCCTAATCCTAATATATACACACACACAAGCAGACATGGTAGACTACAGTGCCCCCTGTTGAGGCGCAGGGTTATCGCAGGAAGTGTGACCTGATATAACACCCCACATGAATGGCCAAAACATTAGAACCATCACAATGTGGTCCTCAGATCCCAGTGTAAGCCCATAAACATCCGTAGTACCACCAGCACAACACAGACTCCTATTACCCTCAAATACAACACTGCCAGCTGCTCCAGCTGCTCTCCTCCTGAGAATCTGGGATAAAGTTTTACAGCTTGTTAAAGTCTCAGGGAGAAGCTCCTGATGCGCAGAATGCTCTGGTTCTGGGCAGAAACTTCCTGTGAGTCTGTGGAGTTTATGGGAGCTGATCGATCCAGGGCACGGCTCTCCCTCTTTCTCCGTACAATAATTGGACATTTTCTCATGGAAATCGGTTCTCTCTCTCTCTCTCTCTCTCTCTCTCTCTCTCTCTCTCTGTGTGTGTGCTCTGACGTTATGAATGGCAGTATGAGCTTTACTGCACGGATGGCGGCCCCTGGTGGCCATGACCCTGCATCAGCAAGATAGAGCAGCATGAATAATAATAAAAGTATAAAAGGTGGCAGATCTGTCCTTGAAAGCCATGATTTTACGACAAATCTTAACTGACTGAGATGGTTAATAAACAATCTTTGAAAATAAATCATCACCATCACAAATAAGGGGCAAGAAAGTGTGTCGGAGGGTATTTAATCTCCCCGGCACTAGACTGTGGTACAGAAGCCTCTTCAATACATTTGGGGCATTTTAGAGTGGCACTCTCACACAGAACTAAGCATCCAGCTTCATGAACACCCCTCAGAGACCTTGGACAAGCAAGTGCCCACAAGTAATTGGCTAGTGATGAAGAACAGGACAGTAACACAGTGTCTCCCACAGGGAGAGGGCGTGAGGTCCTCCAGGACCAGGGCCGGGACCCACTGCCTTACCATGCTGTGTCTGTTATCCCCGAGCTTGCCGTTCAGGTTGGCGAGGTGGCAGTTCTTGTACCACCAGGCTCCGCGGTGCGTGAGAGCGCAGTTCCCCAAAGCGATGTCATTGTCTGAGTCCACTGTGGAGAAGGGTCTGCCCTGGTGATAGGTCATCGCGTCACCTTAGAGGATTATATAAAACACAAAGTAACAAGAGCTAATGAGAATGTGAATGTTCTCTGCATTTCAGAGTCTCCCTGTAATATTCTCTGTGCTCCAGATTCTCTCTGTAATATTCTCTGTGCTCCAGAGTCTCTCTGTAATATTTTCTGTGCTCCAGATTCTCTCTGTAATATTCTCTGTGCTCCAGATTCTCTCTGTAATATTCTCTGCGCTCCGGAGTCTCTCTGTAATATTCTCTGTGCTCCAGAGTCTCTCTGTAATATTCTCTGCGCTCCAGAGTCTTTCTGTAATATTCTCTGCGCTCCAGAGTCTCTCTGTAATATTCTCTGTGCTCCAGAGTCTCTCTGTAATATTCTCTGCGCTCCAGAGTCTTTCTGTAATATTCTCTGCGCTCCAGATTCTCTCTGTAATATTTTCTGTGCTCCAGAGTCTCTCTGTAATATTCTCTGTGCTCCGGAGTCTCTCTGTAATATTCTCTGTGCTCCAGAGTCTCTCTGTAATATTCTCTGCGCTCCAGAGTCTTTCTGTAATATTCTCTGCGCTCCAGAGTCTCTCTGTAATATTCTCTGCGCTCCAGAGTCTCTCTGTAATATTCTCTGCGCTCCGGAGTCTCTCTGTAATATTTTCTGCGCTCCAGAGTCTCTCTGTAATATTCTCTGCGCTCCGGAGTCTCTCTGTAATAATCTCTGTGCTCCAGAGTCTCTCTGTAATATTTTCTGCGCTCCGGAGTCTCTCTGTAATATTTTCTGCGCTCCGGAGTCTCTCTGTAATATTTTCTGCGCTCCAGAGTCTCTCTGTAATATTTTCTGCGCTCCAGAGTCTCTCTGTAATATTTTCTGCGCTCCAGAGTCTCTCTGTAATATTCTCTGCGCTCCGGAGTCTCTCTGTAATATTTTCTGCGCTCCAGAGTCTCTCTGTAATATTTTCTGCGCTCCAGAGTCTCTCTGTAATATTTTCTGCGCTCCAGAGTCTCTCTGTAATATTTTCTGCGCTCCAGAGTCTCTCTGTAATATTTTCTGCGCTCCAGAGTCTCTCTGTAATATTCTCTGCGCTCCGGAGTCTCTCTGTAATAATCTCTGCGCTCCGGAGTCTCTCTGTAATATTCTCTGCGCTCCAGAGTCTTTCTGTAATATTCTCTGCGCTCCGGAGTCTTTCTGTAATATTCTCTGCGCTCCGGAGTCTCTCTGTAATATTTTCTTTGCTCCAGAGTCTCTCTGTAATATTCTCTGCGCTCCAGAGTCTCTCTGTAATATTCTCTGCGCTCCAGATTCTCTCTGTAATATTCTCTGCGCTCCGGAGTCTCTCTGTAATATTTTCTGCGCTCCGGAGTCTCTCTGTAATATTTTCTGCGCTCCAGAGTCTCTCTGTAATATTTTCTGCGCTCCAGAGTCTCTCTGTAATATTTTCTGCGCTCCAGAGTCTCTCTGTAATATTTTCTGCGCTCCAGAGTCTCTCTGTAATATTCTCTGCGCTCCGGAGTCTCTCTGTAATAATCTCTGCGCTCCGGAGTCTCTCTGTAATATTCTCTGCGCTCCAGAGTCTTTCTGTAATATTCTCTGCGCTCCGGAGTCTTTCTGTAATATTCTCTGCGCTCCGGAGTCTCTCTGTAATATTTTCTTTGCTCCAGAGTCTCTCTGTAATATTCTCTGCGCTCCAGAGTCTCTCTGTAATATTCTCTGCGCTCCAGATTCTCTCTGTAATATTCTCTGCGCTCCGGAGTCTCTCTGTAATATTCTCTGCGCTCCGGAGTCTCTCTGTAATATTTTCTTTGCTCCAGAGTCTCTCTGTAATATTCTCTGCGCTCCAGAGTCTCTCTGTAATATTCTCTGCGCTCCAGATTCTCTCTGTAATATTCTCTGCGCTCCAGAGTCTCTCTGTAATATTCTCTGCGCTCCGGAGTCTCTCTGTAATATTTTCTGCGCTCCAGAGTCTCTCTGTAATATTTTCTGCGCTCCAGAGTCTCTCTGTACAAAAGGCTATGTGCTCGAGAAGGAGTGATGTACCGGACTTATTCGCACTGCAATTGTTGCATTCAGGACTTATATAAGAGTTACACCTGTTAGTGCTTATCAGTCACTGTGATGTAGTGTTGTGTGCGTGAATGCCAAATAAGTGAGTAACTATGTTTTATCTGTTGTTAAACGACACCACTTCATGTAACTAAGTTAGAGATTTACTCTCCAAAGTTTATACAGTGCAGTAATCACGTGCTGTTGTTAGAAAGTGGCTGTTAGCGATTAGCCGTTAGAATCGCGTTATGTGTGTGAACTAGAAATACTGGTTTATATCACTACTTAGGCACTCATTGTTTTCTATAGGATGTGAGCATAGAATGTGATAGTGATTATTCTTTGTTTGATTACTTTGCAGCCACACATAGACAATCCTCTACCTACTGAAATATCTGCTAATGTGCAATGTTCTGTATTGCTGCTCTGAATTGCAAGTAAAGAGAGGAATATTTAAACGTCTGCCTCTTTCCTGTGCTCTGACCGGCACCCCAGAGTGAATACCACTAATATAAACCTCGCCTACATTTCAATCAATATCAGCCTTCCCAACACTCTCTGTAATATTTTCTGCGCTCCAGAGTCTCTCTGTAATATTTTCTGCGCTCCAGAGTCTCTCTGTAATATTTTCTGCGCTCCAGAGTCTCTCTGTAATATTTTCTGCGCTCCAGAGTCTCTCTGTAATATTTTCTGCGCTCCGGAGTCTCTCTGTAATATTCTCTGCGCTCCGGAGTCTCTCTGTAATATTCTCTGCGCTCCAGATTCTCTCTGTAATATTCTCTGCGCTCCAGATTCTCTCTGTAATATTTTCTGCGCTCCAGAGTCTCTCTGTAATATTCTCTGCGCTCCGGAGTCTCTCTGTAATATTCTCTGCGCTCCAGATTCTCTCTGTAATATTCTCTGTGCTCCAGATTCTCTCTGTAATATTCTCTGCGCTCCAGATTCTCTCTGTAATATTTTCTGCGCTCCAGAGTCTCTCTGTAATATTCTCTGCACTCCGGAGTCTCTCTGTAATATTCTCTGCGCTCCAGAGTCACTCTGTAATATTCTGCTGTGCTCCAGAGTCTCTCTGTAATATTCTGCTGTGCTCCAGAGTCTCTCTGTAATATTCTCTGCGCTCCAGAGTCTCTCTGTAATATTTTCTTTGCTCCAGAGTCTCTCTGTAATATTCTCTGTGCTCCAGAGTCTCTCTGTAATATTTTCTTTGCTCCAGAGTCTCTCTGTAATATTCTCTGTGCTCCAGATTCTCTCTGTAATATTCTCTGTGCTCCAGATTCTCTCTGTAATATTCTCTGCGCTCCAGAGTCTCTCTGTAATATTCTCTGCGCTCCAGATTCTCTCTGTAATATTTCCTGTGCTCCAGAGTCTCTCTGAAATATTCTCTGCGCTCCGGAGTCTCTCTGTAATATTTTCTTTGCTCCAGAGTCTCTCTGTAATATTCTCTGTGCTCCAGATTCTCTCTGTAATATTCTCTGCGATCCAGAGTCTTTCTGTAATATTCTCTGTGCTCCAGAGTCTCTCTGCAATATTCTCTGTGCTCCAGAGTCACTCTGTAATATTCTGCTGTGCTCCAGAGTCTCTCTGTAATATTCTGCTGTGCTCCAGAGTCTCTCTGTAATATTCTCTGTGCTCCAGAGTCTCTCTGTAATATTCTCTGCGCTCCAGAGTCTCTCTGTAATATTCTCTGCGCTCCAGAGTCTCTCTGTAATATTCTCTGTGCTCCAGAGTCTCTCTGTAATATTCTCTGCGATCCAGAGTCTTTCTGTAATATTCTCTGTGCTCCAGAGTCTCTCTGCAATATTCTCTGTGCTCCAGAGTCACTCTGTAATATTCTGCTGTGCTCCAGAGTCTCTCTGTAATATTCTGCTGTGCTCCAGAGTCTCTCTGTAATATTCTCTGCGCTCCAGAGTCTCTCTGTAATATTCTCTGCGCTCCAGAGTCTCTCTGTAATATTCTCTGCGCTCCAGAGTCTCTCTGTAATATTCTCTGTGCTCCAGAGTCTCTCTGTAATATTAGTTTACTTATAAACGCTTTGGTTTTGTCATATTTTCAGCTTTGACTATGCTGTGTGTAGGTGCGAGGTATAAGATCATGATTCTGAGTCTTACCTGCGTTTCCTCTGTAGTTTCCGACGGTGAGTTTATATTTCTGTTTGGAGGTTCCCAATTTAAAATTATCATAAACAGCATAGGCTCGTTCTGATCCAAGTCCGACATCAAAACGCACTTCATACTCCGTCGGGGTGTTGGTTAGCTCATAGATCTTCTCCAGTCCTGGACAATACAAGCACCAGTGCTCACGTTATAACACGTTCCACTGCACTCACAGAGAAATGAAGTTCTACATTCACATCATGTTTGTGCAAGTCAGTAGTGTGTGTGTGTGTGTGTGTCTTTTTACTTTTACTGCAGGTGGAATCAAAATACAATATAGTTACATTAAATATAAGCACAGTATTTAATAAAATATTAAACGTATATACCAAGCCAGAACTCCTCGGTCAGTTCCCCGAAGCCCTGCGTGTACTGTCTCCAGCGCTTCATGAAGTCCAGCTTTCCAGTGTTGCGTTTCTGGAAAACCTGGGTTCGGCCACAGAACAGAGACGAGTTACTGAACACAGTGTTAATCTACTGCAGAACGTTAGACTTTTACTGAATAAAATCTCCTAGGGCATGAAAGACAGAAATACTTGGATGATCTTAAAATAGAAAAACAGGAAACTCATCAGATACATTAACAAGCTTTTAGATGATTTCACTGAATACGAGTAATGTACAGAGAGGCTGTTATTCTATCTGTGACCTGCTTTGGTCCAAACCCCACGAGCCCCACAGCAGTGTTCTCCCCCTGTGTAAACAGCCCCTGTTCAGAACGCCCGCTTTCAGCACCTGTTCCTTTAAATGATAATGAGCCGCTCGCTGTTCACCCCGACCCCGAGCGCACAGCAGTGAGGAGCGAGGAGCAGAAGCTCTGGTTTTTAGCCGTTTTCACTCTGTTCTCTTTCTTCTCCGTTTTTACTCAGTGCTCTTATTTCTCCGCGCTCGTTGTGTCTGTTTTACTGAGTTTAACCTCGTCTGTGTGCTCACATAAACATGGGTCCAGCGCTGTGATTGGACAGATTCAGATGAGGGGGTGGGGCCATTCTCAGAAGCGGAGCAGAATCAGAGCGGCTTGTTTTATCCCATGTATTCAGACTCATGCAGCGCACTGGGAGGGGGGGTCTTGTTTCACAGTGTGTGGGTTGGTGATCCCTTTAACAGCTTTAAAAAGGGAAAACAATGCCACTGAACAGCTCAGTGCACAGGAGGTGAACACACACTGCTCCAACTCTGTATCTTAGATTCACAGCATCTACATCTGCCTCTTGTACAAAGTTTTAAAAGTTCTCTTACGATCCAGCCGCCTCCGTCCGTGGTCATGTCGCAGTAAACCTGCATCGACCTGCTGCGGTTATTAGCCACGTAGATCGTATACACGCCACTCTCCGTGATCCCGTTCTTCATGATCTGGGAGCAGTCCATTGGGAAGGGGTATGAGATTCCCACTGTCAGAACCCAAAACAGAGGTGGAACACATTAAAGCAGGTTTAAATCTCTCTTCCAGATTCTGATCTATTAAACACACTCGGCCTGTTCCCTGAATCGTCCATTACACTGACACCTAGTGGCCTGGATGTGGAGGGGGTCGCTCTGCGCCTCCTGCAACCAGCAGCTGATCATCACCCAGAGATATTTCAGTCTGGTTCTGCTGGGCCACTGTCCATCTCACATACACTTCAGCTCCAGAGAGGGGTCTTAAGGAACTCATTATTTGCGTGAGGTGTGTTAAGGGCAGAGGAATCTCTAAATAGTGCAGGGCAGAGACCCACCAGGACTGAGACACAGGGAGAGGAGCAGCTGGTAAATGGCTCAAAAAAGAACAGAAAAAGAACATCAAAGAAAAGAAAAGTAAAAAAGTAAGAGAAAGATTAAGAAAAAAATGAAAACAAATGAAAAAACAAAAAATAAATAAAATGGTAAAAGAAAACGACAAGGAAATAAAAATAAAATGACAAGAAAACAATAAGAAAAAAGAAACCAAAGGAAAGTGAACAAAGATGAAACAAAAACATAAGCAACAGAAAAGAGAAAATAATGTAATTTAAATAATAATAAAAAAATGAGAGAAAACAAACCTCAATTAAACAAAGAAGTGCTGCTTTTGGGTGATTTAATGTCAAAAAATTAAAGGTAAAGCTTGGCATTTTTGCCAAAGCCCATAGAATACAGTTCTCTTTGTTAAACTGCAGAGAATCTCTCTGTAATACACACTCTACGGCTAAATGTTCCCAAACACCAGCTTGGACACAGATTCTTCTGAAATGAAGGGTTTTAACTCTTTCACCCCTCCCCCCTTTATTCCTCATTGCTCGCTAGCAGCTCCACATCCTGTCCCAATAAATCTGACCTCAATTACAGGGGAAAACAGTGTAAAAGTAAAACCACGTCCACGTTTCTAACATTGGAAATGGTGTTCGTTACCGGTGCTGAATGTGGTCTCCACAACTTTGCTCCTCTTTGAGCCTCTGTAGGCAACGATGGTGAAGATGTACTTCTTCCCCATGCTCAGTCCAGAGAGGACAAGTCTGGTGTCTCCTGCGGCGAGCTTCTTCTCTACGGCCTGAATAACAAGAACAAGCATATGTTTAATGACACACAGCAAATTTCAGTGTTTCTGACCAGCGGATCCGTCCCTTACCTGCGCGCTGCCGTCCTCAGGTCTGTAGGTGAGGACGTAGCCATTGATCCGAGCCTGAGGGGCCTTCCATGTCAAGGATGCGGAGTCCATCTTGATATCAGTGGCCATTAGGTTCTTAGGGGCATCGATTTCTGCAACAACACCAAACTGTGAGTAAACAATCTGAAGGGGAGTGAAGGGAGACTCATTCATGCCTTAACACAGTGTGATCGGGGATGGCAGACGTCCACAGACACCCTCAGGTTAGGAGAAAGATCTGAGCATGTGCAAATGAAGATCCCCTCTACAAGTTCGCTATGATCTCTACTGTTAAAACGTACTGCCAAAGACATAACGCAAAAAAACGGGACAAAGAAGACGCAGGACGCCAGTTGTGTTTAGTAAGAAAGACGTGTCTGATGAACCTGTCTCAGCGCTGGTCGATGCTTTCCTGCTGGAGTGGGGGCCCTTCACGGCCCAGACGTAGAAGGTGTAGACGACCCCAGGCTTCAGAGCAGTGAACCTGTGGGTGGCGCTGTCTGCTCCCACCCGGACCTCCTGACTGGAGCCATCCGCAGAGCTGTAGCTCAACAGGTAGCCGTCCACGCTGGCCTGTGCCTGCTTCCACGTCAGCAGCGCCGAGTCCTCCGCCACCTCGCGCACCAAGAGGTTAGTAGGAGCGTCTAGTTCTGAAGAGCCATCAGTGAAAGGGTTAATGCTCATACACATCTGTATTAGCAGCATGCAACATCTGGCAGCTCAGTCTTACTGAGAGATCTGTATTAGGACAATGGTCTGTAATTCTACAATCACAGACTGTAGTCTATCAGTTGCCCTTTCCCCCTGTTCCTCAGCGCTCAGGACCCCCACAGAGCAGGTGTGATGTGGTGGTGGATCATTCTCAGCGCTGCAGTGACACTGACGTGGTGGTGGTGTGTTAGTGTGTGTTGTGCTGGTGTAGAGTGGATCAGACACAGCAGTGCTACTGGGTCCTGAGCGCTGAGGAACAGGGTGAAAGAGGCCTAGCAAAGGATGCAGAGCAACAGGTGGACTACAGTCTGTAATTGTAGATGTACAGAGTGCTCCTGTGTGGTCAGAGAGTGTAAAAGCGAGTAGATGAAGTAGGTTTAGACTCAGCACTAAAGCAGGGGGTCAGTGAACACACACCGGTCTCATCACACAGGCATGTGGAGGAGAAAAGAAAGATAAACACTGAGAGCTTCTGCCCCTCCAGGGCTTCTGTTCCCCGCACTCAGATCACAGCGTCCACATCGGGCGTCCCACCGCTCGAGTTATGAGACCCGTCCATGTCTGCTCCGTCCTGTTCTCCACCGAGGCCCGGGGTAAAGAGTATCACTGTTTCCAGTCTGTACCATCAGGCCCCTGGGACACACTGCACATGAGGCTAACATCACCAGGCACAATGCCAAGTGTCCACTAGATGCCCTCAGCCTCCAGCACTAGGCTGTGGAACTGTAGAGCTCCATCACAAAAATCTGGGATCAGCTGGAGTGGCGTCTGTGATGTACGGCTAACACCGCAGCCTCTCAGTACAGTTCTGGCGTCAGTACTTACCAGGGGTTTTAGGACCACGGCACTGAACAAAATAAATAAGATTCAGAGAATAAAGTCAGAACGTTTTTGAGAAAAAAATCAGAAAATATAAAAAGTCTGAATTATTGTTTTCTTTAGTGCCATGGCCTTAAAACTGTGTGGTAAGGAAATGCAGAATCAAGTTCAAGACATTTATTTGTTATTAAAGTTACGTGTAATTAAAGGTTTGCATTGTTCCTGCATCATTTATTCATATTTAAGACATTTTATTTATTCATTTATTGAACCAATCTTTTTTTTCTTTCATTGTGGCAGGTCTGGTCCTCCATACATTATTGGTTGCTATCAAATTCTCACAGCAATATTCCTACCTCTACTGCCAAGCCTTGTCAGAAAAGCAAAGAGCGACCAGCGTAGGCCTGTCACTGTAATCTCACGACCTACTCATCCTACACTGCGTGGACACGTCCTCTGTGATTGGTGCAGACCTCAGTGTTTACTGAGTGAGTGTTTACAGCAGTGTTTCAGCCGCTCGCTCAGTTCTGTTCTGAAACGTTTGAATTAACATTAACCCTGTTTCCGCTAAAGGCTCACTGCTCTTTAACGGGGTGCTATTACACTACCTTTATATCAGAGGCCTAATATTGTCCCAAAATGATAATAATATCGTTTATCACAATTATTTCTGGGTCAATATATCGACCGCAAAAAACGTCTATCGTGACAAGCCAAAAACCCCCATCAGCGCTGACAGGAAGCTCACAGCGTTTGGTCTTATACAGTAGAAGATCCAGATCCAGATGTGCGCTTGTCTTCTCAGCTGGTCCAGCAGTTAAAACATCTGTTCTACAAAAACCACAGCCTCCTTGAAGATGTTTACTATTAAGTACGCCTGCTGTCTTTGATCAGCACCAAAAAGTGCAGCGATATTGAAAACACCCCCACTGACCACATAAATCACCCGTCTGGACATCACAGGACCTTCTCGTGCTGCTGTTGACGTTCCTGCTCCTTAGATCACAGCCAGCTTCAATACTCTTTTATTGTTAGAGACTCAAAAATCACGCTGCAGGGAGAGAGAGTCTATTCAGGACGCCTACGGGTGGCAGCATGATATTGTACTGAATGATCAAGTCTGGATCAAAACCACAGCTCCAGTTCATCCCAGAGCTATTAGATATAACTCCACCACTGCAGAGAACACAGTTCCACAGTTCCACTGCTCACAGCCCTTTAGACCTCGGAGACGAGACTTTGGAGAAAGGGAGAATATTCCAGAAAAGCTTTGGAGTACGGGAAAAGCAGTGTTCATTTCATTTATTCATTCATTCATTATCTGTAACCCTTATCCAGTTCAGGGTCGCAGTGGGTCCAGAGTCTACCTGAAATCATTGGGCGCAAGGCAGGAATACACCCTGGAGGGGGCGCCAATCCTTCACAGGGCTATTTTTATCATATTTTTCATTAATGAAATGAACACTGCGGCACGGTGGTGCAGCAGGTAGGTGTCGCAGTCACACAGCTCCAGGGACCTGGAGGTTGTGGGTTCGATTCCTGCTCCGGGTGACTGTCTGTGAGGAGTGTGGTGTGTTCTCCCTGTGTCTACGTGGGTTTCCTCCGGGTGACTGTCTGTGAGGAGTGTGGTGTGTTCTCTCTGTGTCTACGTGGGTTTCCTCCGGGTGACTGTCTGTGAGGAGTGTGGTGTGTTCTCTCTGTGTCTACGTGGGTTTCCTCCGGGTGACTGTCTGTGAGGAGTGTGGTGTGTTCTCCCTGTGTCTGTGTGGGTTTCCTCCCACAGTTCAAAAACACACGTTGGTAGGTGGATTGGCGATTCAAAAGTGTCCGTAGGTGTGAGTGAATGTGTGTGTGTGAGTGTGTGTGTTGCCCTGTGAAGGACTGGCGCCCCCTCCACGGTGTATTCCCGCCTTGTGCCCAATGATTCCAGGTAGGCTCTGGACCCCCCGCGACCCTGAACTGGATAAGGGTTACAGATAATGAATGAATGATAAAAATATTCGATGATGACCCATGTTTCGATTCGGAAACTAAGTGCAAATAGTCATTTGAAAATGAGAACTATGAAGAAATGGTTTATGCTTTTGCGTGGTTTATGGTTTATGAATAAAAACTAAACACTACAGTGAATGACTGATAAATGACCCATAGTTTCTGATTTAAAAACAGAATATCACAAGGAAATAAAAACAGGAAAATGCTCCGTCTGTTTGCAGTTTTCAGGCCAAAAGTGGATCAATGAAAATGAGTCGACTCCCAAAGAATCAATTGCTCCAGCGTCTAGGAGTCACTCGTATTCACTGTCGGCCAGTGATTTATAGAGTTGAATCTTTTGGAGTCGACTCAGTCTCAGTTTGTGATGCATTCTGCAGCGACTTTGAACTTAAATATTAATGTTATATAAATGTAAAATGGCTTGTTTCATATAATATACTAAAAATAGACTAAAGCTAAGAACTTGCATCACTAATGTAATGTAAATAAAACTAATAGACACTTTAGTCCAAGCACAAAGAGTAAAACTACACAAAAACAAAACGAGCTGCTAAAATAAACACAGCTCTAAAGCCTTTGTCTAATATTCTCCCTTACGCCAGACATTTCCTGTAGCAGTAGACTAAATATTTCATGGCGATACAATGAAAAGCCTATTATTTGTGTGTAAACAGGCTCAAATAACAGTAAAATGCTGGAAAGAAACACATCTGTTCAATCTGTGCCACATGTGTCAGGACTAGACTTTGTTTTCCTCCTAGAGTCCTCCCCAAAGGAAAAGAAAAGAGGAGAAAACATGAAGCTTGAAAACAACAAAAGAGAGAGAGGGATGCTGATTAAGAGAAGAAGGAGAAGGCCTGTTCCTCAGAGAAGATGAAAGCCTTATGTCTGGGTCACGATGGCTTTTCCCGAGGAAGGCAATCAAAGAGAGCGAGGATGAATCCCCCAGCCCTGGACGCTGAGGGGAGGGTCTTACCCGTCTCTGCCTCGGTGGAGCTCTTCCTGCTGGAGCGCTGACCCTTGAAGGCACGGATGAAGATGGTGTAGAGGACCCCTGGCTTCAGGCCCGTCAGCCGGTGGGCCGTAGCGTCCGCTCCGAGCCGTATCTCCGCGCTGCTGCCCTCGGCCGAGCTGTAGCTCAACACGTAGCCGTCGATCTCGGAGCGGACCCTGTCCCACGCCACCGAGGCCGAGGTCTCTGTCACTTCCCGGGTCACCAGCTTCGTGGGAGCGTCGATATCTGTAGGACGTAGGTGTAGTGTCAAAGAATTCAGAGACATCACTGTTGTTTACAGTCAAGAGTAAAGCCCCCCAGCACTGAGCCGTGGAGATGGAGGCAGTTCAGTAGTTTTGTTAGTGTGAGGAAAGTGTCAGTGTAGATGTGAGTGGTTTATCAGTGTAAACTGGGAGCAGGAATAGCGTTCCTTCACACGCTCAGGTCGCAGCAGCCGGCCACTGAAGAAACTGCCCAGTGCTGTCAGAGTCTCATGCCTGGGGTTCGAGTCATTCTCCAATGTCCTCCTTTCTCCCACCACCTGCCCTGGGTTTAGGGGATGTCCCAGGACAGAGTGGACCCTCCTCTCTGAATGAGTTTGTCTAATCTCGTCCTGTCTGTGGCGGAGATGCTGCGGCACCAGCGGACCACTCCATAAAAGATGGCTGATGCCACTACTGCTGCATCAGAAAAGGTCCTCAGGAGTGGTCCCTGCACACCGAATGACCTTGGCCTCCGGAGCAGGTGGAGTCTGCTCTGTCCCGTTCAGTACAGGAATCACCAGCGTCCTGTTCCACCTTAAATGGTGCAGCAGGGGCCAGTTTTTAAAAGGTATCTGAGTAGATTAAAGCAGTCTGGTTGGATTTAACTTGAGAGTTGGGTTTTTGGAAACAGATAAGGTTTGGAGACAGGATCAAAGACTCCATCAGCGTTTATCAGAACCTTGAGCAGAAATCTTGGATACTTTTGATACCGAACACCAGGAAGCTTTTAAACTCACACCGAGAGGTGGACTAAAGCTGAACTGTCACATTCTGAGCACACACTTTGTACACAGTTTAAATAAATAACATTGTTACGGCTATCATCAAATCCTCACAGCTTCCTTCACTTCACTGATGTGCGCACTGCATTCCCTCAGAGCTGTGCTCCGGTGGCTTCCGCAGACAGAGGAAGTGCAGAGAGATGGGAAAGTCATCACAGACCCAGGGAATTCCTCAGTGACTGCAGTGAGGTCGGAGCCTGGTCACTGTTCTCTCTGCCTCGAGGAACTTGATTAATGACCATCAGGGAACACAGGGATCCATCTTTATTAGAGACTGAGGGATGGGGACGCTGGAGACGGTCTGAGGTCTGCTCTGGAGATGATCTCAGGTGGCTGCAGGACCATCTTTACTTTATTCAGTCTACAGCAAAACAACTAGAGGACCCTCAGTTTTATAAAATGGGCACTCGAAGAACCTATAAACAGGTTCTAGGGGCCTCAAGGAACCTTTCCATATGCAGGGATCATTTATGAAAAAAAGAGAGAGAAAGAGAGAGAGAGAGAGAGAGAGAAAAGAATTGAGAAAAGAGAGAGTGAGGCAGAGAGAAATAGAGAGAAAGAGAAAGAAGAAGAAAGAGAGAAATAGAGAGAAAGAGAGCAACAGAGAGAGAAAAAGACAGAAAGGTAGGGAGAGAGAGAGAGAGACCGAGAAAGAGAGTGAAAGAAGAAGAGAGAGAGAGAAAGAAAGAGAGAAAGGTGAAAAGAGAGAGTGTGATAAAGGGAGACAGAGAAAGAGAGAGAAGAAGAAAGAAAGAGCGAAATAGAGAGAAAGAGAGAAACAGAGAGAAAACAGAAAGGTAGGGAGAGAAATAAAAAAGAGAGAGTGAGAGAGAAAGAGAAAGAAAGAGTGAAAGAAGAAAGAGAGAGAAAAAGAAGAAGAAAGAAATAGAGAGAAAGGAGAAAAGAGAGAGTGAGATAGAGAAAGAGAGAAAGTAGAAAAGAGAGAGTGAGACAGAGAGAGAAAGACAAAGTGAGGGAGAGAAATAAAAAGAGAGAGGGAGAGAGACAGAGAAAGAGAAAGAGAGTGAGAAAGAGAGGAAGAGACAGACAGAAAGAGAGAGAGAGAGGAAGAGATAAATTAAAGGTGGAATGGAAAATTCCAATGAGCTAACAGCATGTTTATTAAATGTTGCGTGGGATCATTTGAATTGGTGTGAATAAGTAAATAAGAATCACAATATGTCGTGTTGATCATAGGTTTAGCTTAGAACTGACCAAGACCATAATAATAATAAATTAATGAACACATTACATTCTGTGACACGCCTGTGGACTAAGACTCTACTGAATGAGAACAGTAAGAGAAAGTAAGTCCTCCATAAATAGTGGAGTAGTCTTATGATGGACTCTTAGAGCACGAGCAGAAGGGGAACTCTGGATTTAAAGATTGATTTTACGATGATTTCCCTCAGATTATTTTTGCAGCTCAGGACAAGTCCAAGCAGAGTGCAGACAATAGCCTCAGTCTGTTGGAATGCCAGTGGAACAGAGACTCTCAGTAACTTATTCCTGCCCTTGGACACTGTGTGTCTTCTGTTCACCACTGAAACCACAAACCGAGACGTTCCCAAAGCCACACGTTTCTCCTGTAACGGATCCGGGTGACCTAGCTTAAGTCAGCATACCTGATGTGCACAAACAACCTGTCAGAAAGTTCTGGAGAAAAACACGATCCAGACTGCTCTTGCCTACACTGCACTAAATCATATTTTCTAAACAGAACTGAGCTTTAATGGTCTGTGTGTGTAATTTCTCTGACTCTGAAACTGCTGTGAGATTAAGATGAATATTTCTAACAACTATGAATCCTTTTGTTTTTTTCTCGGACAGGGGACAGTTCTGGGTTTTAATCAAACCCCACGAGCCCCACAGCAGTGTTCTCCCCCTGTGTAAACAGCCCCTGTTCAGAACGCCCGCTTTCAGCACCTGTTCCTTTAAATGATAATGAGCCGCTCGCTGTTCACCCCGACCCCGAGCGCACAGCAGTGAGGGTCCAGTGCAGTGATTGGACAGACTCAGACGAGGGGGCGGGGCCATTCTAAAGTCTCTGCACTTGACGTCAGAAGCAGAGCAGAATCAGAACGACTCGTTTTATCCCGTGTTTTCAGACTTAGGCAGCGCACAGAAAACTGACTGGGGTCTTGTTTCACAGTGTGTGGGTTGGTGGACTCCAGATTCACACTTTAATGTGAACATGCACTGAAGAAGAGAGGGTGTCGTAGTGGCACAGAATGAGTACAGAGGAAAGGAGCGAGGTTTGGGCATTAAACTGTGGCTGTGTGTTGAAAACAGTGGATCCAGGTTTATCCTCTGTGGATGGCTGTGGACCCCTGAGTTTCCTTGTGGTTTGTGAAGTGTATGGAGAGGGCTGTGTTGAAGACTTGCACATATCGGTGCCCTTTATCTCAGAAGAAAGGCTGGACCAGCAGAGGTCTACAGATGTATACCACAGGACACAGATCATTTCTGTGAGGTTCTGATGGCATTCAGCTACATAAGCCTTAGCTGTGGCCATGGAGGATACATCAGTCACATTCTTGAAATCACTCCAAACATAGGCTGAGTTTGAATACCGTATAGGAAGTGTCCCTCATATTGGAACAGTCTTCTATGATGTAGCGGCTGGGAAAAGTAGCCAAGCTCATCCACAGCCTAGGTTTTGGAACACAGCAAAGACTCTCAGGTTAAGGCTCTTTTTTTCGAGCTGCAGAGCCTTCAGTTCATTCTCAGTGGGTTCTAGAAGGACTCGCCCCAATGTGCTTTCGTCACACGTAACCTGTGACATGTTCCAAATGGCTCTCTACTTTATTCCTTACAGTCCTCACTATGTAGTGCACATTATAGTGAATAGGGCACTGATTAATTTCGGACAGAGCGCTGTAGGGATCAGCTCTCTGTACTCCGGATCTACGACTGAATAAAATTGAGAGAGTGAGAAATGTACTGAATTTAAATGGCTAATGATCAAACTGGTCTCTCTCTCTTTGTGAGACATTTGTGAAGGCGACTAAATGATCATTTAATTGTTTATGGCACAGTTGATTGTTCAGTAGCTGATGAGGCAAAGTAACTTTATTAAAGAAGAGCTTTATAATGAAGTCCTGGACACAGCTCTCCACAAACACAAAGGAAACAAAGGGCAGTGTACTCTTTGACGCGTTGGTAGCGCTCCTGCCTGGCGCCCAGCGATCAGGACGAAACGCTTACAGAAAATGGATGGTTGAGTGATTATTAATTGATTATTAAATACAGATGAAGGAACACAGTAAAACCTCATAAGGTTTGGCAGTAAAAGGGATTTACAGTCCCAGCGTCTCTGGAGCCGGGGTCTGTCCTTTAGGGCTGTTAAGTTAAATGGGGGATTCCATGTGGTGGACGGTACGATGCGTCCTGAAGTCTTTGAGCCCTGGTGAGTGCCTTGAAAAGCCATTTCCTCTGGACTGTGCTAGAGGAGCACTGTCTGAGGGTAAGCGAGGGGGCCACAGTACCCCAGTATTTGCTGAGGAGGGGGAAAATAGCGTCTAACATAAAGGCTGCTGTATTCGAGGGGCAGGAAGGGGGCTGGGATTTACAGTGGAAGCAGGGTATTAAATTTTGACATCATCCTTCAACTCAGACGACTATAAAGAGATTTTCCACCTCACGATGTGTATGGATTCACAGTGTGTGTGTGTGTGGTGGGGGCAGGGGGGATGTTTTAAATCTGTTACCAACGCAGACACAGCAGCAACACAACTGTGTACAACACTCACTCCTCACACCCGCACCAGGCACCATGTACCTGCTGTTCCATTTACCCCTTCCTTAAAGCTCTCAAAGCTCAGATCTTGTGCAGACGTTCTTGCAGAGGCATCTGTGAAGCACTGTATCTGTGTTCTCTGGAGAGATGGAGCTCCAGCCAGTATCTCTGGGATACCCAGAGTGATGTTTGTGATCCAGACCTAATCACCCAAGGTCTCATGCACTTCCGGCTGCTGACAAAGCTCCTCCATCAACCTCCGGCCATCGTCTTCTGTCAAGCCTTCCCAGAAAAGTAGAAGAGAGCAGGGAAAGACCCCTGATGCAGGTGTCCATAGAGGTATGGCCGTGTGGAGCACTCCTGCATCCTAATGATCTGTTGAACACTTGTGTGAGAGGCAGGGGTCAGGTTCGAAGTGGAAGAAAGGAGGAGGATAGAAGTGCTCACCTCAGAATGAGAAGGATTTCTGTTGACCTCGAGGCATGAAGAGAACAGAGGAGTGGAGGAGCTTGGACATGAAGAGACAAGGAGCTTTCCACTGAGGGGACGCCCTGTTTTAAGGCAGCAGCGCTTTTCTGCACTGAGATAAAGGACTTCCAAAAAGTCTCATCAAAATACCTCTTATATCTCATTACGAGAATATTAGAGTCCCCATCCCCAGAGGAGTAAAGTCCTCAGACCCACAGGCATAAAGGAAGTTTCCTATTGGTCTACTTTTATTTTGACACATTTATAGTGTAATTATTTTGCTCTGAAGTGTTCCTCCTCTTTTGTTGCAGCTGAAAGGTGTAAATGTTCCTCAGGGGTTAATAAAGTGATCAGTCTGTCAGTGACACTCTCTCTGGATGAGATCACTCTCAGGAAGTCAGAGTGTCGAGAAACCGGCCGGGTGATGTGTTCATATCCTCTCTCCGAGTCTCAGAGTGAGGGGTGTAATGAATGAGGACCGGTGTTAAGAGCAGACCGCCTGCAGCGCTGTGATGTTCCGCCGTGTGAGGAACAGAAAGGCCTTAAGTCAAAGGCCAGGCCGGGCTTATGTTTTCCACCATAACTCAGTGGAGCAGATGGTGAACAGGAGCTGCAGGAACACGGCTGTCTTTAGCGTGATATATGAATGCCCTCGGGTGAAGGTGGCCATGGCCTGAATGGAGTATCCTCTCGCTCCTCGGACCGTAACTCTCAGGGAGCGTGCTGATTATTCGGCCAGAAACACCGAGCAGTAATTGCCCAGACTGCTGCCCGGTGCCCAGGCTATTGCCCTAAGTGCCCTGAGGACGTATATTTAACACTCGGCGCTGTTTAAATTAGGCTTTCGTTATATGTCTGGGCTTCCTGCCTTCTGCCAGATGGTGACTGTAATGTAAAGACAGTAAATATAGGGTTGCCAGGTCCTCGGCACAAGCAAAAATCAATCATAATTCTGCAGTTGGGTTGCCAGATATCAACAACAAGAGAAATACACACAAAAGAAGCTAATGTCTGGATTCTCTAGTGCCTTCAGTCTGTAATTTCTGTAAACAACCGTGAAATGAAATGGGACACTGGAGCAGCTGCACATGACCCTGGTCACCATTCCCAATCCATTTATGGAAAAAGTTAGAGTGCTGTTTGTTTAATGTTTGTCTAATATTAAGTTTAATACTGTCCAATCCTCACAGCAATACTGCATACTTTGTTATCCCCCTTCCCCCCTGTTCTTCAGCGCTCAGGACCCCCACAGAGCAGGTGTGACGTGGTGGTGGATCATTCTCAGCGCTGCAGTGACACTGACGTGGTGGTGGTGTGTTAGTGTGTGTTGTGCTGGTGTAGAGTGGATCAGACACAGCAGTGCTGCTGGAGTTTTTAAACCCTGTGTCCACTCTCTGTCCACTCTGTGAGACACTCCTCCCTCGTTGGTCCACCTTGTAGATGTAGAGTCAGAGACAGTAGCTCATCTGTCGCTGCACAGTGTGTGTCGCTCGTCCTCTAGTCCTTCACCAGTGACACAGGACGCTGTCGGCTTTGTGGACTATTCACTGAGGGGTTTAAAAACTCCAGCAGCACTGCTGTGTCTGATCCACCTCTACCAAGTCTATATTACTGCAGAAATTAGAACGTTTCTGGCCACACACTCAGGTAAGCGTCACATATTTGTCCAGTTGCATAATATCTAAGCCCTCAGGCTCCCTCTGGAATTTGTGCGTTGCTCTTGGACGTGTGCAGCTTTGAGGGGTGAAGGTCAGGAGGGGGCTGCACATATTTGAATAGCCTTGGGTGAAGTAAAAAAAAAAGGTGAGGGTGAATTTTCACTGTAGGAAGCTGTTTAAGTGATTTATGACAACACAAAAAAACACTGAACAACACACATCCTGTCTCGCAAAAAGATAAACGCCCAGCGAAAGAGGGCTAGTGTTTGATCAAGACAGAGACGTCCCCAGGACGTGCTGGACAACGTTAGACGTTCCTGGACACATGGTTGTCTGGCGTTTCTTACGGTATAAATCACTCATTTCATCAGTGACAGCCTCTTCTTTTAGGGAAAGGCTCTACTCGATGTTGGAACATTGCTGTGAGGATTTGCTGCCAGCTACAAGAGCATTACCTGTGTCGCTTTATACCCCTCTGGCTTTGAGCATGTGGATTTTAGGTTCATGTGCAGCTGCTCCGTGAGTGTCTCATTCCACTGGACGGGGCTTTGCTCTAGAGATTATACAACGGGTGCACCTTAAAGTGGCTTGTGTCTTGAAGCCCTGTGGACACTGCCGGACAGAGAAGTATGAGTGCTCGTCCACAGCGGAGACATACTGACCTGTGACCCCCGTGGTGTGGGACGGCTTGCCCTCGTTGCCCCCTTTAACAGCCTGCACTGAGATATGATACTCCGTCCCTGGGTTAAGGCCTGTGGGAGAAATCAACAAAGTTTATATTCACACAGAACCAGAGCCATACCTTACACTATATGTTTATGTTATGTCCAGGACCTTGGGGCTCTAGACCAGAGGTATTCAGACTGTCTCCCGGGGCCTCTAGAGTCCTTTAAGTAGTTTCTCTCAGCAATCTCACCTTGCACTGGCAGACACCCACGATACCTTTGTGACCCACAGTTTGGATAACTCTGATCTAGGAGATCTGCTGAAGGGTATTTTTGAATGATGTTTTGGATCATTTCTATGTGTCACTTCATTGTGAAGTTCCCCAGTGTAACAGAAGGTGGCACTGTCAGAAAATGAAGTGTTTGGTTTACTTTGTGTAACTTTACCACACCTGAGCTCACACAACTAAACAATACTTTCAACTGTGACTTCATACATTACAACTTCCAACTTGATTCAGACTCACATCCATGTGACTCACGACTCAACTCTGACTTCATAACTTACGCCTCCCAACTTGATTCAGACTCAAATCCATGTGACTCACGACTCAACTCAGACTTCATAACTTGTCTCCTAACTTGATTCAGACTCACATCCATGTGACTCACGACTCAACTCTGACTTCATAACTTATGTCTCCCAACTTGATTCAGACTCACATCCATGTGACTCACAACTCAACTGTGACTTCATAACTTATGTCTCCCAACTTGATTCAGACTCACATCCATGTGACTCACAACTCAACTCTGACTTCATATCTTACGACTCCCAACTTGATTAAGATTCACATCCATGTGACTCAAAACTTGACTTCGGCTTCAAGTCTTATGACTCTCCATTTGAATCCTACTTTGATTGCTGGGTCTCACTGGCTCAACTCTGATACGCTGAACAGTGACTCTTCACTTGAATCTGACTCTTAGGATTGTAATTCATGACTCGACTCTGACAGTGACCCATAACTATGGCTTCAAATTTTGACTCCCAAATTGACTTTGATTCACACCCCAATGCGCCATGACTCCACCCCACTCACAGTACTGTGTCATAACTTGATTTTGACTTGCAGAAGCTACTCATACCTTGACTCTGAATAACTGTACAGTGATTTATGACTCAAATGTGACTCAAATATGATATAAATCTTATGACTGTCAAATTGACTCTGACTCTTACCCCTGTGAGTCATGATCAGACTCTGACTCGATTCTGACTTGCAGTACAGTGACTTCTGATTCATCCATGACTTCATATCTTTCAAATGACTCTCAACCTGACTCAGACTCTCACCCCTTTATCTCATGACTAATAGTACAGTGACTCATTACTCGAATCTGACTTACAGTCTTCGCATCGCTGTACAGTGACACGATCTCAGTTCATACTACAGTGACTAACTCAAATCCATGTGACTCACGACTCTGACTTCATATCTGTCTCAACTGAAGTGACTTATGAACACCTGAGCATTGCTGTGAGTGCATTTTCTGGATGTATGTAACCAGTATAAATATGTACGCAGTGTCCAGCTGGAGGTAAATATTCAGGCAAATTTCTGGACAGTGCCACTCCCATTAGAGCTATATCTCTTACTGACCTATGATGGTGTGGACAGTCCTGGCCTCCTGGCTCCGGGCCACGTTCTCCTGCTCCTCCTCGCCGTCAGGGTTGGCATGTCGCAGTTTAAAGTAATCCACCTCGACCTCTGGGTTCTTCCAGTCCACCTGAATCGAGTCCTCCGTCTGACCCAGGACTCGCATTCCTTCCACACCAGACAGGTCTGAAAAGAAGAGTCAGGAGGGGTCCTGGTCAAACACCGCGGGTGGACAAGGCATTTACACACACCAGCGAAGGGAAACTAAAATGGAGGGCCAGGGAGGGCTTCCCCTTAAGCAAGGGAATGATCTTCACTCCCTGCAGAACCCAAAAGCACAAACCCAAGAGACCAACATCAACTCATCAATTGATAGTAGTCTTTCAGTAGTGCACTCACTGTCCACTCTGTGAGACACTCCTGCCTCATTGGTCCACCTTGTAGATATAAAGTCAGAGACAGTAGCTCATCACAGGACTATGTCGGTGGCCTATTCTCATTACAGCAGTGAAACTGAGAATGCGCTGTGAATGATCTACCACCACATCACACCTGCTCTGTCAGTGTCCTGACCATTGAAGAACTGGTTAAAAGGGGTAACTAACTATCTAGGGCAACCGCTGGAGTACACAGTGCTCCTGTGTGGTCAGTGGAGCTGAGCTGAATAGACAGTGAGTGTGGAAACAAGGAGGTGGTTTTAATGTTGTGGCAGCTGGTGGTAGGGTGAGTTAAATCCATGTGTCTGAATTCTTGTTGGCCCTGAGGTTTTGTGCTGAGTCAGAACCAGGCCATCAGCACATTCTCGCCGTCTCTAAAGAGGCGGGAGGTCTTTGAGGGTCTCCGCAGTGGACCACATTAACACACTCAGAGACTTCACTCTCGTCCTGATGTCCCACAACTGTAAACAACTTTACTATGGAGCTCCAGCTGCTGCTTCTCACGCGTTTAACAGAACGAGAAACAGTGGAGCCACTGCAAGCACAGGAGCAGCACAGATATTACTCACATTTCTACAGTATGAGTAGTTATGAAGAATTAGGACTGGATATGTTTGGCTATGATGAGTTATGATTGGTCATGATGAGTTATGATGAGTTATGGTTGGTTTATGATGAGTTATGATGGGTTTTGATGAGTTATGATTGGTCATGATGGGTTATGATTGGTCATGAGTGGGTAGGTTGTGTAGGTGTGCGAACATACAGAAAACTAGTGTAAGCCTTCTGTGAGTATTTGATGGCATTCATCCACATGAACAAGACAAGTTCAATTTAGGAATCCATTGAGAAGTAATAATAATATTAATATTAATAATAATAAAACCTTAACATACTTTATAATCAGGCCAGATTTACCTGTGGTGGCGATGATGCTGTCGCTCTCACTGCTGACGCCCCTGATGACTGCATACACATCGACGATGTAGGTGACCCCGGGCCTCAGGCCAGTGATGAGGTATGAGTTCTCCGTGTTGGCGACCTGAACCTCCCGCTCAGACCTCCTGTCATTCTCGGGGTAGTAGGACAGAACGTAGTACTCTGCTCCTCTGACCCTCTCCCACTCGACCAGGAGAGACACGTCCGTCACCGAGATCAGGCGTAGACCCTGAGGACCCAGCACTGCGGAGGAACCAGAGAGGTCAGTGTCAGCACTCAGAGCTGCTGAAGGTGTCGGAGTGAGGGACCAAGCACGGCTACAGGGCTTTCTTCTATATATCAACCAAAAACACTGCCAATGACACTGGTGACCTGGTTACAATTCTTATGTAGATCATTTTGATGATATCCATTTCAACATAGGGTCTAGCCCACTCTTTTCCTACCACATCACCCCAACATCGCCAGCTCCTCTCAGGGGTCCTCAGGCACAGGCCTTCGTCTGTTTATATCTGCTGTATTAATTGGATAATCTGCATCTGTTCTGGACTGAAGTCTGACGGTACATAACGCTGGGTTTAGGTGATACGCAGAGATGTTTCATCCCAGTTCAGTTTGGGGTGTTTCTACTGGTCTGTTCTTAATGAAAGTTTAACCCAATGCACACACAGACCTCTCCTGTGTCCCAGTGATGCTGAAGCACAATCAGGACCAAATGGCTCTGATTTTCCAAACCGCGGCTATATCTCATTCATGTGGAAATAATGTACACATCTGAGAAGTTTCCACACAGAGACTAACCAGTAGCATACGGGGGAATGTATAGCGGCGGTCTGGGTTCGAGGAAATGCAAGCAATGCTAGAAAAACAAACCCAAAAAAGAAAGCGGCAGGGAAAGCGGAGGAGGGAAAATGGGCCTAAGCGACCACATTAAACCAGGAAAGAATTCACAGCAGGTAAAGTCAGCGTTCCACATGAGGAGAGGGCAGGAAGTGAACTGTTTTCCTTCGTTCTAGCACAAGATTTCCATCCAGTGGCAGCTAATACTCCTCCTGCCTTCCTCTGCTTTCAGAAGCAGTAACAATCTCACTTCGAAATAACAGCTCAGAGAGGCCAGGGGGACCTGTAAATCAGACTCTGGAGACCAGGATCTGGGGATGCTTGCCCTCGCAACATCTCATTCAGACGTAGAAAATTACTATAATAATAATAATCATCATCAAATATACACTGCAGCTTCATAAGAACGTGGAATGAGGCAACGCTAGGAGGTGCTTTGCAGACCCTGACATACCTCTTTATTTCTCAACTCACTGTCCTCTCCACACAGGAGCACTTTGAGGTTCTACAGTTACAGACCCTTTCAACCTGTTGCTCGGCATACTTTCTTATCCCAATCATTTCAGGACCCCCACAGAGCAGGTGTGACGTGGTGGTGGATCATTCTCAGCGCTGCAGTGACACTGACGTGGTGGTGGTGTGTTAGTGTGTGTTGTGCTGGTGTAGAGTGGATCAGACACAGCAGTGCTGCTGGAGTTTTTAAACCCCTCAGTGTCTGGACTGAGAATAGTCCACCGAACAAAAATATCCAGCCGAGCTGGTTTTTAGTCGTTTGTGCTTGGTTTTCTTTCTTCTCCGTTCACGTTTTCTCCATTTTTTATTTCTCCGCGCTCGTTGTGTCTGTTTTGCTGCGTTTAACCTCGTCTTTGGGCTCTCACATAAACACAGGTGCAGCGCTGTGATTGGACAGACTCAGACGAGGGGGCGGGGCTATTCTAAAGTCTCTGCACTTGACGTCAGAAGCGGAGCAGAATCAGAACAGCTTGTTTTATCCTGTGTTTTCTGATTTAGGCAGTGGACAGAAAAGTGACGGGGGTCTTGTTACACAGTGTGAGGGTTAGGGTTAGTTAACTCCCCTCACTAAGCGCCATATTTCACAGTGTAGACCAGGTTGTCTTCTGAATGCGAGTTCAGGACTTGTTTGCGCTCGGTACAGAACTCCAGAGCGGTGGGCGTTTCTCACAGAGCGCCCCGGAGCCCCTACATCTGCGCTCGTTTGATGCACAATGAAAATCCCCAGAAATTAAGCAGGCGATTATGATAAAGCTCCCGGCTGATTTCTCTTATGACTGATCTCAACCGCGAAGACTGGTTTCATCTCACATCCTCCCCTCCTTCTCCTTACGAGTCGAGGCCTCACACTTCCCGCTGAGGAGAAACGGCTTTAGCGCCTGTGGCTTCTGCAAATATTTCTGCTGACATTTAACGGTGAAAACTAGCCCCAGAGGTGGACCTCCGTCTAGAGCTGATGGGCTCCAGGAGCCATGTGGAGGAGCAGGGGGAGGGGAGGGGGTACATGGGGGACATCTGCTCATTGTTTGCAGCTTAAAGACTGTACTTACATCTTCTTAAGTCCAAATGTTTGTTGCAGCTCAGTTGCTTCTCCAAGGTGCAGGACACCTAACCTTTACCTGACTGTGGACAGATGTGAAATAGCAATAGCAATGGAGCACCCTGGAGTAGCTGCACATGAGCCTGAAGTGTCTATGCTCATAGAAGCCTCCCTACTGCTGGGCTGTAGAAAATTAACATTGTGGCGCTCCAGCTAATAACTTTGGGATGAATTCATCATCAATCACCATCATCAGTTCCTGAACTCTGACGCTCTTGTGGCTGCTATCAATTCTTCACAACAATGTTCCAGCATCCTTTTTTCAGCCTTATCTCATTAAAGTAGAAGGCCTTATAGTGGTATGGGTGATAAGTCTGTGTTTTTTCCCATTGTTCCTGAAGTTCTGAGAAGGAAACCCATCTCTTCTTGAAGCTCTCGTGCCTAGCATTGTCACCAATGTTGCGAGTGGTCTTAATGTTTTGGTTCATGGCTGTGGCTAAAGCTAAACCATTAGGTGAGTGATTGACAGGCTAAGTGCTAAGCTAACGCCCATTAGTGTCATAAACTTGAAGCTATAATTGCAGCTCTTAGAGGCGCAGAATGCTGGATGCCTGCTACCTGGTAATTATCATTCATGGACTCAATTACTCTGTCCCCTTGAGTTAGTAAAAGCTCACCCACAAGTGTCAGGACGGATGATGCGTCCAGCCCAGAGGCTCTACCCCATTCCCGATATTGTTGTAGGGAAGACGGCGTGTCCCTGCATTCCTGCTCCGAGGCTTTGCTTTAGCGCTGAGGATTAAAGCTCTGCTGATGAGGAGGGCGGAGGACACTGCTGTGTGATTAAACACTGATGAGAGCCAAACCCTAGCGCTGCTTTATTACAGCTCTGTACAGACCAGTGGGAGATATCAAGGGAGTTATTACATCGTATCAGTGAACAGCTCAGTGTCCAATCACACAGGGCCTGGCACTGAGACGTGTTGGTGGTGATCAGATCACATTCGGATTTCACTGTCATCAAGGAAAGACCCTAAAAATGCGTTGTGATCAGATTATGATCAGATCTCGCCCACTACATTCATGGTCATCATCGTACACGAAGGAATGACAGAGGTTCCGTCATTAAATAAAAAAAGAAAGATTCTTAGGAGATTTTTTAATACTTTGTTTAACTAAACTGTTCTCTGTTTTGGCTTTAAAATGAACAAAGGAGGTCTACTCGCTGGAAAATGAAAATGTGAGCTGCAGAACAGCCTGAGGTTTTCCCTCTACCCTATGTAGTGTATAGTGTAGGTCATAATACAGCAGTTCTCTGCGTCCAAAGTAGTGGGCTGTATGTTAGATTTGTAAAACCATTAGATTAAATTTAGCCAAGCCTAGTTTCTCTGTAAAACATTAAGTGCACTTCGTGGAGCAGTAAAATAATCTAAACCTCTCAGGCTTTGTTTGACTTGTGTGTTTATGAGTAATGAGGGGGCAGTCGTAGCCTGGTGGGTAGGGAACTGGGTGTGTAACCGGAAGGTTGCTGGTTTGATCATGGTCATGACTAAAGTGTCCCAGGCTCCCAGGCTGCCGTGGCTAGGGCTGCCCACCGCCCCCTAGTGTTCCCTAGTGTGTGTGTGTGTGTAAAAGTGTGTTTTACTGCACGGATTGGGCTAAAAGCAGAGAACAAAACTCTGCCTCGACCAATAAAAGTGATTCTAATTCTAATGAGCTGTGGACTAATCTACAACATGAGCCTTTTCCTGTTAGGTTTAGAAATGTCAGATGTTATAATAAAGCAATAAGCCAAGAGAGGACGTGCGTTACTGTGATTTCATAAAACTGCAGTAATGCAAGGTCTCGAGTGGCTTATTGTTTTTATAAAACAGTTGCCAAAGTAAAATATGAAAAAATACACCAGTGCTCAATTCATAAATACAGTGGAACCTCTACCTACGACTTTGATCCGCTCCGTGACCCGGTTCGTAAGTAGAAAAGTTCGTTTCTCGAGTCAATTTTCCCCGTTTAAAATAATGGAAAAGCAATTAATGTGTTCCAGCCCCCGCCCCCCGAAAGTCACCCTTTCTGCACTGATATATGTTTACAACACTCTCAAATTAGTAAAAAAATACATGTAGCGTTACTAAAAATAAAAGAGAAATACAGTGGTAACAGTGATAAAAAAGAGATAAAGTTTTAAGTGGTTACACATCGCTACCTTGAAGACGTGACGACTGGCTGGAGGAGTAACACAGGCACTGGCTGTATGACGGGAGGTGGGGGGTGGGTGGAATAATGGAGAGTAGGCGGTGAATGTGGGGAGACGAAGCGTAGATACGGCTTAACTTAGCACGAATTTCGATGTCTGCTTTTTACACTAATGCTAAATTGCTAAAGCTACAATGTGCTAATCTTAAAAGCTCACTCCAGTCTGGGGGCGCTGGGAGACTCGCCTATTGGGGTCATTGGCCATTTCCAGCCGCCGGCTCGGAGGAGGCTCGGGGTCATTTCTAGAGTCGTGGTTCATTGGTGGAGGCAAAAAATATTCAAATGCCCGGTTTGTATCTTGGAAAGTTCGATAGTAGAGGTTCCACTGTATATTTAATTATATAAAAAAAAAACGATCTATACTGTTGCTGGGCAACATGAGGGGTATTAATGAGGCGTAGCTACCCCATGAAACAAAATAACGTTCAGGTGTATTCAAGATTTTTAAGTAGAAACACGGATTTTTGTCGTCTTCCTGAAGGGACTCTTATTCTGAAGAAGTTGTTGCAGGAAGTGCTCATCTGAGGCTGTGTATTAAGCATTGAAGCTGAGTACCATGAACGTATCTGAACAATCTGCAGCACTGTATTTCAGTCTGGATATCTCACTGTTCTGGGCACTGATGTCTTTAGACCTGTCTGCGTTCCAAGCCCAGCCCCACCCTCCACTCGTAAATCTCTAGTGGCGTCTCTGTTTTAGAGAGAATTTTATAAAAGAAGCTGGGTTTAAAACAGCGGTGCATAGTAATATGTGAATAATTTGGAATTCAGATGTGGTCTGAATTCGAATGTGGCTCAACTTTGAACGTGGCTCAGCCAATCAGATTTAGGACTGAAGTTATCCATTTTATAATTCAGAATTCAGTCACACACACACTCACACCTGTGGACAATCCTCCCACCCACATGTGTGTTAGGACTGTGGGAGGAAACCCACGCAGACACAGGGAGAACAGGGACACAGGGATCCCACCCTGGTCCGCTGAGACCCTGCAGCGGTGTCCGAGACACCTCCTGCACCCGCAGTATGTCTCCCTCTAGCTCTTACCCATCGAGCAGTCATCTCCGAAGAAGCCCTCGTCACAGACACACTTTCCGTCCACACAGCGTCCGTTGTCTTTACAGTCCCCTGGACATCTCCGGACACTGCAGTCATCTCCGGAGAAGCCTTCGTCACAGACACACCTTCCGTCCACACATCGTCCTTTGTTGTTACAGTCCCCTGGACATCTCTGGACACTGCAGTCATCTCCGGAGAAGCCCTCGTCGCAGACACACCTTCCGTCCACACATCGTCCGTTATCGCTACAGTCTCCCGGACATTTTTGGACACTGCAGTCGTCTCCGGAGAAGCCCTCGAAGCACACGCACTTGCCGTCCACACAGTGGCCTTTATCGTTGCAGTTGTCTGGACACAGCAGGAGGCTGCAGTCGTGTCCGGTGTAGCCGGCGTGGCACACGCACCTTCCGTCCACACAGTATCCGTTATCATTACATTCGTCCGGACAGGAGGACGTGGAGCAGTCTGGACCCTCCCAGCCCAGGTCGCACTTACAGCTGCAGGACTCCTGCTGGTACACACCATGTCCACCACAGCTCATGTCCACACCTGGAAGACAAAGCAGGACGGTCAGTTCAGAAGGACGTCAGGGACGAGCTGTCCGCAGAGCTTGGTTGTAACACGCACTGGTACCTGAGCCTCCTTTACAGCAGCCCTGAGCGCACTGACTCTTCAGGTAGGTCACCTCCTCCTCCAGCCCGTTGATCCGGTACAGCAGAGCCTTGAAATCTTCAGAGTCTGCGCAGCCGCAGCCGCCCGACACCAGCCTGATGTTGTGTTTGAAGACGATGTCGTTCTCTCCGTTCAGAGTCATCACCTGCCCCTCAGCGGCCTGGTCCTGGGCCAGCACCGCAGCCTGAGGACAGAGGGGACACCACCTCATCGGAACACATCCACCTGGCTGGTAACTCACTCACTCATTCACATGTTCACTCATTCATTCACTTAGATACTCACCCGCACACACTATCGTATACTCACACTACATACCATCATGCACTCATTCACTCACAAACACATTCCCCCTCATGCAGACTTACTCACATTTCCACTCATTCACTTACACAAACTCACTCATTCACTCACATACCCACGCACATACGTACTAATATACATACTCACTCACTGACATATTCCCTCACACATTCACTCACTCACTCACTGACATATTCCCTCACTCACTCACTCACTGACATATTCCCTCACACATTCACTCACTGACATATTCCCTCACACATTCACTCACTGACATATTCCCTCACACATTCACTCACTGACATATTCACTCACTCACTTAGACACATTCACTCACTCACTTAGACACATTCACTCACTCACTCACTGACATATTCCCTCTCACATTCACTCACTCACTCACTCACTGACATATTCCCTCACACATTCAGTCACTCACTCACTCACTGATGTATTCTCTCACACATTTGTTCACACACTCACTCACTGACATATTACCTCACTCACTCACTCACTGACACATTCCCTCACACATACACTCACTGACATATTACCTCACACATTCACTCACTTACTCACTGACGTATTCCCTCACACATTCACTCACTCACTCACTGACATATTCCCTCACACATTCAGTCACTCACTCACTCACTGACATATTCCCTCACACATTCACTCACTCACTGACGTATTCACTCACACATTTGTTCACACTCACTCACTGACATATTCCCTCACGCATTCACTCACTCACTGACATATTCTCTCACACATTTGTTCACACACTCACTCACTGACATATCCCCTCACACATTCACTCACTCACTCACTGACATATTCCCTCACACATTCACTCACTCACTCACTGACACATTCCCTCACACATACACTCACTGACATATTACCTCACACATTCACTCACTCACTCACTGACACATTCCCTCACACATTCACTCACTCACTCAGACATATCTCATCACACATTCCCTCACTCACTCACTGACATATTCCCTCACACATTCACTCACTCACTCACTGACATATCTCATCACACATTCCCTCACTCACTTACTCACTGACATATTCCCTCACACATTCACTCACTCACTCACTGACACATTCCCTCACACATACACTCACTGACATATTACCTCACACATTCACTCACTCACTCACTGACATATCTCATCACACATTCACTCACTTACTCACTGACGTATTTCCTCACACATTCACTCACTCACTGACATATTCCCTCACACATTCACTCACTCACTGACATATTCCCTCACACATTCACTCACTCACTGACATATTCCTTCACACATTCACTCACTCACTGACGTATTCCCTCACACATTCACTCACTCACTGACGTATTCCCTCACACATTCACTCACTCACTCACTGACGTATTCCCTCACACATTCACTCACTCACTCACTGACGTATTCCCTCACACATTCACTCACTCACTGACGTATTCCCTCACACATTCACTCACTCACTCACTGACGTATTCCCTCACACATTCACTCACTCACTCACTGACGTATTCCCTCACACATTCACTCACTCACTGACGTATTCCCTCACACATTCACTCACTCACTCACTGACGTATTCCCTCACACATTCACTCACTTACTCACTGACGTATTCCCTCACACATTCACTCACTGACATATCTCATCACACATTCACTCACTTACTCACTGACGTATTCCCTCACACATTCACTCACTCACTGATGTATTCCCTCACACATTCACTCACTCACTGACATATTCCCTCACACATTCACTCACTCACTCACTCACTGACATATTCCCTCACACATTCACTCACTCACTCACTCACTGACATATTCCCTCACACATTCACTCACTCACTCACTGACATATCTCATCACACATTCACTCACTTACTCACTGACATATTCCCTCACACATTCACTCACTCACTGACATATTCCCTCACACATTCACTCACTCATTCCCTCACACATTCACTCACTCACTCACTGACATATTCCCTCACACATTCACTCACTCACTCACTGACACATTCCCTCACACATTCACTCACTCACTCACTGACACATTCCCTCACACATTCACTCACTCACTCACTGACATATCTCATCACACATTCCCTCACTCACTTACTCACTGACATATTCCCTCACACATTCACTCACTCACTCACTGACACATTCCCTCACACATACACTCACTGACATATTACCTCACACATTGACACATTCACTCACTTACTCACTGACATATTCCCTCACACATTCACTCACTCACTCACTGACATATCTCATCACACATTCACTCACTTACTCACTGACGTATTCCCTCACACATTCACTCACTCACTGACATATTCCCTCACACATTCACTCCCTCACTGACATATTCCCTCACACATTCACTCACTCACTGACGTATTCCCACACACATTCACTCACTCACTGACGTATTCCCTCACACATTCACTCACTCACTCACTGACGTATTCCCTCACACATTCACTCACTCACTCACTGACATATCTCATCACACATTCACTCACTCACTCACTGACATATCTCATCACACATTCACTCACTTACTCACTGACATATTCCCTCACACATTCACTCACTTACTCACTGACGTATTCCCTCACACATTCACTCACTTACTCACTGACGTATTCCCTCACACATTCACTCACTCACTGACGTATTCCCTCACACATTCACTCACTCACTGACGTATTCCCTCACACATTCACTCACTCACTGACATATTCCCTCACACATTCATTCACTCACTCACTGACATATCTCATCACACATTCACTCACTCACTGACATATTCCTTCACACATTCACTCACTCACTGACATATCTCCTCACACATTCACTCACACACTCACTGACGTATTCACTCACTCACTGACATATTCCCTCACACATTCACTCACTTACTCACTGACGTATTCCCTCACACATTCACTCACTCACTGACGTATTCCCTCACACATTCACTCACTCACTCACTGACATATCTCATCACACATTCACTCACTTACTCACTGACGTATTCCCTCACACATTCACTCACTCACTCACTGACATATCCCCTCACACATTCACTCACTCACTCACTGACATATTCTCTCATACATTCACTCACTCACTCACTGATGTATTACCTCACACATTTGTTCATTCACTCACTACAAGAGACACTGCATAAATTGGTAATGTCACTGACAAGTGGACATCCACAAGCCTTAAGACAGTGGAGAGTGACAGGTTCTCTATTCAGTAAAGAACCGTGCTGTAGGTGAGGAACCCACCTGTGAGCTCTGTTTACAGTCTGAGTCGATTTTATAGACGTGGCTGAATGTGACTCCTTTCTCTGACTCCTCAGCCTTCATGACTTGGGAGACAGACAGCACCCCCAACAGGAGCCAAACAAGACTAGACAACATGACCTGAGGGAGACACACACAAGAACATGACCTGAGGAGGACATATACACATACACACACACACACACACACACAAGAACATGACCTGAGGGAGACACACACAAGAACATGACCTGAGGAGGACATATACACATACACATATACACACACACACACACACAAGAACATGACCTGAGGGAGACACACAAGAACATGGCCAGAGGAGGACATAAACACGCACACACACACACACACACACACACACGGACATGACCTGAGGAGACCACACACACACACACACACATAAGAACATGACCTGAGGGAGACATATATACACACACACACACACACACACACAAGAACATGACCTGAGGAGGACATATACACACACACACACACACACAAGAACATGACCTGAGGAGGAAATATACACACACACACACACACAAGAACATGACCTGAGGGAGACACACAAGAACATGGCCAGAGGAGGACATAAACACACACACACACACAAAAGAACATGACCTGAGGAGGACACACACACACACACAAGAACATGACCTGAGGGAGACACACAAGAACATGGCCAGAGGAGGACATAAACACACACACACACAAAAGAACATGACCTGAGGAGGACACACACACACACACACACACTATACAAACACAAAAAGGACAATAAAGGAGGAAAACACACAAAGAACCACTTTACTACAGGGCACAGTGCAGAGAACCAGAACCAGAGAAATCAAAGGTGCCCTTTCTGTCCCCACCCTGATGTGATGTGATACGAGGACGGGATGCAGTCAGACATTGGCTCCTAGAAACGTGACTGACACATGACATGAACGTTCTCGTTTACAAATATGGACGTGTTTGTTGTGGATCCATGCAGCTGTATCCTGTACCTCCACAGCGCCGCCCACCGCCACCATCACCCCCAAAGCCCCCCACCACCCCCCCCCCCCCCCCGTTCGAGACAGGCTCTGTTCTGTGCTCTAATGAGGGAAGGTTTATTTTACTAGAGGAGCAGAAGAACCCACAGTAGGCATTAACCGAGCCTTCTGCAGGGCTGCCACTCTCCACCTCGACCTTTAATCACACGCCGCCGACCACAACTGCTTCACTCAGCGGGAATGATGTCATCGCTAATGACAGTGATGTCATCCAAGCTTCTTTTTTACCTCACGGGGATTATAGTGCTCAGACGCTGTGTTACTGAAATGGAAACCCCAAATATAGCTCTGGAAATAATCTGGAGGCTGGGTTGGTCTGAACTTAAAGGAGCATCAGGAAGCTCGTGAACTGAGAAGGACCATATGTCTAGAACCATTACCTCAGCAGTCCGACTGAGCTTCTGTGGCCTGTAAAGGGTGGGTTTCTGGGGGGACATTTTACATTTGAGAGGAAATCAGCCACAGCCAGTGAAACACCATCTCATGACTCGTTTGGAGGAGAACGCTAACCTCTGTTCATCAGCTCAACATGCTCGGAGGAGAACACTAACCTCTGACTCAACTCAGCTAACTTAACATTAGATAGACTGCACTAACACAGACCTACACAAAGCAGTTGACTGCACTAACACAGACCTACACAAAGCAGCTGACTGCACTATCACAGACCTACACAAAGCAGTTGACTGCACTAACACAGACCTACACAAAGCAGCTGACTGCACTATCACAGACCTACATGATGCAGCTGACTGCACTAACACAGACCTACACAAAGCAGTTGACTGCACTAACACAGACCTACACAAAGCAGCTGACTGCACTATCACAGACCTACACAAAGCAGTTGACTGCACTAACACAGACCTACACAAAGCAGTTGACTGCACTAACACAGACCTACACAAAGCAGCTGACTGCACTATCACAGACCTACACAAAGCAGTTGACTGCACTAACACAGACCTACACAAAGCAGCTGACTGCACTATCACAGACCTACACAAAGCAGCTGACTGCACTAACACAGACCTACACAAAGCAGCTGACTGCACTATCACAGACCTACATGATGCAGCTGACTGCACTAACACAGACCTACACAAAGCAGCTGACTGCACTAACTCAGATCTACACAAAGCAGCTGACTGCACAAACACAGACCTACACAAAGCAGTTGACTGCACTAACACAGATCTACACAAAGCAGCTGACTGCACAAACACAGACCTACACAAAGCAGTTGACTGCACTAACACAGACCTACACAAAGCAGCTGACTGCACTAACACAGATCTACACAAAGCAGCTGACTGCACTAACACAGACCTACACAAAGCAGCTGACTGCACTAACACAGACCTACACAAAGCAGCTGACTGCACTAACACAGATCTACACAAAGCAGCTGACTGCACTAACATAGACCTACACAAAGCAGCTGACTGCACTAACACAGATCTACACAAAGCAGCTGACTGCACTAACACAGACCTATACAAAGTAGCTGTATGCACTAACACAGATCTACACAATGCAGCTGACTGCACTAACATAGACCTACACAAAGCAGCTGACTGCACTAACACAGACCTACAGAAAGCAGCTGACTGCACTAACACAGACCTACAGAAAGCAGCTGACTGCACAAACACAGACCTACACAAAGCAGCTGACTGCACTATCACAGACCTACACAAAGCAGTTGACTGCACTAACACAGACCTACACAAAGCAGCTGACTGCACTATCACAGACCTACATGATGCAGCTGACTGCACTAACAGAGACCTACACAAAGCAGCTGACTGCACTAACACAGACCTACAGAAAACAGCTGACTGCACTAACACAGGCCTACACAAAGCAGCTGACTGCACTAACAGAGACCTACACAAAGCAGCTGACTGCACTAACACAGACCTACACAAAGCAGTTGACTGCACTAACACAGACCTACACAAAGCAGCTGACTGCACTAACACAGACCTACACAAAGCAGCTGACTGCACTAACACAGGCCTACACAAAGCAGCTGACTGCACTAACACAGGCCTACACAAAGCAGCTGACTGCACTAACACAGACCTACAGAAAACAGCTGACTGCACTAACACAGGCCTACACAAAGCAGCTGACTGCACTAACAGAGACCTACACAAAGCAGCTGACTGCACTAACACAGACCTACACAAAGCAGTTGACTGCACTAACACAGACCTACACAAAGCAGCTGACTGCACTAACACAGACCTACACAAAGCAGCTGACTGCACTAACAGAGACCTACACAAAGCAGCTGACTGCACTAACACAGACCTACAGAAAACAGCTGACTGCACTAACACAGGCCTACACAAAGCAGCTGACTGCACTAACAGAGACCTACACAAAGCAGCTGACTGCACTAACACAGACCTACACAAAGCAGCTGACTGCACTAACACAGGCCTACACAAAGCAGCTGACTGCACAAACACAGACCTACACAAAGCAGCTGACTGCACTAACACAGGCCTACACAAAGCAGCTGACTGCACTAACACAGGCCTACACAAAGCAGCTGACTGCACTAACACAGACCTACACAAAGCAGCTGACTGCACTAACACAGACCTACACAAAGCAGCTGACTGCACTATCACAGGCCTACACAAAGCAGTTGACTGCACTAACACAGACCTACACAAAGCAGCTGACTGCACTATCACAGACCTACATGATGCAGCTGACTGCACTAACAGAGACCTACACAAAGCAGCTGACTGCACTAACACAGACCTACAGAAAACAGCTGACTGCACTAACACAGGCCTACACAAAGCAGCTGACTGCACTAACAGAGACCTACACAAAGCAGCTGACTGCACTAACACAGGCCTACACAAAGCAGCTGACTGCACTAACACAGACCTACACAAAGCAGCTGACTGCACTAACACAGGCCTACACAAAGCAGCTGACTGCACAAACACAGACCTACACAAAGCAGCTGACTGCACTAACACAGGCCTACACAAAGCAGCTGACTGCACTAACACAGGCCTACACAAAGCAGCTGACTGCACTAACACAGGCCTACACAAAGCAGCTGACTGCACTAACACAGGCCTACACAAAGCAGCTGACTGCACTAACACAGGCCTACACAAAGCAGCTGACTGCACTAACACAGGCCTACACAAAGCAGCTGACTGCACGGGTTGGGTGTGGTTTCCTCCCTTCCTCCAAATTTTACATAGGACAGTTTCTTGAACACTCATTTGTGTACACAGATCTGGCATCAAACCCGGGTCTCTCACATGGGAACCAATGGTGTTACCACTGTACCACCAAAGTGCTATCGTATCATTAAGTAATCAAACAAACTCTGATTGCTACGGCAGATATCCGTTAATTAATGGCCTGGCTAAACCAATTGCATAAAAGCAGTATCAGTCTGCAGGTGGCGTTGTTGAGCATGAAGCTTGTGAATCTGGACTGTTTTAGCTGAAACAGTGGCCTCCTGTGCCAGACTCTTCCGGCCCGGGGTTTGTGTGACTGCACTGCTGTCTCTCGCTTGGTTTGTAGCACGGAGGAGGTTTCTTTGTCTGCGTTTGGAAAGAAAGCACTGCTCAAGGAGAAGCAAAGAGCGAAGAGGCAGATGTGGAATGGCAGAAATGCTGAGGAAGGGCCACATTAGCCCTCGGCGTTCCCAATTATCGGAAGTGGGAGATCTGGAACTCATGTCACCAGGATTGCTCAACTTAACCCAAACCATTAGCACTGGTGGGCACTTTGATGTGGGGTCTGTCTCTGAACAAACAAGGCAACCCTCTGCACATTAACAGAGCAGCTGCACATGAGCCAAGTGTCTGCATGCTTAAAGCAACACTAGGTAAGAGTTGGTACGTTTGCTTCTGGGCTCCACAGTTGCAGAGTGTATTTCAACTTTATAGCACTGTCCTGAAATCAGTGAAGGGTGGAGTGAGGGGGTGGTTTCCTACCCACCTCCAAAAGATACATAGTGTAGTTTCTGCCATGTGGAGTCTGAAGTAGCAGTGACAGAGGCCCTCTTCTCCCTGTTACAGCTGAGTGAAGCATCACAATGACCTTGAAGCTGTTTTTGTAAAGGTAAAAACTCTACCTAGTGTTGCTTTAATATCATGGGTGCTCTAGAGGGCCCCCTAGCACTGGTCTGCAGAACAATGGAACTGTGTCCTCAGGAGGGCTGGAGCTCCCTGCAGTGTGTGGTGATCACTGGGAGAACACAGAAGTCCTCATCAGAACCCAGCTACCACCCCCACACCAGCACTCCCCAGGGTCTTAAAGAGCTTGATTTGTAACTCCCCTTCCTGTCAGTGTGTTTGATTTGATGCTTGCCGTTTGCTGTCATTTGTTTCTCTTGGAGAGTCCTCGTTAGAGGCCTGCCAGCGTCTCCCAGTGTCCTTTTGGTCCCCTCTGAGCATTCCCACAACCTCCAACCTCCTCCTTGACTGGACAAGCCAAGCTTGGTCAAATATAGTAACGGTTGCTCTGTGTTTGGACGAGCAGAACACCACGCTGGCAGCGTCCACTGTAAAGCAGGTCCTGGTCCTGTTTGCCTCGGCTTCTCCTCAACATCTCCTGATGCTCTAGGATCCAACAGCTGTCACAAAAACGTTTGTAGACCCCCCACCACTTTGAGGGGCACCTTTCTCTGGATGTCTACATCCTCTGGAAGTCTGCCATGACTTGCTTCCTGAACAAACAGGAGCAGCACAACGTTTTCTTTTCATCTACTGCATCTACTGCTTCTGTCTTTAGAAGCGTCTCTCCACGTTACAGTAGAGTGAACGTGTGGGATTAGACCAGAATGATCCAGAAGGAGAAGAACGGGGTGGTCCACTCTTCAGTCTCAGTGCTGAGAGAGGCTGGATGTTCTGAGACCGTTCCACTCACCACAGCTCTTGCTGTTTTCAGCTTTTGCTGTTTCGCTTAAGTGTTATAAATAGAGGGTGCAGAAAATTTCAGCAGCATATACATAACGTACTTAGTGACCTCAGGACATAAGCAAAGATTTTTATTTCATTATTTTTTATTCGACTTGTGGCTACGTGACATACATTTCAAAAATATTCATTCATTCATTCATTATCTGTAACCCTTATCCAGTTCAGGGTCGCGGTGGGTCCAGAGTCTACCTGGAATCATTGGGCGCAAGGCGGGAATACACCCTGGAGGGGGCGCCAGTCCTTCACAGGGCAACACACACACACATTCACTCACACCTACATTCACTCACACCTACTTTTGAGTCGCCAATCCACCTACCAACGTGTGTTTTTGGACTCACACAGACACACACAGACACAGGGAGAACACACCGCACTCCTCACAGACAGTCACCCGGAGGAAACCCACACAGACACAGGGAGAACACACCACACTCCTCACAGACAGTCACCCGGAGGAAACCCACACAGACACATAGAGAACACACCACACTCCTCACAGACAGTCACCCGGAGGAAACCCACACAGACACATAGAGAACACACCACACTCCTCACAGACAGTCACCCGGAGGAAACCCACACGGACACAGGGAGAACACACCACACTCCTCACAGACAGTCACCCGGAGGAAACCCACACAGACACAGAGAGAACACACCACACTCCTCACAGACAGTCACCTGGAGTAGGAAACAAACCCACAACCTCAAGGTCCCTGGAGCTGTGTGACTGCGACACTAACTTGCTGCTCCACCGTGCCGGCTTTCAAAAATATATTAAAATAAATAAAGAAATTCACTTTTTAATATCGTTTTTTGAGCCATTAAAAGTTGGTTTGAGTTAAAATTTCAAAATAAAAGTCCTGAAAAGTAATATCTCAGGAATAAAAGCTGTATTTTTAAAAAAAATATTTAGCTTCTTTTCTTTTTCTCCTTTGAGTTTAAAGCCTTCAGTAAAACACATGACCTTTCACTGTGGATCAGGTGATTTTAGTTTTTAATAACGGGAAAACTGGATTTCCTCAATATTATATTAATGCTTAAGACACTTTCGTTTGAGCACTCAGCTCTGTTTTTATGATTACACCTCAGTAAATTTAATTTTAGAGTCTAATTCTTTGGTCTGTTCACTATCTGTGTCTTTCAGTAAGAGGCAGAGCTCCCTGCGCCTCACACACACCCTTCCCTTTAAAGCAAGCCACAGAGTGTAGACGCACAAGCGGAACAAGATCACACTTGGCACTCAGCAGTGACTTCACATTCCCAGAGGAAACCTTCATTGCTCATCAGTTGCTCTGTAATGTTTCAGGAGGTATATCAGCAATTCTCCTAAAACTACATTAGGAGAAATCACGAGACACAAAGGAGACACGAGCAAGAAGGATAAAGGAGATAGGTGAGATCTGTGACGTGTGAGATCTCAGGAGACAAAATTGAGCAACAGGAGACTTATACGAAAGGCTCCTGTGTTTTTTTTGTCTGATTGTTGTCTAGGAGAAACTACTGAGACATTAAGGTGGCCTTCTTTTTGATTTGTCTTTCCCCTGGTTTCTCTATTTATTATTTAATGTTCAAAATATCAAGTGGTCCCACAGTGCCCATATATTAAAGTATGATATGTTTTCAGGGCCAGCTGCAGCACCTCCCACTCCCAGCGTCCCTGACTGGTGATGAAGCCTGGTTTGCTCTCAGAGGTCCGAGGGTCCCTCTAGGACAGGAGACCATCCCCATGTGGAGCACGTTGAGTATGATGAACATTCCAGGTCTGAGTAATTAGCCCTGAGCCTCACACGTTCGGGCAGGGAACGCCGTTCCTGCTCCACTCCCTGTGGATATGTCAACAAGCCGCAGAGGAATGAGAGCCTCTGAGTGGGGGGTCTCCCAGCGCTCAGGGGTTAAAGCTCCCAGGTCCAGGGCAGTGGACAGACACGGCCGTAAACGATAATAATATCAGTTCTGACTAATGGACGTTTGGACAGGTTGATGTGTGTGTGTGTGTGTGTGTGGGGGGGGATTGTTGGTGTTGATCTAGTGTTGGTTTAGCTGGAATACCATGGCAGCAATGTAGAACACCTTAGCAACCATGTAACAACACCATGGTGACTGTATCTGTGATACCACAGCAACCACCCAGCAACATGTTAGCAACTACCCAGACTATCGCAGAAGCCGCCTGGCATGACTCATTAGCAATCTCTGTCCTATTTGGGATATCATAGCAACTACGTAGCAACCCCTTCGTAGCCACCAAAAGTGTTATAGCCACCACCTAGAAAGACCTATTAACATAACCTTAAATATCATAAGGACCACTTGGGATACCATAGACACCACCCTACTTAGCAACCACCTGGAATACCAGAGCAACCACTTAGCAATGCCCTGCTTAGCAGCCACCAGAGCCCACCATAGCATCTACCTAGCAATGCCCTGCTTAGCAACCACCCGAGTGCACCTGGGAGACCATAGCAAACATCTAGCAATGATCTGCTTAGCAATCAGCTCAGACCACCTGATACCAGCATTGCAACCACCTGCAACACCCTGCTTAGCAGCCAGCTGAGACTACCTGATATCAACATTGCAACATCCTGCTTAGCAGCCAGGTGAGACTACCTGGGATAACATATAACCACCTGGCAACACCTTACTTATCAATCTGATTACTTATCACCTGAGACCACCTAGAATACTACTAAAACCACAAAGCACCGCCCTGCTTAGTAATCACCTTGGAGACCTTTGCAACCACCTGATACCACCATGGCAAGAACAACTTACATCCACCTGGGAGACCATAGCAACCACCTAGCAACATCCTGCTTAATATATTTCACTCCTTTTGCTGCTTAGCAACTACCTGAGATACCATAGCAACCACCGAGCTAAACTTAATAGCATTATGTTAATTACTATAGTGACCACCTGAGATAACATAGCAACCACCTAGCAACACCATAGCAACCACCTAGCAACATCCTGCTTAATATATTTCACTCCTTTTGCTGCTTAGCAACTACCTGAGATACCATAGCAACCACCAAGCTAAACTTAATAGCATTATGTTAATTACAATAGTGACCACCTGAGATAACATAGCAACCACCTACAACACCATAGCAACCACCTAGCAACATCCTGCTTAATATATTTAAGTATATAATATATTTAATACTCTCCTTTTGCTGCTTAGCAACTACCTGAGATAACATAGCAACTACCTACAACACAATAGCAATCATCTAGCGTCACCTCAGCGACTATGCATGGGATACCAGGGCAGTGTTTTCAGAGGACGTTTGTCGGGCAGATATTTTTCGCTCTCAGGAGCCGGGGGACGCTCGAGTGAGCACTGATCACATCTGCAGAGAAGGAGGGATAAAAAAAACAAAGCAAGGGGAGGAGGGGAAAGTCCAGACTGTTTGTCCATCTCCTCTCTGGAGACAAATTAAAAGCTCCAGACAAAGACGGACTGTTCTTCTGCTGCGCTTGAAGAGAGACGAAGGTCACCGCGATATGGGACTGGGGCACGGCGGAGGACCGTAAACTCAGCCACAAACCCACAACGAGCACCAGCTTCCTCCGCTCTTTTTTACATGGAGGGAGCTGAAAGTAATTAGACTCCAGCCCGGTCTCCTGCTTAGTCTGCAGAAGAGGGGAACCCAAACCGCAGCCTCGATAAGGTTACAGCAGCCCGTCTGCTCTAAACAGCTCCACACTGCTCCAGGGCCTGTCTGCGCAGAGTTGGCTGCAGGCTAAACACATGTGGAGCTCATCTGCGTCCAGCATCCGATTTGACCTTAAGGAAGGACAGTAGCGGCAGTGTCACCTCCACAGAAAAGCACGACACTTAATGGGATGCTCTGAAGCAGCTGCACATGAGCCCATGTTCACCATGCTCAATGCCATGTGTCAGCAAGAGGGGTGTAAATCTGCCCAGCACTGGGCCGCCAAGCAGTGGACTGTGTTCTGATGGAGCTCCAGACTTTAACTTTGGGATGATGTGTGACCCAGGGCTCATCATCCAACACCTCCCTAATGCTCTGCCACTAGTGGGTGCCATCAAATCCTCACAGCAACGTCCCAACGTCTAGTGTAAAGTAAAGGTTATAACTGAATCACATTACTGACAATAAAATATAATAATAATTAGCTTCAGTTGAATATTGTGGCACTCTGCTGCAGCATCAGCCACTACTCGACTGGGAAGGCTTTAAACGAGATGTGGACACATTGCTGTGAGGATTTGATGGCAGCCACTAGCGGGGAGGAGTTGGATGATGAGCTCTGGGTCACAGATCATCCCCAAGTTACTGACTGGGGCTGAAAGATTGATGCACGCTGTTCGTCTTTGTCCAGAGAAAATGAGAAAAGAGTAAATATTAAATACAGTAAATAATTAGAGGAGCTTGGTTTCCACTGCCCACAGGACACTGAGGGGTTTAAAAACTCCAGCAGCACTGCTGTGTCTGATCCACTCTACACCAGCACAACACACACTAACACACCACCACCACGTCAGTGTCACTGCAGCACTGAGAATGATCCACCACCACATCACACCTGCTCTGTGGGGGTCCTGAGCGCCGAGGAGCAGGAGGAAACTCGGGTAACAAAGTATGCAGAGCAACTGCTGGACTACAGTCTGTAAGTGTAGAACTACAAAGTGCTCCTGTGTGGTCAGAGGAACTGAAAGAGTTGACAGTGAGTGTTGAAACAAAGGAGGTGGCTTTTAAATCCATTCTCCATCTACATCAACAACAGCTGTGTCCTGTTTATTTACTCCCAAACAAACAAACAATAGAATAAACACAAATAAGAAGTCAGTGCGGGTGAATGGTTTAACCCTTTCCACATCTCTCCCGGTGGCAGTCCAGTATTATTCATGTTTATTATCTATTAGCTACGTTTATAAAAACTGAAACTGTGTTAAATCAAGTCTGCTGTAAAACACACTTCGCTCTTCACTCAACACTGATGCTACTTTTTTGAAAACGATTACTTCTTGTGTTTATAGTAACTGTGTAATTTTAGTGAAGCAACTTTGAAGCTTAAGATAAATTATTTTAAATAATAATAATAATAATAATAAACATAGGTGCCTAAGATACACCGCACGCACACACACACACACTTCTTCAAGGGTTCTTGACTAAGGATCGTGACTCAGTCTAGAACCATAAGTTGTGTACAGATATGCTTCTATTAGAGAATGTGTTCTTCTGTCAAAGAAAGGGTTCTTCTATCATTACAAAATGGAGAACAGTGAACAGTAGAAGAACATTGTTGGTGCTGTTTATATATCTGTCTACAGCCGAAGAAGAACCCAGGGTGAAGCTACAGCACAAATGGAGGTAGAGATTTAGGAGTTGGAGATATAGGTGGAGATGGAGTTGTAGATGGAGATGGAGATATAGATGGAGATGGAGAGTTAGGAGATGAGGATGGAGATGGAGATTTAGGAGATGTAGATGGAGATGGAGACATAGATGGAAATGGAGATGGAGATGTAGAGGAGGTAAAAGTGTAGAGAATTTCACAAAGTTTCCAAAATATCTGGACATTAATCAGCTCCTGAGGTTCAGAGGTCAGAGCAGTTGTGTGTGTGTGTGTGTGAGAGAGAGTGAGTGTGAGAGAGAGAGAGAGAGAGAGTGTGTGTGTGTAACCAGGAATAGATCAGAAGATCCAGCACTGACCTGACTGCAGTAGACCTTTCCTCTCTCTGATGTCTCTGTGTCCTTCCTCTGAGCGTCCAGCTGCCACTGAGCACCTGCTGGAAGTTCACGCTGGACTCCTGAGCTTCTACTGACTCCCCCAGCTCCATAGAAACCTCCCCCAGCTCCAAAGGCACCTCCCACAACTCCACAGAATCTGTTCCCAGCTCCATTGGAACCACCTCCAGCTCCAAAGAGACCTCCTCCATCTCCAGAGAAACCTCCTCCTGCTCCAGATGAACCACCTCCAGCTTCTGGACCTGCCTCCCTCATCACATCTCACACAGAGCTAACCACACTGGAACCATCTGGCACACATTTCTTTTAGCAGAGCAGACCACAGCTGTGAGAATTTGATTGCAATCTTTAAGGTCAGGGACTGATGTTGTATGAACAGTTCTGATTCCGCCGTCTAAAAGCTAGCCATCGTTCCAGAAAGCCTAGTTTTACTTCTCCACTGTGCCGAGTTCAGGGGCTTTATACCCTTCTAGCCCAAATGGCACTGTGTGTGGTAGCTTTAGGCTCATGTGCAGCTGCTCTCGTTCGTGTCCTGCTCTTCTACTGACAACACACACCAGAGTGTGAAACTACAAGTAGCTGAATTAACAAACTATAAGAAGTGTCTACAAACTTTTGGACATTAAGTGTACACATAGCTTAGCTAGTCCAAACCTATTAAAACCTTTATTAAAAGGGCCACACCCATGTGTGGGACCCACTCTATGGAGCATTAACTGGTTCATTCAGGGACAACAAATTTGCACAGTTGCAGTGCAGCCTATGTAGGGAGTAGCAAGCAGGGTAGGAATTGAGACACATCCCTGGAGAAGAACCCCAGCTCTTTACGTTGTCTGGCATGAAGCATTTCTCCGTGACCCTGGCGCACACCAGGGGCTGGCGTGGGCTTTTTTCCATGTCTCTTTGTGGTCTTGCCTCCGTACGGTAGCCTGAGGTTAATGGATGTGTATTCCAGACACTGGGAAGCGTAACGAGACCCAGAGGAGCTCTGCCAAAGTCAACAGCAGGCCTCGGCGCTGGAGGTTTCACTGCCAGGTTTATGAGAAAGTAGCCGTGTTTTCATATCAGTGCGAATCCTCATGTCCTCGAGGTAGAATAACAGTGGACGCTTAATTTAATCCTCACCTCCTGACCCTGGTCTTTATCAGGTTTCAATAATAGGCATGTTACTCTCTCTATCTCTCTCTCTCACTCTCTCTCTCTCTCTCTCTCTGTCTCACTCTCTCTCTCTCTCTCTCTCTCTCTGTCTCATTCTATCTCTCTCTCTGTCTCTCTCTCTCTCTCTCTCTGTCTCACACTCTCTCTCTCTCTCTCTCTCTCTCTGTCTCATTCTATCTCTCTCTCTGTCTCACTCTCTCTCTCTGTCTCATTCTATCTCTCTCTCTCTCTCTCTCTCTCTCTCACTCTCTCTCTGTCTCACTCTATCTCTCTCTCTGTCTCACTCTCTCTCTCTCTCTCTGTCTCACTCAATCTCTCTCTGTCTCTCTCTCTCACACTCTCTCTCTTTCTCTCTCTCTCTCTCTCTCTCTCTCTCTCGTGGACACAGCAGAACTCCCTGCCTCTGCTACGTCCCTGAAGCACTGAAAGAACACTGTTCTCATAAAGACAGATGTCCCCAAACTCATCAGTGCAAATCAGGCATGCATGAGTATGCAGAGCAACAGATGGAGTCCAGTCTGTAACTGTAGAAGTACACAGTTGTCTTGTGTGGTCAGTGGACAATGAGTGGAGAAGAGTGGACTCTTGGAGTCTCCTTGTTTCTAATGGTTCCGGGTGTTGGTTTACACAGGCCTCTGGGAAACTGGAGCCCACTCGGTTGTGGAGGAGGGTTTAAACATATGGTGCTTTTCCACTGCATGGTCCCGACTCTACTGGACTCTACTCTCGGTTTGGTCCCTGGTTGGTTTTCCACTCCCAGAGCTCTCCCCCCCCGAAAGGCCACAACGGCGGTGGTAACGTTACACGGTGTTTACTCATGGTGTATCGGCGTGTTGTTGTTGTTTGGGACTGAACACAGCTCCGTTATCAGTTCAGACAGATCAGTAGAGCTTGTTCCTTCCTTGTTGCAGCGTCCAGCTCTCGCTGGATTCTTTCGTCGGCCACCGATCCAAGGAGCGTTTGAACCTCTTCAAAAGACCACGGCGTCATTTTACGAGCTGCCGTCGTGAGTCAGATAAAAACAAACGTGATCTCTGCTGCAGCTGGAGATTTTACAGATGGAGAGTTGGTGCTGGTCGTCTGCGTTGCGTGGCGTAGAGTGACGACTCTCTCTGGACGATCAGCGCTCTGCAAGGTTTACACGCCACGGTTTAGTCCCTACTCGACTCGCTCTGAACCACGAGAGAACAGCCACTAAACAAGAACCCGCTTCCAGAACCAGGACCTGATTCACCTGGTGGAGGAGGAGAGAAGTCGATTCAAGTAGGGACCATCAAGTGGAAAACAGGCCAATGAGCTTTGGGTGCACCCTTAAGCAGTGGAGTCCCTCAGTGAAGCCCAGGAGCCTGTATTTTCAGAACCACTCTGTATTGAGTGTGGTGGACTTGGGCTCATGTGCAGCTGCTCCAGAATGTCAATGTGTGAACCCCCAAAATAGTGGGCTTCATTACATGTGTCATGTGTCCATCACTTTTAAGTTGTATGCCTTACATGTCCAACACAAGGACTCTTTAACACTGTCCCTAACGTGTCCCCCCTCAGTGTCTGCTGCTGAGCTACAGCCCGTAAAAATACCTGCCTCCCGATTCTTCTCTGTGTATTTGGATCTTTCGGAGTGTCTTTGGAAAAAGTGAGGAATTAGAGGAGAAATGGGCTTCCACTGAGAGAAGCTTGGGCCAGGACCATTGCGCCGGAGGGTTCCGAGGATACAGAACAGTGTCTGTGCTCAGGTTTTATAAATTAATAAAAATATTTAACCTCATGCTCCTCACAGCTGCAGAAATGTGACTCCGGTTCTATTTTAATATAAGGTTCACAACCAGGGCTCTGTGACACTGTCCACAGGTGTGAGTGACAGGGTGAGTGTGTGAGTGACAGGGTGAGTGTGTGAGTGATTGGGTGAGGGTGTGTGTGACTGGGTGAGTGTGTGAGTGACTGGGTGAGTGTGTGTAACTGTCCACAGCTGTGAGTGTGTGAGTGACTGAGTGAGTGTAAGTGTGAGTGTGTGAGTGACTGTCCAAAGGTGAGTGTGTGCGTGACTGGGTGAGTGTGTGAGTGACTGGGTGAGTGTGTGAAACTGTCCACAGGTGTGAGTGTGTGAGTGACTGGGTGAGTGTGTGTAACTGTCCACAGCTGTGAGTGTGTGAGTGACTGGGTGAGTGTGTGTAACTGTCCACAGCTGTGAGCGTGTGAGTGACTGAGTGAGTGTAAGTGTGAGTGTGTGAGTGACTGGGTGAGTGCGCAAAACTGTCCAAAGGTGAGTGTGTGCGTGACTGGGAAAGTGTGTGAGTGACTGGGTGAGTGTGTGTGTGACTGGGTGAGTGTGTGTGTGACTGGTTGAGTGTGTGATTGACTGGGTGAGAGTGTGAGTGACTGGGTGAGTGTGTGTAACTGTCCACAGCTGTGAGTGTGTGAGTGACTGAGTGAGTGTAAGTGTGAGTGTGTGAGTGACTGGGTGAGTGTGCAAAACTGTCCAAAGGTGAGTGTGTGCGTGACTGGGAAAGTGTGTGAGTGACTGGGTGAGTGAGCGACTAGGTTAGTGTGTGAGTGACTGGGTGAGTGAGCGACTAGGTTAGTGTGTGAGTGACTGGGTGAGTGTGTGTAACTGTCCACAGGTCTGAGTGTGTGAGTGACTGGGTGAGGGTGTGTGTGACTGGGTGAGGGTGTGTGTGACTGGGTGAGTGTGTGAGTGACTGGGTGAGTGTGTGAGTGACTGAGTGAGTGTGTGAGTGACTGGGTGAGTGTGTAAAATTGTCCAAAAGTGAGTTTATGACTGGGTGAGTGTGTGAGTGACTGGGTGTGAGTGACTGGGTAAGTGTGTGGGTGAGTGTGTGAGTGACTGCGTGTGAGTGTGGGTGAGTGTGTGAGTGACTGGGTGTGAGTGTGAGTGACTGGGTAAGTGTGTGGGTGAGTGTGTGAGTGACTGCGTGTGAGTGTGTGGGTGAATGTGTGAGTGTGAGTGAGTGTGTGGGTGAGTGTTTGAGTGACTGGGTGTGAGTGTGAGTGACTGGGTGAGTGGGTGAATCTGTCCAAAGGTAAGAGAGAGCTGTGTAATAGAGCCCCACTGGGAGGTCCAGTCTCTACGTGTGAGGAGGAGGAGGAGGGAGATACCATCTCAATAACATCTCTCACAGAGCTTTACACATCTTTTCAACACCTTTCTTTCCTCTGGAGAACAGGCCCAGGCTCAGTCTCTCAGTAACTCTCTGTAACATGGGATTAATGCTGAGCAGAAAACACCACACATCCTTTCACTCACAGGTTTTATCAGAATGACCACAGTCCTCATAAGTCCACAACTTAAAGGCAATGTTCATTTAAATCAGAAAACATTTCATAAAATGCTCTCCAGTCCGTGTAAGTGCTGTAAAAAGTCAGATGTGTTTACGAATCCCTGTGGCAGTAAATGGGGGAAACTAAAGGTATCGGCCCGATACGGCTCAGGCTTTCTCTCTCTGCTTTGCTGGCTGAGACACGATGGTGGAGAAGCACGAAAATGAGATGAGGATGTTGCTCTATTCCTGCTCCATAGGGGGGTAACACTGACTTATTTTTGCTGTTACAGTTACATTACTTAAGGTGGAACTGACTCTAAATTCAGGACAGCGCTAACTGCATGAAAGTAAACACAGAGCGAACGTGCTACAAAACTAAACAGCTCGAGTTACACATGAGTTTCTGTGGGAATTCAAACAGTGAATAAACACTTACAGACAATTTACACTTCAGACACCAACAAGATACAGTCGCTTCTTACTCACACACACCGCTCCACCTTAAAAGATACAGTGGCTTCTTACTCACACACACCACTCCACCTTAAAAGATACAGTCGCTTCTTATGGAGCTCCTTCCAACACTTCTGGAACGAGTGCCACAGCTAAACATCCACCTCCTGCAGCCACCATCAGATCCTCACAGCAATGTTCCAGGAGCCTTGTGTGGAGCTGTGACTGCAGTAAAGGGGTTGGAGACTTGGGCTGGATGAGTGCTGTCTACCAACATCACACTCCTCAGGATGATGTGGATGCTAAAAGTTAATGAATGGATGAATTTAAAGTACAAAAGGTTCCTCCACAGAGACAGATGTGCTGAAAGTGTTTTGCCGTCTCCAGATGCTTCTCCTTTGCCCTTGAAATTGGACGTTGACCAAAGTGCCGCACTAATAACGTGTCCCAGGAGGAGACACTCAACCCCGGCTCGTAAACATCCATCACCCGCTCACACGCAGTTAGTGCTGGAGGGCTGGCGTGACTTAGAGCGGCGCCGCGGGAGGGTGACCGCAGCAGTGTGGGGTAACCTTTACCATCCCAGTCAGAGACATTCCTCACATTCATGCCATCACAGCCCATTAAAACTTGCCCTGGCACCAGACAGCGCCCCCTAACTGTGCTCTGGAGCATCACGTTTCTCTTCTCCTCTCTGAGACTCATTTTTTCATAATCACCACATTCCCACTTTCTCAGAGACTTTTCAGAATGTGGACAATAAATACACCGTGTGGACACCTGCTTGTCCACCTTTTACAGTGTTAATACAGGACACTGCCCACAGGAAGCTGCCCACAGGACACTGCCCACAGGACACAGTCCAAAAGATACAGCCCACTGGACAATGCTCACAAGACACAGCCCAAAGGACACTGCCCATAAGATGTCAATCACAGGATGCTGCCCATAGGACACAGCCCAAAGGAAACAGCCCATAGGACACTGCCCAAAAGACACTGGCTACAGGACACTGCCAAAAGATGTAAATCACAGGATGCTACCCACAGGACACTGCCCATAAGATATCAATCACAGGATGCTGCCTATAGGACACTGCCCATAAGATACAGCCCAAAGGAAACAGCCCACAGGACACTGCCAAAATATATAAATCACAGGATGCTGCCCACAGGACACTGCCCATAAGATACAGCCCAAAGGACACTTCCCACAGGACACAGCCCACAGGACACAGCCCACAAGATACAGCCCAAAGGACACTGCCCACAGGACACAGCCCACAGGACACTGCCCACAGGACACTGCCCATAAGATACAGCCCACAGGACACTGCCCACAGGACACAGCCCACAGGACACTTCCCACAGGACACAGCCCACAGGACACTTCCCACAGGACACTTCCCACAGGACACAGCCCACAGGACACTGCCCACAGGACACTGCCCATAAGATACAGCCCAAAGGACACAGCCCACAGGACACAGCCCACAGGACACTGCCCACAAGATACAGCCCACAGGACACAGCCCACAGGACACAGCCCACAGGACACTGCCCACAAGACACTGCCCACAAGTCACTGCTCATAAGTTATAGCCTCACAGGACACAGGCCACTGCTCAAAAGATGCCAATCACAGGATGCTGCCCACAGAATGTCATTGTTGTCTGGATGTTTTTGGTTGGTGGACTTTTCTCAGTCCAGCAGTGACACTGAGGGGTGTAAAAACTCCAGCAGCACTGCTGTGTCACCAGCACAACACACACTAACACACCACCACCACTTCAGTGTCACTGCAGCGCTCTGTGGGGGTCCTGAGCGCTGAGGGTCAGAGGGAACTTGCTAATAAAGTATGCGGAGCAACAGCTGGGCTACAGTCTTTATCTGTAGGACTACAAAAGTGCCCCTGTGTGGTCAGTGGAGTTGAGAGAGTGGTCTTTAATGTTCTGGCTGTGTTCATGGAGTCAGAGGGCGGACTGTGGCTGGGTCAGTGATGTTTTGATTCAGCGGGATGTGAGTGAGACGATGGGAGCGAGGAATAACGGTGTTTATTTAATGATAATGCATTTGTTCTCACACAGTGGACATCTGTAATCAATGCTTGGTGTTGGGCTGGAGCTTGATATGACTGTGGTCAGAGAAATGGACCGCAAGGTATCAGCAAATCACGAATAACTCAGGGTCAGTACAGGGCACTCTGCGTGTCCAAAAGTTTGTAGACGGCTATATAAACAGCAAGTTAAGCTGCTCTGGGGATGAGTTGGTGTGGCATTTGTGATCCATCAGATCCTCACAGCATTGTTCCAGCATATATCAGAGGAGCAGAGTCCTGAGAAACAGCCTTCATCGCCAAAAGCAAGTGGACACTCGTGTATCAGCGGCGTCCGTCGGTAGCACCAGGACCCCCCCCCGTGCTCAGATCAGGTCTGATAACCAGGTGTCCACATACTTTTGGCCACGTGGTGACACCCTGGAGGGCTCTTGTTATCATGTTAACCGCGTTAAAGCACGTGTGCACCAGGTCAGACCCCACCTTCCTGGGGAACAGTGGTCTCTGCTGAATTATGGTCCTCCTGTGAGCGGAGAGGTTAACAGAGCTATGCAGAGGGGCAAAGACAGGATGGAACAGACGGACAGTCACAAGGGGATCACAGTACGGATAAATCACCAAACACACACACACACACACACAATGTCCAGTTACAGATGGACACAGACCTTCAGCTTGAAGACATCAGATAAACACACCTAATGTCTGAGGGGTACACACCCTGTCAGCACCAGCGTTTATTTTGGCATTTCAATTTCATTTTTGTTTTATACTTAGATTAAAATGAGACTGAGTCGACTCCCAAGAGATTCAACTCTATGAATCATTGTTATGAACCACTCCCAGATGCTCAAAGAATCGATTCATTTGGGAGTCGACTCCTCTTCAGTAAAAACCTTTTCTTTGACCTTACTCCACGGCTCTCGCTGTGAACAGAGACGCTGCTCAGAGGGACGATGGCTTTGGAACGGTTCTCTGAAAATAACTGCCCCGTGTCGCAGGGCTGTGAGGAAGAAAGGGGTCTAAGGTAGAAACAGAGAGTCTACTCAAGCTATTTTACATCTCCTCACACTCCTAAAGGAAATGCTTCTTCCCCACAATCATTCAACACAGTGCGCTTTGTGCCGTGTGGAGAATGTTTTCAGAGTGTGGTTTCGAGTCTGAGCAGCAGCTCTGAACAGAGAGAGCAGCAGGAACACACCTCGTCATCAGACGGACTGAGCACTTTCCTGTTTTTATTTCCTTGTGATTTTCTGTTCAGAAACAGTGGTTCATTTAACAGTTTTTCACATTAGTTATTAGTTTTTATTCATTTATTCCAGGTGACTGTCTGTGAGGAATGTGGTGTGTTCTCCCTGTGTCTGCGTGGGTTTCCTCCGGGTGACTGTCTGTGAGGAATGTGGTGTGTTCTCCTTGTGTCTGCGTGGGTTTCCTCCGGGTGACTGTCTGTGAGGAGTGTGGTGTGTTCTCTCTGTGTCTGCGTGGGTTTCCTCCGGGTGACTGTCTGTGAGGAGTGTGGTGTGTTCTCCCTGTGTCTGCGTGGGTTTCCTCCAGGTGACTGTCTGTGAGGAGTGTGGTGTGTTCTCCTTGTGTCTGCGTGGGTTTCCTCCGGGTGACTGTCTGTGAGGAGTGTGGTGTGTTCTCTCTGTGTCTGCGTGGGTTTCCTCCGGGTGACTGTCTGTGAGGAGTGTGGTGTGTTCTCCCTGTGTCTGCGTGGGTTTCCTCCGGGTGACTGTCTGTGAGGAGTGCGGTGTGTTCTCCCTGTGTCTGCGTGGGTTTCCTCCGGGTGACTGTCTGTGAGGAGTGCGGTGTGTTCTCCCTGGGTCTGCGTGGGTTTCCTCTGGGTGACTGTCTGTGAGGAGTGTGGTGTGTTCTCCCTGTGTCTGTGTGGAACGGTGTTCCTGGGAGTGATGGATCTCCTTCCACTGTGTTTAGGATGAGTCGGAGGGGCCAGAAAGAATCATCCAACATCAGTACCTAGCCTGGCTGCATGCAGTCAAATCCTCACAAGCTTCTGTGGCACAGAGAGTGAACCCGGACAGTGTAGTAATCCAGGCTTTACAATGTAGGGCAGAGGGCACGGTTTAGGACGCAGCCCTGGTGTTGTGTCAGTGGCTTTTATCAGCCCCTGGGGAACTCAGAAGCGCAGCATTGTACACGCTCCATCGGCTTTGACATGGACCGCTTTGTTTCAGCAGGTAAGAAATGAATCCATCCAGGTGGTCTCCTGATTCAGATGATGGGGAGGGGGAGGGGGAGGGGGGCACCAGATGGTTCTGGAGTAGCTTCTGTCAGACAACAGCGACGACTCAGTCCTGGGGGTCATTCTCTACTCCAACAACAGACAGGAGGAAGTCCACGATAACACACTTTCCTTTACATCCCAACACACTGCTGTGAGGATCTCTCCAGACAACACACAACCACTGCTCCGCAGCCCAATGCTGTAGAGGCTGTACACCCCTCGAGCCCACACTTGGCATTGGGCGTGGCCACATTAGGCTCATGTGAGAAACGTCCACACCGCATGACCACACAGTCCTGTCCAACGTCCCGGAGATGCCCACCAGCCACGAGCAAGCGTTCATCATGAGAACACACGCAGGTGAAGGGTCTGATTAATGCCGTGACCGAGTCCTGCTGGACACCTGCCTCACATCAGAGGACCCCAGGGAGCAGGGCTCCTTACAGCAGATCAGAGGGACTGTCCGGAAAATTCATGGGGTGCTTTCTCTTTGATGGATGACCGTATCTCCAACACAGAGGTCATCGCTGTACCTCAGCACACACGCACACACACTCTCTCACACACACACACACACTCTCTCACACACACACACACACACACACACTCGTCTGAACACCTAAAATCATTCACACACATCCCTCCACCGCTGGGAAAGGAGGAGAACTCCAAAACATTTCTTTATCAACATCCACACATTCTTCAATCTCCGCCCCCTCTTCATTAAAGACTTCAGCTGCTTTAAAGGTGCAGTCAGTCATTTATCCCTTTAGCAGGCAGTGCTTGTGAAAGTGATTTATTCATTTGACTTCATGTTTTCTATGAAGTGTAACTCACACGAGCACCAGAATGAACCAGTTCACGCTCCATAGAGAGGGTCCCCCACAATGTGATCGGCCATGTTTAGTTTAGCGCAGAATATCTGACACATTCAGGCCACTAGGGGTCAGTGTGTTCTCTGTTTAAAAATGTGATGGAGGCGGTGCAGAAAAAGACTTAAGATTAAAAAGAGAACATGACGGTAAATGGTAAGAACAGATTAAGAACTTGTGGCCACAAGTTGAGAAAACAAAGGAAGAGCTCTTCAGTTTGTTCGCTCAAAATAGATATATTTATTCTTCTCTGAGGCTCCTCAGCAGTGGAATCAAAGGAAATGTCATGACTCTGGAACGTAGTCTCTGTCAGAACAAGTCTTTGTAATAGTTTTTACCACAGAACCAATCGCTCTTAGCTTTGTCTGAGAGGTGATAGAAGTGTTGAAGTCATTTTGGAGCATTTCTATTGGTCCACTCACTGGGGGATTTGGACAGAGTGCGAACAGCAGGTGGCGTCTCTAAATAATTCAGATGGAGTCTCCCGAGCTTGTTCCGCAGGGATGCCACAGCCATCCTTCCTTCATAGATCTTTCTGGGTGGGTGGGTGGGTGGGATGGCCCGGATGGCACTCCCTCCCCCCATCACTCAGGAAGACGGTAGCAAAGAAGAACATCTGTTAGCTTTATGTCAAAGCTGACATAACGGAACTGAGCAGTTAGTGTTCTCCTGCAAGCGCCATGAGCTCCAGTGGCGCTGTGTAAACTGCAGATTGAAAACATGTGTCTTGGAGGAAACACAGCAGTGTTGTGTGATTAGGGGAGGCCTCACTACTGGGAGGAAATGCTAACGGGACCCTCTGTGCCTCCTGGTGGGGTGGGGGTATGTGGGCTCCACTTCCTGCTAGCCTTGGTGGTCCCGCTGAGTGATTTCCCAGACGGTGTTTCCCAGCTCCTGCTCCTGAATCTGCTCCTGAAACTCACGCTCTCGTTATAACTCTCAGTTATATTTGGCTCACTTCGGCTCTGATGAGATTAACAGCGACTAACACTAGAAGTGTGCACTACCAAGGGCAGACTTGCCATAGATTACTCCACCCTAAAGTCCAGAATAAAGACCCTGAGGTACTTGAACCCCTACCACCCACTACCATACGTGGTGCAGGCTTTCAAACCACCCCCCCCCCACCCCAAATTAAAAAGAATATGCTCCATAGAGAGGGTTGCCCACATGTTTAAAATAGGCTTCAATACTGACACACTCAGGCCACTAGGTGTCAGCATGACTGATTCATAACATGAAGGAGAGTCATGTCGCTCTTTGTGTTTTAGTTTTCTATTTCTATTGCTCATAGATTGCTCGCAATGGCTCATGAGATGGTGATTCTCCTCAAATCCTCCAGAAAAAACAGATTGAGACAGAAAACAAACATGAAACATGAGAGAGATAAAGGAGAAGGTAGTGCTTAGTTCCGAGATCTCCACTACACCTCAAGAGAAGATAAATGTGAGATCTCTGAGGCCTTTATCTCAGGAGACATAGTTGAGCAGCAGGAGACATATGCTAAAGTCTCCTTTGTCTTTCCATCTGATCTCATTATTTTGTAGGAGAAAATACAGAGATAAAGTGAAGGGTTTTATTAACTGTATTTTACTTCCCTCTGGGATTGATGTCGTTTTAATTTGTTCACATTGAACTGAAGTTGTCTAACAGTTATAATTTATATCATAAGCCTTAGGAGCGCACTCTGATCCCTAACGACAAAAACAGAAATGTGAGAGGAGACCGTTCACCCTCAGCTACTTCTTCAGAGGCTTATAGAATAAAAAGAGGAACTGCTACTCTTTAATAAAGCCTTCAGTTTGACGTTTGAAGTTTTAGGTATGAGGTTTAGGATAGGAATTTTGAGGTATAAGATATGAGGTATGAGGTTTTAGGTATGAGGTATAAGATGTGAGGTTTAGGGTATGAGTTTTGAGGTATAAGATATGAGGTATGAGGTTTAGGGTATGAGTTTTGAGGTATAAGATATGAGTTTTGAGGTATGAGGTATAAGATATGAGGTTTAGGGTATGAGTTTTGAGGTAAAAGATATGAGGTATGAGGTTTTAGGTATGAGGTTTAGGATAGGAATTTTGAGGTATAAGATATGAGGTATGAGGTTTTAGGTATGAGGTTTAGGGTATGAGTTTTGAGGTATGAGGTATAAGATGTGAGGTTTAGGGTATGAGTTTTGAGGTATAAGATATGAGGTATGAGGTTTTAGGTATGAGGTTTAGGGTATGAGTTTTGAGGTATAAGATATGAGTTTTGAGGTATGAGGTATAAGATATGAGGTTTAGGGTATGAGTTTTGAGGTAAAAGATATGAGGTATGAGGTTTAGGGTATAGGTTTTGAGGTATAAGATATGAGGTTTGAGGTTTTAGGTATGAGGTTTAGGGTATGAGTTTTGAGGTATAAGATATGAGTTTTGAGGTATGAGGTATAAGATATGAGGTTTAGGGTATGAGTTTTGAGGTATAAGATATGAGGTATGAGGTTTAGGGTATAGGTTTTGAGGTATAAGATATGAGGTTTGAGGTTTTAGGTATGAGGTTTAAGGTAACTAGTGTGTTTATTTGTCAAAAAGGCTCCAGGATGTGGAAGATCATAAACTCTACTGCATCCTGGAAAAGACACGAGGACAGGATTCCAGTGTCCTACTCATGTCTCACATCACTCAGCCACTCAATCACATACCAATTCACTCGCTCACACAAACACATATTCATTTATTTTTACACACACACACACACACACACATTACATATATATATATATATACACACAAAAAGACTCATTCACTCACTCACACCCTCATTCGTTTATTTAGTGACTCAGGAATACACTCAAGCACACACATTTACTTAGTCATTCAATCATTCACATATCTACTCTTTCTCTCACATACAGACTCACTCACTGACACATTCACATACGTATATACCCACCCACTCACTCATTCATTCACTCATTCACATAGATACATATAGACTCACTTATACACATACATACTCACATTCACTCATTCACATGCAGTCATAGGTTTACACTTGTGTTGAAGTCACTCTGTCCTCCACAGGTTCCCTGTAACAAACGTTCAGAATTTCAGGAGATCTCCTTCGTACAAACACAAGCTATTTTTACAAGAAGTGTTTACACACAGATCATTTCACTCCACTTTTTCAAATTCACAGTATCAGAATTCCTGTGGGTCAATTTACATACCCCTCGCTGACTGTTACTTTAAACAGCTTGGAAAATACCAGACAAGTGAAGTCATGTCTTTATATGAATCTGATTGTCTGATGGAGATGACTGGAGTTAACTGGAGGTGAACCTGGGGCAGTTTTTACAATCGCTAACTTCACTCAGTCTGAACTCACATATTCTAAGCTCTAAATACAATTAGCCCAACATCTGTCGATTATGAACTATACCATTAAAGGGATTGTGTGGGAAATGCTGTTCTCTCTGGTTTGTGTATGGTCAGGAGCTCTGCATCTTTTAAGGTGGAACGGTGTGTTTCCGAACAAAAATGATGGTAGAAGCTGATCTGCGATGCCTTCAACTGTTAGTATTTTACAGTCGTTGTGCTATGACTGACTCTATGTTCCTCTTGGACAAACAACATGTGCCAGGGTTTTAAATGAAAGACTCAATATTGATTAAGATTTGCCCTGTTTTGATAGAGTTTAGTTTGAATTTGTTTGAACAAAATGTGCTTTTAGGCAGAAAATGAAGTTTTGCTACTTGTGTGATGTAGCTGTGTTGCTGTGTTAAGAGTAAAATGAGAAAAAGTGTCTTAAAGGGAACATCTACGATTGTGGGGGAAGTGCTGTTCTCTCTGGTTTGTTTACGTTCAAAAGCTTCACATCTTTTAAAGTGGAACGGTGTATTTGAGGAAATACTTACTGTTCTTTGTACGCGGCTGAGGTGTAATATGTCTATACACTCTGCAACTGTATTTTGCCCTGAAGCAAAAATACCAAATCTCACAGTATTTTACAGCTGCTAACAAGCCTTTACTGACACTTTACTGACGGCATTCATGATTTTACTCCAAAAGCACTTACGTGTTTCCTCTCCATGTGCTACATATTTTTGCTGTAGCGGATCACTTAAGGTGGAAATATCTTCAAACTCAGGAGCTAGCTAACTACCTTAGCGAGAGTGCTACACAACAATACAACTCGAGTTACACATGAGTTTCTGTCGGAAGTCAAACAGTGAATAAAAAGTTAAACTTCAGCCAAGTTACAAATAATATCCTCAAACACATCATTCCATCATTAAAAAAAGCTGAACTTCTGAATGTAAACAACCAGAGAGAACTGTGTTTCCCCACAATCATAGCCATTCCCTTTAAATCAAACCAGGCTTGTAATCATGTATGGTTACATGATTGTATGTTTTTTCTTCTACTGTTTATCAAGTTTTGGCCTTTAGTTTGTAATCACCTGCTCAGGAACTGCAGGTGAAAATGAGCTTATTAACCAACCCTGGCACATTAACATAGACGAGGAAACTGAAATGTTGATCAATGGGCATTGTCTGAATGTTAGAGTCTGCACAAGGGACAAAGGTCTTACTTTCTGGAAAAATATGCTCTGGTCCAGGGACACAACAGTGGAGCTGTTTACAAGCCGTGAAGCAGGGGCTGGAAAATGTCGTGTTGTGGAGGTGATTTACTGAAGGAAGGACTCTTGCACTTCACCTTATTAATGGCATCATGAGGAAGGAAAATGACGTGGAGATACTGAAGCACCATGTGAAGACAGCAGAGAGGGGGTTAAAGCTTGGGCGCAGATGTGTTTTCCAAAAGGACGATGACCCTGAGCCTATTTCAAAAGGCTTTAAGACAACAAAGTGAAGGTAATGGAGCGTCCAGCACAAAGCCCCGACCCCAGTGCTATAGAACATTTATGGGCAGAACTGAAGAAGCAAGAAGGCCCACAAACCTGCCTCAGCTCCTCCAGCTCCTCCGGCTCCAGCAGCTGACTGGGGGAAATATGGGAAGGAGACGTTTGGTCCGAGATAAACACTGGGAGTGTGATGAAAGAAAAACACACCAAATCTATAATGAATCACTGTGTGGTGTTTAACCTGACGTTCTTCAAATACAGAACAGATGCTCAACTTAGGACACCGACTGGATTATACTCTCACTCACATTCATACATGCTCACTCACTCATTCACTGGCTTCACTCATTCACATAGAATTCACTGACACGCTCACTTTAATACTCATAAACACAAACTCACTTTCAATAACATACTCATTCACTCACATATATACATAATCACTCATTCACTTACATATATGCATAATCACTCGTTCACTCATATATACATAATCACTCGTTCACTCATATATATATATATATATATATATATATATATATATATATATATACATAATCACTCATTCACCCATATATACATAATCACTCATTCACTTACATATATACATAATCACTCATTCACTCACATATATACATAATCACCCATTCACTCACATGTATACCTAATCACTCATTCACTCATATATACATAATCTCTCATTCACTTACATATATACATAATCACTCATTCACTCACATGAATACATAATCACTCATTCACTCATATATACATAATCAATCATTCACTTACATATATGCATAATCACTTGTTCACTCATATATATAATCACTCATTCACTCATATATACATAATCACTCATTCACTTACATATATACATAATCACTCATTCACTCATATGTGCATATATACATAATCACTCATTCACCTACATATATACATAATCACTCATTCACTTACATATATACATAATCACTCGTTCACTCACATATTTACATAATCAGTCATTCACTCATATATACATAATCACTCATTCACTTACATATATACATAATCACTCGTTTACTCACATATATACATAATCATTCATTCACTCATATGTGCATATATACATAATCACTCATTCACTCATATATACATAATCACTCATTCACTTACATATATACATAATCACTTGTTCACTCACATATATACATAATCACTCGTTCACTCACATATATACATAATCACTCATTCACTTACATATATACATAATCACTCATTCACTCACATATATACATAATCACTCATTCACTTATATATATACATAATCACTTATTCACTCAGATGTATACATACTCACTCACTCATTCCCTCACATATATACATATTCGCTCATTCACTCACTCACATAAATGTACATACTCACAACATTCACACACACACACACACACACACACGAGTGGGTAGCCAGCTCAGCCCTCTCGAACAGTCCAGGGTTGGGTTCCTTCAGCCGTGGGTGTTGAGGAAGGAGACTGCTCTGTTCCTTCACTCACACTCCCCCCCCATCAGAATACACCACTGAGAAAGAGGAGACCTTGTTAAATCCACAGGGGGCGCTATCAGCCCTCGGCTCCTGTTCTGAATCACTGATATCCTTTATTTTATTACGGTTAATGAGAACATTTTCATTAGCAGCTTTTCTTCTGGATGATTAATCACCTGCCAAACGCAGAGAATAACATGCTGGAGACCCTCTCCCACAGCTGGAGCACTAGCAGGTCTGTAATTAGCACATCTGGAGCCAGGCAGCTGTTTGTAAGTGTTGAGTTCTTAAACGCCTCCTTCTTCGGTGTTAATCTCTCACCTGTCACATTGACTCAGTGAGGAGAAGACCGCGGGGGGATCTCTCGGCTCCGTGGGGCTGGCGTTTACGTCTGTGAAATTTACAGTGCTTTCACACTCAGTGCTCAGCTTCAGGACGTGAAAATATTCACCAGGAATTTATTCAAATGAGGAGAGGAAATATATTAAAGATCCCTCAGGGTTCGACACTAACGACGAGTGAGAAACCTGACACTCCCCTCACACATTTCAGTCCAGAGGGTCTCTACAGCCTCCTCTACATACTGCAGTAAGAGCACTTCACACTGATTAAACAGTCACTCATTCATTCATTCATTCATTCATTCGTTCATTCATTCATATTCTGTAAGCACTTCACTCTGTTCAGGGTTCAGGTCACTAGGGACGGGTCATCACCCACTCACTCAGTCACAAACACACACATACATACACACACCTGTGGACAGTTTCACACATTCACCCAGTCACTCACACTCACCCAGTCACACACACTCACACCTGTGGACAGTTTCACTCACTCACCCACTCACACCTGTGGACAGTTTCACACACTCAGTCACTCACACACTCTCACCTGTGGACAGTATCACACACTCACCCAGTCACTCACACACTCACACCTGTGGACAGTGGCACACACTCACCCAGTCACTCACACACTCACACCTGTGGACAGTTTCACACACTCACCCAGTCACTCACGCACTCACACCTGTGGACAGTATCACACACTCATCCAGTCACTCACACACACACACCTGTGAACAGTTTCACACACTCACCCAGTCACTTACACCTGTGAACAGTTTCACACTCACCCAGTCACTCACACACTCACACCTGTGAACAATTTCACACACTCACCCAGTCACTCACACACTCACACCTGTGAACAGTTTCACACACTCACCCAGTCACTCACACACTCACACCTGTGAAGTTTCACACACTCACCCAGTCACTTACACCTGTGAACAGTTTCACACTCACCCAGTCACTCACACACTCACACCTGTGAACAATTTCACACACTCACCCAGTCACTCACACACTCACACCTGTGGACAGTTTCACACACTCACCCAGTCACTCACACACTCACACCTGTGAACAGTTTCACACACTCACCCAGTCACTTACACCTGTGAACAGATTCACACTCACCCAGTCACTCACACACTCACCCAGTCACTCACACACTCACCCAGTCTCACACACACTCACACCTGTGGACAGTTTCACACACTCACTCAGTCACTCACACACTCACACCTGTGGACAGTTTCACACACTCACCCAGTCACTCACGCACTCACACCTGTGGACAGTATCACACACTCACCCAGTCACTTACACCTGTGAACAGTTTCACACTCACCCAGTCACTCACACACTCACCCAGTCTCACACACACTCACCCAGTCTCACACACACTCACACCTGTGGACAGTTTCACACACTCACCCAGTCACTCACACACTCACACCTGTGGACAGTATCACACACTCACTCAGTCACTCACGCACTCACACCTGTGGACAGTTTCACACACTCACCCAGTCACTCACGCACTCACACCTGTGGACAGTATCACACACTCATCCAGTCACTCACACACTCACACCTGTGAACAATTTCACACACTCACCCAGTCACTCACACCTGTGGACAGTTTCACACACTCACCCAGTCACTCACACACTCACACCTGTGAACAGTTTCACACACTCACCCAGTCACTTACACCTGTGAACAGTTTCACACTCACCCAGTCACTCACACACTCACACCTGTGAACAATTTCACACACTCACCCAGTCACTCACACACTCACACCTGTGGACAGTTTCACACACTCACCCAGTCACTCACACACTCACACCTGTGAACAGTTTCACACACTCACCCAGTCACTTACACCTGTGAACAGTTTCACACTCACCCAGTCACTCACACACTCACACCTGTGAAGTTTCACACACTCACCCAGTCACTTACACCTGTGAACAGTTTCACACTCACCCAGTCACTCACACACTCACACCTGTGAACAATTTCACACACTCACCCAGTCACTCACACACTCACACCTGTGGACAGTTTCACACACTCACCCAGTCACTCACACACTCACACCTGTGAACAGTTTCACACACTCACCCATTCACTCACACACTCACCCAGTCTCACACACACTCACCCAGTCACTCACACACTCACCCAGTCTCACACACACTCACACCTGTGGACAGTTTCACACACTCACCCAGTCACTTACACCTGTGAACAGTTTCACACTCACCCAGTCACTCACACACTCACACCTGTGAACAATTTCACACACTCACCCAGTCACTCACACACACACACCTGTGGACAGTTTCACACACTCACCCAGTCACTTACACCTGTGAACAGTTTCACACTCACCCAGTCACTCACACACTCACCCAGTCACTCACACACTCACCCAGTCTCACACACACTCACACCTGTGGACAGTTTCACACACTCACTCAGTCACTCACACACTCACACCTGTGGACAGTTTCACACACTCACCCAGTCACTCACGCACTCACACCTGTGGACAGTATCACACACTCACCCAGTCACTTACACCTGTGAACAGTTTCACACTCACCCAGTCACTCACACACTCACCCAGTCTCACACACACTCACCCAGTCTCACACACACTCACACCTGTGGACAGTTTCACACACTCACCCAGTCACTCACACACTCACACCTGTGGACAGTATCACACACTCACTCAGTCTCACACACACTCACACCTGTGGACAGTTTCACACACTCACTCAGTCACTCACGCACTCACACCTGTGGACAGTTTCACACACTCACTCAGTCACCCTATTCTTAGTCCAGACACTGAGGGGTTTAAAAACTCCAGCAGCACCGCTGTGTCTGATCCACTCTACACCAGCACAACACACACTAACACACCAGAGTGAGAGTGAAGCTGAGTGAAGCTGAGTTTGATTTAAAAGAGAGACTTCAGGGCCGCGTTGATGTTTCTCTAATGAAAAACATTTCCCACCACTGCGCAGACGCCTGAGAGCTGCGCAGACTTCTGCTCTAATGGAGAAAAGGTGCAGGGAGCGTAGCTTTGTTTACAGACACACATGCGAACAATCACATGCTAAGAATGCGTTTGGGCCGTAAAGGGTTAAAGCACAAAAAGCCCTTTGTGCAGAGGCAGCTCCGCGTCCACAGCGGCGGGGATTAGTCTCCGTTAGCGTGACCTGTTTACAGAAACACGGAGCACATTCCCAGCCGACCCGAACACTTCAGAGCCCACTGCATCCAAGTGGAAAATTAAAGGAGAGTTGCAGCATTTTCCAGCTTTTATCTCCCTCATCTCCGGCATTCCCTCCACGGGGAATAACCTCGCTGTGTTTCCATAGTGGGAGGTCACTCGTGATTGTGAACTCCCGCTATGTGCAGTGCACAAAGGGCAACAACAGGGGCAGAAAAGGAGGATTGGGGCCTGATGGTTGAGGGTTTGAGACCCTGGACCTGCAGGAAAAATGGGGACAGTGGGAGTGATGGAAATGTGCTTTCTCCTCACTCAATAACCATGGCTGAAGAGCCCTTGAGCAAGACACCTAACCCCCAACTGCTCCCTGGGTATCAAGGTGTATGCCTCTGTGTGTGTGTGTGTGTGTGTGTGTGTGCGCACACCAAGGAAAGTGAGTTTCCGTCTCCCATGATGCACAGGTGTGTTCTGCTCTGTTTTGTACTGTTTACGCTGATGAGTTTACACTTGTTTATTTGTTATTGGTTTGGTGCTTTTCCACCACATGGTCCCTACTTGACTCTTCCACTCCTCCACCAGGTGAATCAGGTCCTGGTTCTGGAAGCGGGTTCTTGTTTAGTGGCTGTTCTCTCGTGGTTCAGAGCGAGTCGAGTAGGGACTAAACCGTGGCGTGTAAACCTTGCAGAGCGCTGATCGTCCAGAGAGAGTCGTCACTCTACGCCACGCAACGCAGACGACCAGCACCAACTCTCCATCTGTAAAATCTCCAGCTGCAGCAGAGATCACGTTTGTTTTTATCCGACTCACGACGGCAGCTCGTAAAATGACGCCGTGGTCTTTTGAAGAGGTTCAAACGCTCCTCGGATCGGTGGCCGACGAAAGAATCCAGCGAGAGCTGGACGCTGCAACAAGGAAGGAACAAACTCTACTGATCTGTCTGAACAGATGACGGAGCTGTGTTCAGTCCCAAACAACAACAACACGCCGATACACCATGAGTACACACCGCTTAACATTACCGCCGCCGTTGTTGTGGTTTCCAAAGCCCACTGTTCCCCTTAGAGACGGGGTTAGAGACGACACCAGATACATTTCAGTGGGAAGCTGTGGGAGTGGGAAACAAAGCAGGGACCAAACAGAGAGTAGAGTTCAGTAGAATGTTTTAAATGGTTTTCTTGTCTCTACAGTGATGTACGCCCCTGTGAACACCAGTGTATCTAGTTGGGGGTCTTCAAAGACAAAAGACCCTTGTTTAATGTTATATTTGAGCTTGTATTGGAGTTGTTCTGAACCGCAAGCATTTTTGTGAACGTGTGTGTGTGTGTGTGTGTGTGTCCTCTGAATTGCATTGTCTTTCAAACACAAGTCGAGAGAATTCCTAGAGCTCCAGAAGTGCCTCGTTGTTGAATTCCACAGGAAGACGTGGTCTTAGATGAACACAAACACATGCAGGGGTCCAGAGAGAGGCGGGGCTTCCCCACACAGACCCGGGGCGTCAGGGGTCCAGAGACCAGGTCCGAGACATGTCAGGGCTGGAGTAGTCCGAGTCGTGAGGGTCACTCCGGTCACGGGACGCTGCTGCGTGTGGGGACTCTTCACACTGCGCCTGTGTCCTGTGTGTTTCAGTTCAGTTCCATTGCTTTTATAAAGTTCATATTACTTCTCTTCTCTTCCTCTCTCTCTTCTGTCTCACACACTCTTTCTACACGTCTGCCTCTTGTTCCCACTCTCTCTTCCTCTCTCCATTTTTTATTTCTTTCATTTTGTACCCCCCCTCTCCTCCCCCCCCCCCTCCTCTCCTCTATAACAGAGTGCTCCTTGTCTGAATTTCACAGTTTAAAACATAATTTCCTGCACTTTATGTGGCATTATTATATACAGTGTCTAATGCACACACACACACACACACACACACACACAGAGATGTATTGAAAGCCAGGAAGAAGCTGACTGGGTGAATAAGCAGCAGGATGTTGCTCTGTGATTTATTACGAGGCCAGAACAAATATCACTGCCCCACAGAGTCAGACCCCCACCAGCCCACAGTGACTGACCCCCCACAGTGTGTATAATCTCTGTACTGCCCATGCCCAATGCCAAGGGTGGGCGAGAGGAGTGTAAACCCCCCCACAGCACTGGGCGGTTGGAGAGATGGAGCTCCATCTTAAACCTATGGGATGAGTTGGAGCTCCAAAACCAATCATCCAACACCAGCAGCCCAAGACCTCACTGAAGACTGTGTGGCTGCATGACATCAAATCCTCACAGCAGTGTTCCAGCATCTAAAGCCTTTTATGAATCGATCACGAGAGCAAATCTGAACAAACTCCCCTTCAGCGCCCTTCCTCTCAGGGCCTTGGGATTTTACAAATCATCCTGTGACAGGGTTCAAGATATACACCCCCCCCTCCACACCACGCTGCAGCACAGGCTTCCTCTGAAACGTGGGAAGCCACCGCTTTTTGCTCTACTGTTAACACAACACCCCCGGAGCTCAGCACGCTTGGAGGAGAACACTATCTCATTGTCAAGCTTGTCACTGATTGATGGGAAGGCCTTCCAGCCCACCCAGAGATCTCCTGACCACGGGTTACACTGCGTACACTGCTCAAACCTAAGAGGGATTCCTTCTCTCTCAAACCCACAGAGGTAAACATCTGCTGAACGTGTGGAACTAGCATACAGACACGTCTTAATACACGCCCAGATATTCATAACCCATTCATTCATTCATTCATTATCTGTAACCTGGTCGTGGTGGGTCCAGGCAGGAATACACCTGGAGGAGGCGCCAGTCCTTCACAGGGCAACACACACACACATTCACACCTATGGACACTTTTGAGTCGCCAACGTGTGTTTTTGGACTGTGTGAGGAAACCGGAGCACCCGGAGGAAACCCATGCAGACACGGGGACACACCAACTCCTCACAGACAGTCACCCGAAGCAGGAATCGAACCCACAACCTCCAGGTCCCTGGAGCTGTGTGACTGTGACACTACCTGCTGCGCCACCATGCCGCCCTTTCATAACCCATTCCCTTTGTTTACCACTCGTTCTCTCCTTCTCACCTGCTGTAACTCATGTGGCGACTCTCACACTTTCACCTCCACTCTCAACAGCGCAGGCTCATGTGCAGCTGCTCCAGAGCAGCCCATTATTGCTCAGTGCTCTTCAGAAAAGACGGTGGTGTGAGATAATCCAGGGGTTTGTGTGTTATAAGGGGTTGTCCACACGTTTTTGGACACTGTGTGTTTCCTGAAAGGGTTAACAGTGAGTGAAAGGGTGAGTGAAGAGAGTGGTGTGTGTTGATTTTACTGGAAGTATCGATAAAAAGGTTTTAACAGAGAAAGTAGTGAGAAATAGAGACTGAAGAGAGCTCTGGGAGAAACGCTGGTCCTAAAGTGCTTTCGCTGCTTTACACCGCCCCCTTCTGGTCACACGGGTACTACACACAGCCGTGCGGAGGGGGGCGGGGGCTGCACCCTCAGCTCGCTCTTTTTAAACGGCTGTGTTTCTGTTTAATAAAATGCACCAGTCCTGCTTAACACTCACTCAGTCACTCATATATAGACTCGCTCACTCGTTCACAAACTGCTTACATACACAGTCCTATACATAGCCTCATACTCTCCTGTACATTCACTCACACACATTAATCACTCACATAAATATTCACATACATACTCACACATTCATAACATATTCACTCATTTACACACATTCATAACAGACATACACACATTCATTCACATACTCATTTATATACTCACACATACACACTCATGCATAACACACACACACACATTCATTCACACTCACTCATTCATATACATACATTCATTTACATATTCACTCATTCACATACAAACTCATTCATAATATACAAACACACATTAATTTACATACTCACTCATTCACACACTAATTCACACATACACACTCATTCACATAAATGTACTCATGCACTTGCTCACTCCTACTCTCATTCACCCACTCACTTTTATGTAACTAAACCCAGCAGGTCATTAAGAATCCCCCTGCCCTCAGGAAATAAATGTAAGAGCAGGTTACACCTCACAGAACTCCTCGGGAGCATGTGGCTATTAAAAACTCGCTTATGAATCGCTCAGTTCCTGACGAGGTCATTAAATTAGGGACAGTAGAAGGTTTCCTGTAAACCCCAGGTGTGTGGCAGAGGAAACATGGAGCAGTTTTTGGCAAATGTTGGAAAACTGAGGTGTTTCTGTTTCCATTTGTTTCAAGAAATGCCCAGAAACAGAATGAATGCAATTATTAAAAATGTAATTAGTGTTAATTTGTTCCTAATGTCTCGTCCATGACAGAGTGACCCACACGTTACTGTTACATCGCTGCAGATCTTTGGTGTTTACCAGGCATTTTAGTAGAGGTCCATTTGGGCTCCTACGACTGGCTGGTGAGGGGTACAACAGTCTACACCCCCCCATATGAGGGAGTGACTGAGTGTATGAATGAGTGTGTGTTATAAGCGGCTATGACCAAAACATATCACTATGAGCTGTCATTACCCGTCTGCTGCGTTGCTGACTTTATTCTAAATGTTTACCAATGTGCACTACTTCATCCAAAAAATAAATAAACTGCCTCTGACCGAAATTTAGTTATTTATTCACTCACTCACTCACATACTCTCTCCCTCATTCATTCATTCACTCACATACATACTCCCTCACTCACTCACTCATTTACTAACATTGCTCGTACCAGCACAACACATTAACTAGTACATGGGTGCCCAACTCCTGGAGGGCCGGCATCGAGCAAATTTTGGTTATACCTCTGCTCACACACAGAGTCAACTCATCTGTTAATTGCCAGGTTTAAGGGGTGTGTTTTAGCAGAGCAATCACCAAACTTTGCTGGATACCGGCCCTCCAGGACTGGAGTTGGGCACCCCTGAACTAGCACACCACCACCACTATGTAAGTGTGAGAATGATCCACCAAAATATAAAAATAAAGTATACAGAGCTACAGATGTGTTCCTCTCCTGGCCGCCGAGCGGCGCAGTTCTGCGGTGTGTGTGTGCTGAAATGGCCGCCTTTGGGGTGCTGAGGTCCGGGTTGGGGCTGATTCAATCCGCGCTGCAGCTCGGGAGAAAGGTAAACTCTACACACCACCACACTCCGAGAGTTTTAAAGACCCAGAGCTACCCCCGACACCGCGGGGCTGCGGTCATTTATCACCGAACCACATTAAAACGAGGCTTTATTTACGGTGTGACCTACAGCTTCACCGCTAACCTGCGATAGCTTCATGACAACCCGACAAAATAAGAGTCCGGTACACCGAAGAATAACAGCAATAAAATTCTCTTTTTGATTACTCTGCTAAAATAAGGGTATTTTAAACATTTCTGTCATACTTCCGAGTCATCAGCTCGATTCTGTCCTTCTCCTTTAATGTTGGACCCCGTGGAACAGTGGAACTGTGTTCTCAGGAGTGGTGGAGCTCCACACAGTGTCTTAGCGAGGTGTGGGAGTGGTGTTTCTGACCCAGAAGTAATCCTCCAACACCTGTCCTCACTAATGCACATGTGTCTGCCATCAGATTCTCACAGCAGTGTTCCAACAGCCTAAATCTTAGAGAAGGGGACTCAGGGCTGAGATATTTTTACCTTCAAAATCAGCTCCTGTGATGCTCCACTGAGCTGTAACAGGGAGAAGAGAGCCTCCGTCGTTCTGGTCATGAATTTACAGTTAAATTAATGTTTTACGTGTTTTATAGTGGTCACCTGGTCACACCTAGTTTGTCTCTAAACTACATGTCCTTAAAGCTCACCTGGTGTCCCCCTGTGTGTCTCAGGCCTGTGCAGGTCCTCTGGGGGCAGTGGAGCAGGTCCGAGGGTATTATGTCGACTGGAGGATGCTCAGAGATGTGAAGAGAAGACAGATGGCCTTGGAGTTCGCAGACACCAGACTCCGCATCAACGCCCTCAGGAAGAACACGCTGCTACCCAAGGAGTTACAGGTGATTTTATATACACACACACACCGATACACTTCTACACCGCTCCGCATTAAAAGATACAGTCGCTTCTGACTCACACGCACCGCTCCGCCTTAAAAGATACAGTCGCTTCTGACTCACACGCACCGCTCCGCCTTAAAAGATACAGTCGCTTCTGACTCACACGCACCGCTCCACCTTAAAAGATACAGTCGCTTCTTACTCACACGCACCGCTCCGCCTTAAAAGATAGTCGCTTCTTACTCACACGCACCGCTCCGCCTTAAAAGAGATAGTCGCTTCTTACTCACACGCACCGCTCCGCCTTAAAAGAGATAGTCGCTTCTTACTCACACGCACCGCTCCGCCTTAAAAGAGATAGTCGCTTCTTACTCACACGCACCGCTCCGCCTTAAAAGATACAGTCGCTTCTTACTCACACGCACCGCTCCGCCTTAAAAGATACAGTCGCTTCTTACTCACACGCACCGCTCCGCCTTAAAAGATAGTCGCTTCTTACTCACACGCACCGCTCCGCCTTAAAAGATACAGTCGCTTCTGACTCACACGCACCGCTCTGCCTTAAAAGATACAGTCGCTTCTGACTCACACGCACCGCTCCGCCTTAAAAGATACAGTCGCTTCTGACTCACACGCACCGCTCCGCCTTAAAAGATAGTCGCTTCTTACTCACACGCACCGCTCCGCCTTAAAAGATAGTCGCTTCTTACTCACACGCACCGCTCCGCCTTAAAAGAGATAGTCGCTTCTTACTCACACGCACCGCTCCGCCTTAAAAGAGATAGTCGCTTCTTACTCACACGCACCGCTCCGCCTTAAAAGAGATAGTCGCTTCTTACTCACACGCACCGCTCCGCCTTAAAAGAGATAGTCGCTTCTTACTCACACGCACCGCTCCGCCTTAAAAGAGATAGTCGCTTCTTACTCACACGCACCGCTCCGCCTTAAAAGATACAGTCGCTTCTTACTCACACGCACCGCTCCGCCTTAAAAGATAGTCGCTTCTTACTCACACGCACCGCTCCGCCTTAAAAGATACAGTCGCTTCTTACTCACACGCACCGCTCCGCCTTAAAAGATACAGGCGCTTCTTACTCGCACGCACCGCTCCGCCTTAAAATATATGTTTCCCTGCAATCGTAGACGTTCCCTTTTAAGGCCACCACTGCCCAAATTATGACATTAAAGACAGAGGCACAGTTTTGTTGTAGTGCAGTGTAAAGCAAGAAAATCACTGCGATCAGACTAATCCTTCATATAAACAAACGTCCTCTAAACCATGGTGGCCCCGGGGGCCTTCTCCTCCACTGATGTATAAAGAATAAAAGAACTAGCACTGCTCTGATTATAAATGGACATTCTGGGGACACAGGGCTGTAATGGTCTCTAACAGGATAGCGCTAATGGTCACTGATACTCCTCTTTGTGTTTGTGCAGGAAGTGGCCGATAAGGAAATTGCCGCTCTGCCGAGGGACAGCTGCCCCGTGCGGATCCGCAACCGCTGCGTGTTGACGTCGCGACCGCGTGGGGTGAAACACAGGTGGCGCCTGAGCCGCATCGTCTTCAGACACTTGACTGACCACGGCCAGATGTCCGGCATCCAGAGGGCCATGTGGTGACCCCCTCACCCTGTGGAGAGTGGAATTAATGCAGTGTGTTACAGAGTGGACTCCAGAGAGTGTTTTCAGTCACAATGAAGATCACAGCACTGTAAATGTGACCTGTATCAGATTCTTATTTACTTAACATGAGAGGGACCCGGGGCTGAGGAAACCCCAACACTTTGAGAGGAGAGTTTGCCAATTTTTTGTTTTGTTTTGATTTTTGTGTTTCATCGAATTCTTTTGAAAATAAATAAAAAATGTAAAAACAATTTCTAAATCCGTTCCCATGTTTTTAAATCCTTTAATTTACATTTTTATGTTTTGAATTATTAAAAAAAAACTGAAAATAGTGTCCTGTTGCTGCTGAGACGTAGTCATTCATTCAGAGCTGTTTGGACTTGAACTCTTAAATGTCGCATGTTCAGGCTCAAAAAGAAGCCCTGGATGGGCTGGGCGCCTGTGTAATGTTAGAAGAGGGCGTAGCCCAAAGTGCTGAAACTGACCTAATGGGAGGAGAGAGGATTCACTGAATATGGAGCCATTCACAGTTCTCTTAGTCTTCTCGTTCCACGTGTTTCATGCAGATTCATGTTTCCACCAAACAGGACACCCACACTGCAAACTTACAAATAAACCTTAAAATAAAACTGGAGATAAACCGATTATTGTAGGAGAATATTTAGAAAAAACAAATCGATTAAAAAAAAAACTAACCACCAGTGAATCATGGAAACAAAGGAAGACATGAGCCACAAAAAAAAAAAAAAATTTAAATATATATGTGCACAAACTTGTGTGTGCACATTGTTCTCCCCAAATATATTTTCCAGTCACCCCCAGTTTTTCTTGGTTCCCATATTTATGTAAATGAGCTGCTGTTTGATCTTTTGGTTGATCATTGACTGTGGATCTCACTGAAAGTGAATGTGGAGAAGGTCGTGTTGTTTTTGTAATAAATGTTATGCCCTAAAAAGCTATGTATTTTGCACTTGTTCAGATAAATATAAATAAATAAATATAACTTAATCTTTAATTGCTGTCTTAATTATGGCATGTTGATTTAATAACATTTTTAATTGTTCCCATTGAACAAAATTCTATTTTAGCATAAAACCTGATGTGGAATATAATCATTTAAATAACACTGGGATTTTTATTTTATTTTATTTTTTTTAATTTTGAAGTTTGTAGTGTAGAGAGAAGATTGTAGTGAGCACATGATTTTGTTTTTATTTTTGATTAAATGTGTTATAAAACTAAAGAAGAATTTTGTGATTAAATAAATAGTTGCTATATTTTGAAGGGTTCATAGCTGTATACAGTGAAGCAGTTATTTGTTTTAGTGAACAATACAAAGCAGCTGTATTATTATCCATTATATTTTTGTCTGTGGTTCAGCCGTTTGTTTCTGATGTGGACTGTGTTCCAGCTCCACGTTGTTGGGACTGATTTCTTGATGTGAGCTGGTAAACAGCTCTGTGATTGGTTGTAAAATTTCTGCGTAGCTGCTATTCACAGTTCATAGATTTTTCCTCCGAAGAAAGCAATGGGATGCAAATGTTCTGAAATATCTTAGCAACCACCTGAAATATCTTAGCAACCACCTGAAATATCTTAGCAACCACCTGGCAAAACAAATTAGACCCTAGTGTCTAAGGTCACACCAGCCTATCTATAGACTAATATATATGAAATAAATGGTAGAAAACACAAAAAGTTTGTAAAACAAAAAAATAATAAATATATATATATTTTTAAATTTGTTTTTCATTCATTCGTTTGTTAATTCATTGCATTTCTCGTCATGGAACAGAGCGCAGAGGAAACTTTTAACTTGTAGTGTGGCGAGTTGTAAACCGAAATCTTTCTAGAATGTTTCTGCGCATGCGCATGTGATTCTACTGTGTGGCTCAGCTCCGTTCAGTTCAGTACTGACTGAGACACCTTAGAAACCTTAGAAACACTTTAGAAACCTCTGAGAAACACAGAGACAGAGGGAGAGATGGAGCTCGGTGAACAGGTGAGACTTACATTTAGATATTATTCAGATAACCGCTCCGACACGGAACTGTTCTCTCTGTACAGGTCTTTTCGTTTCGGTACCACTCTCTCTCTCTCTCTCTCTCTCTCTGTGTGTATCTCTCTCTCTCTCTGTGTATCTCTCTCTCTCTCTCTCTGTATCTCTCTCTCTCTCTCTCTCTGTGTATTTCTCTCTATCTCTCTCTCTCTCTCTGTGTATCTCTCTCTCTCTCTCTCTCTGTGTATCTCTCTCTCTCTCTCTGTGTATTTCTCTCTCTCTCTCTCTCTGTGTATCTCTCTCTCTCTCTCTGTGTATTTCTCTCTCTCTCTGTGTATTTCTCTCTCTCTCTCTCTCTCTGTGTATTTCTTTCTCTCTCTGTGTGTGTATCTCTCTCTCTCTCTCTCTCTCTCTCTGTATCTCTCTCTCTCTCTCTGTGTATTTCTCTCTCTCTCTCTCTGTGTATTTCTCTCTCTCTCTCTCTCTCTGTGTATTTCTTTCTCTCTCTGTGTGTGTATCTCTCTCTCTCTCTGTGTATTTCTTTCTCTCTCTCTCTGTGTGTGTGTATCTCTCTCTCTCTCTCTCTCTCTGTATCTCTCTCTCTCTCTCTGTGTATTTCTTTCTCTCTCTCTCTGTGTGTGTGTATCTCTCTCTCTCTCTCTCTCTCTCTCTCTCTCTGTATCTCTCTCTCTCTCTCTGTGTATTTCTTTCTCTCTCTCTCTCTGTGTGTGTATCTCTCTCTCTCTCTCTCTCTCTCTCTCTCTCTCTCTATACACTCTTTATCTGTCTCTCATTATTTCTCTTTCTCTCTGCCCAGAGAGAAACTCCTTTTATTTCCTTTCCTATTCCTTTAATTACTTTACCTCCCATTCTCTGTCTGTCTGTGTGTGTGTGTGTGTGTGTGTGTGTGTGTGGTGTAAAGCAGTTATGTTGTATTTGTGGGAGGGTTTTCACTAGGATCCTGGAACATTTCTGTGAGGACAGAGCATTAGAGCATTAAAGAATTCTGGATCCCAGCTCGTCCCCATCACTCCAGAGAACGCTGTTCCACTGTTCCACAGCCCAGTGCTGGGGGCTCAGTACCTCTCTGGCCCATGACTTTGGGCTCATGTGCAGCTGCTCCAGGGCCTGATGCTGTCAGTGTGGATGTTGTATGTTTCTGGAGGTTAACCGTGTTGTGTGTGTGTGTGTGTCCAGATTTCGAGCCTGGAGAAGGATCTGCAGGAGGTGTCTCGTCTCCTGGAGCTGTGTGAGCGCGAGCGAGTGCGGACCGTCCTCTCTCAGGAGCAGAAGAAGATGGAGAAGGAGCTGGGGCAGAAGCGGCTGCAGAAGGAGCAGCAGATGAAGAGAGACTCGGGGGACGCAGCGGTGAAGGGATACACTGTCAAAATAAACAATTACGGTACTGCCACCATCAGCCAGAACATTAAAACCACCTCATTGTTCTACACTCACGCCCCACTGATCACACAGGAGCACGCTGTGGTTCTGCATACTTTATTAGCTCCCTTTCTCACAGCAGTGCTGCTGGAGTTTTTAAACCCTGTGTCCACTCTCTGTCCACTCTGTGAGACACTCCTCCCTCGTTGGTCCACCTTGTAGATGTAGAGTCAGAGACAGTAGCTCATCTGTCGCTGCACAGTGTGTGTCGCTCGTCCTCTAGTCCTTCATCAGTGACACAGGACGCTGTCGGCTGGATGTTTTTGGTCGGTGGACTGTTCTCGGTCCAGACACTGAGGGGTTTAAAAACTCCAGCAGCACTGCTGTGTCTGATCCACTCTACACCAGCACAACACACACTAACACACCACCACCACGTCAGTGTCACTGCAGCGCTGAGAATGATCCACCACCACATCACACCTGCTCTGTGGGGGTCCTGAACGCTGAAGAACGTTGTTCATGTGTAAGAGCTTTCTGTAACTGGTGTGTTTTAGTGATCATCATCTGATTAGTGGCCCACAGCATCATGTCCAGAGAGCAGACCTGTGTGATAAACCGAGGCCTCGAGCTGCCTGCAGCATCTCAAATTTAACCCTTTTTCCTTCTTGCTCTTCGCTCTGGTTTAGGTTGGGACCAGTCAGACAAATTTGTGAAGATCTACATCACACTAAAAGATGTGCACAGAATCTCTGCTGACAACGTGGAGGCCAGCTTTTCAGAGAGGTAACTTCAAATAACACACACACTTTCTTAAAATATCATACTTTTCAATGTCTACTTAACAACATGTCCTCAATAACTCCCCCTCAACAACACATCTTTAACAACGTCCTTAATTACACCTCCTCAACAACGTCTCCTTGACAACACATACTTAACAACGTCCTTAATTACACCTCCTCAACAACGTCTCCTTAATAACGTCTCCTTGACAACACATCTTTAACAACATCCTTAATTACACGTCCTCAACAATGTCTCCTTAACAACGTCTCCTTGACAACACATACTTAACAACGTCCTTAATTACACCTCCTCAACATCGTCTCCTTGACAACACATCTTTAACAACGTCCTTAATTACACGTCCTTAATTACACGTCCTCAACAACGTCTCCTTGACAACACATACTTAACAACGTCCTTAATTACACCTCCTCAACAACGTCTCCTTAACGTCTCCTTGACAACACATACTTAACAACGTCCTTAATTACACCTCCTCAACAACGTCTCCTTAACGTCTCCTTGACAACACATACTTAACAACGTCCTTAATTACACCTCCTCAACAACGTCTCCTTAACAACGTCTCCTTGACAACACATACTTAACAACGTCCTTAATTACACCTCCTCAACAACGTCTCCTTAACGTCTCCTTGACAACACATACTTAACAACGTCCTTAATTACACCTCCTCAACAACGTCTCCTTAACGTCTCCTTGACAACACATACTTAACAACGTCCTTAATTACACCTCCTCAACAACGTCTCCTTAACGTCTCCTTGACAACACATACTTAACAACGTCCTTAATTACACCTCCTCAACAACGTCTCCTTAACAACGTCTCCTTGACAACACATACTTAACAACGTCCTTAATTACACCTCCTCAACAACGTCTCCTTAACAACGTCTCCTTGACAACACATACTTAACAACGTCCTTAATTACACCTCCTCAACAACGTCTCCTTAACAACAGCTCCTTGACAACACATACTTAACAACGTCCTTAATTACACCTCCTCAACAACGTCTCCTTAACAACGTCTCCTTGTAAACACATACTTAACAACGTCCTTAATTACACCTCCTCAACAACGTCTCCTTAATAACGTCTCCTTGACAACACATCTTTAACAACATCCTTAATTACACGTCCTCAACAATGTCTCCTTAACAACGTCTCCTTGACAACACATACTTAACAACGTCCTTAATTACACCTCCTCAACATCGTCTCCTTGACAACACATCTTTAACAACGTCCTTAATTAAACGTCCTCAACAACGTCTCCTTGACAACACATACTTAACAACGTCCTTAATTACACCTCCTCAACAACGTCTCCTTAACAACGTCTCCTTGACAACACATACTTAACAACGTCCTTAATTACACCTCCTCAACAACGTCTCCTTAACAACGTCTCCTTGACAACACATACTTAACAACGTCCTTAATTACACCTCCTCAACAACGTCTCCTTGACAACACATACTTAACAACGTCCTTAATTACACCCCCTCAACAACGTCTCCTCAACCACACCTCAACATCTCCTTAATCAGTGTAGTTATGATCAGCGAGTCTGAATCTGTTGTGTTCTCTCTCTGTGTGGAGTCTGCCGTGGTGAACTAACAGAGCAAACTCTGTGGGTGTTTTCTTTCAGGTCCTTCAGCATTCTGGTTAAAGACCTGGACGGAAAGAACCACCAGATGATCATCAATAACCTGCTGTGCCCCATCGTAGCGGAGGAGAGCAGCAGGAAGGTTGGTCCAGCCCCTGCTGGTGTGTGCTGAGGGATTTGGGGAACGTGAGCTCTGACGCAGGATTCCTTACGCTGCTCTGTTTATTTTTAACAGGTGAAAACAGACATGGTGCTGGTCCTGTGCAAAAAGAAGACGACAAAGAAGTGGGAGTGTTTAACACAGGTGGAGAAAAAGAGCAAAGAGAAAGAGTGAGTTACACTCGTTTATAAGTGTTTCTTATCTCAGTTTACAGTCCATGAATGTCCTCAGCCTTCTCAGTCTCACCCTTAATTAGAAACCGGGTGTTCCCCGGAGACCCGGAGAACCACATCCCCGCATACGCTCCTTCACAGAGCAGCTGTCTGCTTTAACGAGGACAGCACAAGAGCCAGAGATAAACTGAGAGGATCATGGTTTATCCACAGTTTACACTGAGGCTGTGGCTCTTAGCTCCCCTCACTCGATTCTGGGTACCTACTGACGCTAGCTCAAAGAGAAAGACCTAGGGCACGCAGTGGGTGTAAAGGGCTGGGGTAAGTTGAGAAGAACAAACTGAGAGAGAAATTTTGGGTTTGTGTCACAGTGAACAGAGCCCATTTTAAAATTATTCTCCCCACAGTTTTCTTCTATTGGATTTTTTGTGAGTGGGGCTAAGATGTCAGGTGTGCCACAGGACCAATCAGGGGTTGAGGAGACATTTACATGGCTTTAGACTGCGATGTTAATTTGTTAATGAAATAATTAATTAATTCGCCAGTGGCGATAGGTGGACTTTTTGATTATTAATATTTTTACATTTTTTTTTTACTTTGGAAGGTAAATGATATAACGTGAAGCGTCCAAACATATGGACAATGCCTGCATAGTTGTGGGATGTTGACTTAAACATGGCAACCGAAGCAGTTAGAAAAATATCAGATTTTTTTCACACAGTCCACATTTGTCTTTATTTTAATTTATTTATTTATTTATTTATTTATTAATGATGCTCAACATTCAGTCCACACAGCGCAGAAACGTAACTAACACAGAGTCACGGCTCTGACCAACGCTCACGGTGTCGCCCCAAACACAGCCCCAGAAACACACACAAACGGAGCGAGTTCTTGTTTAATTTCTATTATTTATTTATACGAACGTTGTAAATGACCGTGTTCGGCTCCTCTGGGGGATAACGCTGTGTGTGAGGCTCTGAGCTCTGTCCTGAACTGACCCTCCGCACGCCCACGGACCACGTCACGGTTCGCCCTGAAAAAACAACTCTACTTTGGTTGCAGTTGATAACTGACTTTCCTGGTTTGTAAACCGGTTTATGTCGGCAGAAACACGCTGAATGTTTCTAAATTTAGTTCGTGAAGACAGTTCAAAACCTCTTGGCTTCAGGAGTTTGCGTGGCTCAGGTACGATTACGTAAAAGCAGACTGTACTGGGAATTCTGTTCAAAAGCAAGCAAAGATATTATTGGAACAAAATCAAACTTTGTAACAGGAACCAATCATTTAAAAAAAGAGACAACGTGGCAAGGGTCGACGACGTGAAAACACACGCTGATTATTATTTGGCGCTTTAAAAGAAGCTATCGCTGCCTTGTTTTATGCAGTGACAGGGACACTGTACTGAACAAACAGTCCTGTCCTTCAGATGAGCTGGTCCTGACCTTCTGAGGTCAGTAAAGACTCCTTTCGGGCTAAATCTACCCCTGTGGTCACTCTCACTGTCCTCCTGACCATCCCCTTCCTCAATAAACCGGCTGGGTCCCTCCCTCTACCCAACAGCTGGTGGGGATCGGCTGCTGGAGCATCGTCCAGGTGGAAACTGCACATTAGTGGAGGTTCTCAGTGTCCTAAAAGTCTTAAATAAACGGCATGGGGGTCTAGAGAAGTGCTGTAAACGAGGAACAGTCATTCATTCATTCATTCATTGTTATTTGATGTTGATCCAGTGGTAAGGTGGGAAACAAGGCTTCTAGGTAAGCAGCTCATGACCTGGTTGTGTTTCCTGTTGTCCTCAGTAAAGCCAGCTACGACGAGAACGCAGACCCTGGAGAGGGGCTCATGAACATGTTGAAGAAGATCTACTCTGAGGGAGACGACGAGATGAAGAGGACCATCAACAAAGCCTGGAGCGAGTCTCAGGAGAAGAAGAACCGGGGAGACGACTTAGACTTCGGCGTCTGAGACCCCCACACGCCCCACACACACACACACACACACATCCTCTCCTACACACGCTGCACCCATGACCTCGTCTACCAAAGCAACACACAACAACGTTCCTCTCCTGCAGTCCTTACACAGCATGCGATGGCTGCTTTACGAAGTGTGGTGAAAGCATTGGACCTGGACCACATTTCCCACTGTGTTCCACCAGCTCTGAATGAGAGACTTCCCACGTGAGCAGGTCTGCGGTGTGATCTGTGTGTGTTCCTATAGGAGCTGGATTTGAGGAGATGAAATCTGTAATGTTCAACATTTATCTTGTGTTTTCTTTTGTGTAAATGCAAATCATCCGTGCTTCGTGCTCTTATTTCCATTGGACGTAGTGTCCCACGCCGGGGACCTTCTGAGCGGAGATGTTCGGACGTTCCCGGCCGTGTCCGTGTCTTTATTTTGTTATCTTCCACTTTTATTCGATGCTGTTGTATATTCTGTCCGTCTTTGATCACTGACGTACGCCTTTAACTGTGTTTGAATGTGTTCTGCTGTGGTTTCTCCTCGCGCTGACGTCTGTTGGAGGAACGTCGTTGTTGGGAGAAAAACAAATAAAAACACAATCTTAAAAAAACTCTCGTTTCAGTGTGTTCAACCACACAGTGTCCAAAGGTTCGGAGACAATGTAATCTGAGCCTTCAGCTACATTAAAGTGTAGATACGGTGTGTATAACCTCCACAGAAAAACATACAGTGAAATGCGACGTCCTGGAGCAGCTGCACATGAGCTGTAGTCACCACTCGACGGGGGTGTAACGTCCACCAGCACAGGGCGGTGGAGTGGTGGAGCTCCAGCCTGTGGCTTTAGGATGAGGTGGTGGTCCAGAACTAATCGTCAGACCTCAGCACTTCAGTAATGTTCACATGGCTGCTATCAAATCTTCACAGCAATTTTCAAACATCTAGTGCAATCTGCTGCCAAATGAAGAACAAACTCCTGGTTCATCCCCTTCATTTCAGAAGAAACGTGTGGTCCACAGGCCGCAAACAACGCAGAATAGACTGACAATTATTTTATTGCTTGCAGTCTGAGTCCACCAGGGGGCGCCAAAGCCTTCTCTATTTCTCCACAACTGGGCTGTGTCTCAAACCACAGTCGCTTTACGAGTAGTGTACCTTTGAAGTTAGAAGTCCATTCACCAGTAGAGAGTGTGCTTTTTGGATGCTGTGTTTGGGCTGTATCTCATATCTCTGCCTACTCCCTACAGAGTGCACAAACTAGGGCGTTTACACATAGATAGGTTAGATATGGAGTCATGCAGACTGTAGATTAATTTCCATTAAGCATATAGGGCCTGCCTAGTGCACTGCAGAGACACCAAAGGGTGGGCTGAATGAACAGGTTTGTGGATTTAATAATTGCACTGTGTTTATTAGAGCTGTCACTGCCACATCTGATTAGGGCCAAGACTCACTCACGTCTTTTCTCAGTTCAAGTGTGTGTAGTTCACATGGCTGATTTATATTCATTCATTCATTGTCTCTAAACACTTATCCAGTTCAGGGCGGCGGTGGGTCCGGGGCCTGGGCGCAAGGTGGGAACACACCCTGGAGGGGGCACCAGTCCTTCACAGGGCGACACACACTCACACATTCACTCACACACACCTACAGACACTTTTGAGTCGCCAAACCACTTACCAACGTGTGTTTTGGAGTGTATAAATATATATATAAATAAAATTAGGTGGAATGGTGGAGCAGTAGGTAGTGTCTCTGTCACAGCTCCAGGTTTCTGGAGGTTGTGGGTTTGATTCCCACTCCGGGTGACTGTCTGTGAGGAGTGTGGTGTGTTCTCCCTGTGTCTACGTGGGTTTCCTCCGGGTGACAGTCTGTGAGGAGTGTGGTGTGTTCTCCCTGTGTCTGCGTGGGTTTCCTCCGGGTGACTGTCTGTGAGGAGTGTGGTGTGTTCTCCCTGTGTCTGCGTGGGTTTCCTCCGGGTGACTGTCTGTGAGGAGTGTGGTGTGTTCTCTCTGTGTCTGCGTGGGTTTCCTCCGGGTGACTGTCTGTGAGGAGTGTGGTGTGTTCTCCCTGTGTCTGCGTGGGTTTCCTCCGGGTGACTGTCTGTGAGGAGTGTGGTGTGTTCTCTCTGTGTCTGCGTGGGTTTCCTCCGGGTGACTGTCTGTGAGGAGTGTGGTGTGTTCTCCCTGTGTCTGCGTGGGTTTCCTCCGGGTGACTGTCAGTGAGGAGTGTGGTGTGTTCTCCATGTGTCTGCGTGGGTTTCCTCCGGGTGACAGTCTGTGAGGAGTGTGGTGTGTTCTCCCTGTGTCTGCGTCGGTTTCCTCCGGGTGACTGTCAGTGAGGAGTGTGGTGTGTTCTCCATGTGTCTGCGTGGGTTTCCTCCAGGTGACTGTCTGTGAGGAGTGTGGTGTGTTCTCTCTGTGTCTGCGTGGGTTTCCTCCGGGTGACTGTCTGTGAGGAGTGTGGTGTGTTCTCTCTGTGTCTGCGTGGGTTTCCTCCGGGTGACTGTCTGTGAGGAGTGTGGTGTGTTCTCCATGTGTCTGCGTGGGTTTCCTCCGGGTGACTGTCTGTGAGGAGTGTGGTGTGTTCTCCCTGTGTCTGCGTGGGTTTCCTCCGGGTGACTGTCTGTGAGGAGTGTGGTGTGTTCTCCCTGTGTCTGCGTGGGTTTCCTCCGGGTGACTGTCTGTGAGGAGTGTGGTGTGTTCTCTCTGTGTCTGCGTGGGTTTCCTCCGGGTGACTGTCTGTGAGGAGTGTGGTGTGTTCTCCCTGTGTCTGCGTGGGTTTCCTCCGGGTGACTGTCTGTGAGGAGTGTGGTGTGTTCTCCCTGTGTCTGCGTGGGTTTCCTCCGGGTGACTGTCAGTGAGGAGTGTGGTGTGTTCTCTCTGTGTCTGCGTGGGTTTCCTCCGGGTGACTGTCTGTGAGGAGTGTGGTGTGTTCTCCCTGTGTCTGCGTGGGTTTCCTCCGGGTGACTGTCTGTGAGGAGTGTGGTGTGTTCTCCCTGTGTCTGCGTGGGTTTCCTCCTGGTGCTCCAGTTTCAGTTGTGTGTGTGTGTTCAGTTACAAGTTTGTCCTCTGTGTATTTCCCTCTGGGTTTAATTAAATTAGTCTCTGTGTTACTGTTATTGCTGGTGTGTGTGACTGCCTGCGCCGAGGCTGCGTCGAGTTCAACCTCTAGGGGGCAGTCTTGGCTCAGTTTACCGTCATGGAACCAACACATATTGGATGTGAGTACTATTTATACACGTTTTGATGATTAATTTGTGGGCACAATTATTTTATTAATTCCTACAATTTCCACACAATGAACTTACAGCCTTTTGCTTTATCTCTGGCCAGAATCACTCATTCCCATTCTGGACTCATTTACAAGATGCTGTCTCGTTTTCTTGAAATCGTGGGCCTTGTGTCTTGTTGTATTTCTCTCATAAAGAAGTGTGTATCTGTGGTGTGACGAGTGGTTAGGTCACTGATGAACAGCTCCAGGGACATGGGGTCCTTGGAGCGCTCTGCTGCTGTGCCCATGCTGCTCTGAGCTGAGCGACCGTGTCGAAATGTGCTGCCACAGTGTACAGTTTAGGAACACTCAAGAAAAATAACAGCAAACATTGTGTAATTCACCAGAGGAAAAGAAAAGATTTATCACATAGAAAACATAAAAACATTAATAATTAAAATTATTTATTACATAATTTCCCTATTCATTATTAATATATTTTATAACTAATTATACTTAAAAGTAATTATTTATAATTAATGTATTATTTATTTTTATAATAAATAGGGGTCCGGATTGTGTGTGTGTGTGTGTGTGTGGATAACTGCTGTGGCAACCCATTGTGTGACCAGACCAAGTGGAAGCCAACTGTAAAGACACAAGTATGTACACTGGGTGACTCATGTAGACTCTGCGTTGTACTCCTGGTCAGTGTTGGGAAATGTTGAGATCTATTTTTTTCATGTATTTCTCTGTGACCAAACCTGAAGTCTCTGAAGTGATCAGGTCAGTTTGGGGATATAAACGTGTTCATGCGTGTGTTTGTCTTTGTGTTTCTGTGGCGGTGCGGGAGTTTATGGCTTGTCTGTGAAGGAATATAAGAAAACATTAAGGCCTACTTTGATTAAAGATCCCGAAACACAAAGGACAGCTAGAGAGCGCCTGTTGTCCCTCAATGGCGTTCCATTGAGTTTAATGGCCGCGCTGTGATTGGATCAGTGCGGAGTTTCATTCAGGAATTCAGCCGCATTCCCCCCCTCCCCCGCTCTTTTCCCGCCTCTCGCTTGAGTGACGTTCGGTAAACCAATCACAGTCTTTCTTAGCAGCTCGTCCCCTCCTATGGCCCCGCCTACCTTCTGCACGTCACAGGCCAGTTAAATACTGGAGGCATTTGCAGTGCGGGCAGGTTTCAGTCGTTCCCGCCGACAGTGCGGGCAGAAGTGTCTGCGTTTACGGATTTTTGCTCGAAAAACGGATAAAGCGACCAAGGACGGGATTTAAATTCTCTCTTAATGAATGGACTGTACCCGTTTCGACTCCGCGCAGCGCCGTTCGTGTCAAATAATGATGATGATGATAAACGCGGATCTGCCGAAACAGACCCCCGACCGCTCCCAGGCAACGCAGCCGCCCAAGGCGCATCGAGCTGCGGCCAAGAGCGAGGCGAAACCCGCCGAGCCTGCGCCGGTGGTGATGGACTCCAAAACGGGCAGGTCTTATTCTAAAGGAAAGCTTTTGGGGAAGGTGAGGATTACTCTTTGCCTTTCCTTCAACGTGACTGAAGGGGACTGGGTGACTTTATTTAAACTGGTTTAGTTGTTAATAACGAGGTTTGGTGCCGAGCGGCCGTTATATTCGCTTCAGAAACGCGTTGTTTATTTTTAAACCAGCGGCAAATCGCTAATTAGAATTTTAACGGTCGGTTGGTGCTGGTCCCTGAGGGTTTCCAGGAGTCGGGGACGGTGTTAGTTTGTATTTTTTGTGGAAAGGATAAATTTAACAGGTTATCAGTGACTGATAATGTAGTTATTATACTGTTTATTTACTTATTTAATTAATTTAATTTAATTGACTGGGCACCAGCACCAAAACACAGCATAGGTTTGATTTTGGAGCAAAATCTTAAGTCACTTTTTGAGAGATATTTTAAAAAATTCCTTTTCTTTATATTGCTTTAAAATGTCATTATCGTGTGACGTTTCCCTGGCTTTAAATTTAATCAGAATTACAGAAACAGAATCATTATCTCACCCCTCTGCAGTCACCTGTGTGTCTCATACAGCAGTGTGTAAAAAAAAAAAACACACCACAGGCGCCGTGACTGGTTTCTGTAGCCCCCTGAGGGTCTGCAGTGGCCTGTGGTGGTATGTGATGTTCTCCTGACGGTGTAAAGGCTCCTACTGCATTAACAGGTGCTCTGAGCCTGGTTCTAGACACGTTTCAGTGGGTTTAAAAATGTCCTGCGGCAGCTTGGAGGTCTCTAAGAGCCAAACTGATTAATATCCTCTATGTTCTTAGTGGTTTTGCTGGTAGCTGGTCTAGACTGGTTCTCCCTGCAGGGAGATGGTGGATGATGATGATGATATAATTAATACCATTAATAATAATAATAATAACAACAGCATTGTTTTCTATTGGTCTTTTCTCCAGCAGTTGTTCACCTCATTCTCTTTTTATCAGTAAACCCCAGCGGTCAGTGGTGCGCTGTGCGTTTTCAGGTCATTCGTTCCTGAATCTTCGATTACAGTCTTTCTAGTTCAGGTCCAGGATTGAAAAACCTCCCCGGGTCTTTGTTCCAGCTTCCTGTCTTCCCTGGTAAAGCTGGAGCCAGCTGCAGGACTCTGTCCAGAGAGCTGGAGCGAAAACCTCGTCCGGATTTGTGCCCCCCCTGGACCTGGCTTTCCCAGACTATAGCGTCTGAGCGGTGAAGGCTGAATCCGTCACTGGAAAAATCATAGACTGAATCCTCATTGGCTGAGAGGACCCCATTGAGGAATATAGCGTGGTTATTTATGTCAGTGTTATTATAGATGTTATTTTGATTGGTCCAGCTGTGGTGTGGGTCCTTGGCCTTGTGTTCCGCTCGAGCAACTCATGTTATATCCGTCTCTCTCTGCTCCCAACGCGTGTCCGATGCCAGTCCGCAGCAGGATTTGCCGCTGCATCCCCCCCTCTTCCTCCTCCTCCTCCTCCTCAGCAGCTTCCTCACAGCATCCTCCCATTATTCTCCTGTCACAACATCTCTCATTCATCCCCAGATCTTTGGGCTGGTGTTGGAGTGCGTTGGTAAAGTGCAGCGTCATGATCACAGCTCTTCAGGAGGAGAAGGAGGAGGAGGGAGGGTAAAGCGAAGACGTCATTGCCTCCACCATGTGTTGGAGCGTGATGCACACGTTCGTACAGCTCTGTTTATAATGTAACCCTGCGGTCTGTGGCTGGCGCAGTGCTCCGCTCTCTTTGGGACAGTGCCTGGGGCAGGTTCAGACGGAGGGATCTCGCCGTTTGGAGTCTGGGTTTTTGAAGCCCACGTCTCTCTGGATTTGTGTTGTATGCGATTCACAAGGTTTATAAAAATGCTAGAAATATGTTAACACAAAACCCCCAGCAGCCCGTAGAGAGGACGTAATGCTCTTGAAGTGTAAAGTGCGCCTCTGATTTAGTGTGGGAGGGTGCTGCCGGAAACACAAAACCCCTAACAACGACATGTTCTCAGAGCCAGGGCTGTTGGGGGTGTGAGACACTACGGCAGTGCTGGGAGACTTTGATGTTGGGGGTGTGAGGCACGCAAGACACACACAGACACATACAACGGGCAGCCATAACATTATGACCATTTTCTCCACTGTGGGTGGATCAGACAAAGCAGTGCTGCTGGAGTTTTAGAGGTGAGGGGGTCTTCTGATGTTCCTGGACATTTAAGAATGGGGTTAAAAGGGGCTAATGAAGTATGCAGAGTGATGGGAGGACTGCAAAGTGTTTTGTGTGGTCAGTGGAGCTGGAGAATGGACACACACACACACAGAGAAAAACGCACAAATGTAGATGCATTGCTGTGTTAAAAGAAAGCGAATTTGAAAGAAAGAAAGTCTTTTTAAAAGTGGTTGAAGCTTTCCCTCATAGTTCTGCCCTCGATAATGAATGAATGAATGGTGTTCACAATCCTCTTTGCTTCCAGGGGGGCTTCGCTCGCTGCTACGAGATGACGGACCTCACCACCAACAAGATGTACGCAGTGAAGGTGATCCCCCAGAGCAGAGTGTCCAAACCCCACCAGAGAGACAAGGTAAGACGAGAAGAACCTCAGATCCTCCTCTCTCTCTTTCCTCCTCTCGTCTCCCCCTCGCTCACTCTCTCCTCCTGCTCCCCCCCGCAGATCACCAACGAGATCGAGCTCCACCGGACCCTGCAGCACAAGCACGTGGTGAAGTTCTCCCATCACTTCGAGGACCAGGAGAACATCTACATTTTCCTGGAGCTCTGCAGCAGAAAGGTGAGGCCTCCCTCTCCGCCCTGACTTCAGTGCCCTGTTCCCTCACAGGTGAAGAGCTAGACTTTGAGCTATGTGTGGTTTTTTTTTTTTTATTTCCTCAGTCCTTGGCTCACATCTGGAAGGCACGGCACACCCTCACGGACCCTGAAGTTCGGTACTACCTCAAGCAGATCATCTCCGGCCTCAAATACCTCCACAACAAAGGCATCCTTCACAGAGACCTCAAGCTAGGTACAGCCTTTGTCTTCGAGTTACTGCACACACTGCGTGGTCTAGAGACCTCAGACCTCAGTAGCAGCCTCTAATCTTCCAGGAAGGCTTTAGAATTCATGTAGGAACATTGCTGTGACAGTTTGATGGTGCTAGCCAAGTGCTGGTTGATTAATTCAGGAGCTGGGTCGCTATAAGAGGTGTCTACAGGCCTTTGGACGTAGCTTGCAGTTTTGACGGTTAAACTCAACTTGGACTTTTATTTTGACAGGGAATTTCTTTATAAATGAGAACATGGAGCTGAGATTGGGAGACTTCGGGCTGGCGGCGAAGCTGGAGTCTGTCGAGAAGAGAAAGAAGTAAGTGTTGGTTTCTCTCTGTCCTTTGTATTTTTATTTATTGTTTTAGTTCTCTCTCTCTCTCTCTCTCTCTCTCTCTCTCTCTCTGCATGCCACTTTTTTTCTGCATCTATTTTTCTGTCCCTCTGCCTTTCACTTTCTCTGTTTCTCTCATGCTCCATCTTTCACTTTCTCTGCCCTAGATTTTGGTTTTTACTCTTTCTTTATCTCTATTTTCCCTCTGTTTTTTTCTTTTGTGGTATCTCTCACTCTTTCTCTCTCACACATGCTCTTTCTCCCTCTCTGTTGTGTTCTCTCTCTCTGTTTCTCTCTGTGTGCTAAAAGCAGTGTTGTCTTTTCTGAACAGGACTATCTGTGGAACTCCAAACTACCTGGCCCCAGAAGTGTTGAACCGCCAGGGCCATGGGACCGAGTCGGACGTTTGGTCTCTGGGCTGCGTGATGTAAGTTTTTCCTGCCTATGTTTTGGGGGATTTGGAGACCTCTGTGGTGGAAATGTGTAATGACATGCCACATGCGGAAGATCGTTGTAACAAGCAGTTTTCTAAAGAGATCTCGATCCAAACCTGGAGAAGGAAGTGAATCTTCTGCTGCTGTCGTCATACCTTTGTTGAGGATAAAAAATGAAATCTGACTCGTGGAGATTCTTCTGTGACACACAGTGCGGCTTTGTTGAGCAAAAATGCAGAAGCCTTTTGAAAGCTGGGCCATTTCTGCTGTGTCCTGACCTCTGCCTGTTTTTCTGGTTTGTGCAGGTACACGCTCCTCTGTGGAAACCCACCATTTGAAACCTTAGACTTGAAAGAGACATACAAATGTATAAAGGAGGTTCGCTACAGCCTCCCGCCTTCGCTCACGCCGGCGGCGCAGAAGCTAATCTCCGCAATCCTGCAGAAAAACCCCAGTGACCGCCTCACTCTGGACCAGATCCTGGCTCACGAGTACTTCAGCAAGGTCAGTGGACTGTCGCAGAGCTTACTGCAGGACCAGCCTACCTCCAGAAAGGTTGGGGGAGTGTGTGTGTGTGGAGAGAATTAATGCAGAAAGCAGGGATTTGAAAATGAGCTTTGGCCTGTTTTTAAACCTAATAGAGTCCAGACAAGAGGTCCTTTTTAATACTCAACCTCCTGAACTTCAGAGTTCTTTAGAAACACATGGACATGTTCAGAACACGTCGGGTCAGAGTTGCGCCAGAGCCACTGAAATTCTCCAGAATTCTCTTAAGCAGCACACACTCTCCCTCCTTTCTGGAAACCGGGGTTTGTAATTTGTTGGCCGCTCTGTTTGAGACCTATACACCACCTTCATCTGTTCTCCCTCCAATCCTCTTCCTCTCCAGGGCTTCACTCCAGACAAGCTCCCGCCCTGCTCCTGCGTGATGGTCCCCGAGCTCAACCCGCCCAGCCCCGCCAAGAAGTTCTTCACCAAGATGGCCAAGAGCCTCTTCGGCAAAAAGAAATCAAAAGGCAAGCCATGTTTTCTCTTTGGATCCTCCGCTCGGCTCTCAGTCTGACGGAGAGTTGTGATGTGATTCTAACCCTGCGCTGCTCTTTACAGTGGAGAAGATCCCCAGCGAAGAGAAGGACGACATCTCCAAGCTGGTGTCAGGGATGGTCAAGCAGTCCATCAGCCGACAGATCAGCTACAAGGCCGCGGGGGTGAACGAGGTACGGCGTTTACCGCACAAGACTAGCCTTTCTCCTTGTTGAGAGGTTTGAGTGATTGGAGAGCGCTCGATGAAAGAGGAGGTCAGCCAGTTAAAGACGAGTCGGGAAAACCCCTGGTGTCTGTTTACTGGGAAAGGCCCGACCTCGTGGTGTTTTCACATCTGGCTTTGAAACATAGACGTGATAGTTTTGGGTCTCTGTCTCTAGCTCTGTTCTGAGCGGTGCGAGCCTGGTCTTGTCTCAATGGAAATAACTGGCCCCAGGCACAGCCAGGATGGACGGGCTTTCCCGTCAGGACTCTGGAACGATGCGCTGGGACTGGGGGGAGTTGAGGGAGGAGGAGCCAGGCCTAAGAGAGGGCAGTGGTAGAGGAAGAACAGTGCTAAAGGGTGGGATTTGTGATGTCATAGCTCAGAACAGACCAGAAGACAGCCAGATTCAAGACGTGGAACCGGTTCTAGCTATATCAGTTAATTTGGTGAGGACCAGATGTTGTTTATGATATTAATCAGCAGAATATTATTTTTAAACGAGAAGTAGACACGAGGCTAAGCACAGTACTGTCAAAGCAACCAATAACATCTAGAGATCTTTTAATATTATGTGGTGCTCACAAGATAATGTATGTGTGATTAAAGGGCTCATGAAATAATACCTGATGCTCAGTAGGTAGTATCTGGCTCTGACTCGAGTATAATCTTCTCTCCATATAGAGAGACGTCTTTACAATGTCTTTGTCCTCTGGTGCAGGTGGCATCCCCCGCGGTTCAGCAGGCCGGCTCAGTACCTCTGGACACTCCGGCCGAGGAGGAATCTCGGAAATCTGCGTCGCGCTCCTTTAAAGGCACAGTGGCCAGCAGCACTGACGGTAAGGGGGGGAGTCTTTTACTTGGTCTGGAGATGTTTTTGGGGTGTGTGTGTGAGGACAGTTATCCTTGTGTTTCTTTCTGCTGCCGGTAATTATTGATTAATGATTGATTACCCCCCCCCCCCCCCTCCCCACAGCTTGCGAAGACGTCCTGACCCCTGCAGCTGTGGCCGAGGCCGCCTTGAAGGTCCTGAACAGCTGCATGTCCGGCATGCCAACAGGTGCGGTTTTACTTTGCTATTCTTGACCCCGATTATCCAGGGAGATGCCTTTAGAAGAGCACACTGTGTAACAGTGTAACAAGACCCCTTTTATCTACCAGAGGGTTTAATGACATGGAGAATAGGTGCTTCCACTTCATCTGGACCCAACACTGCCTCTCCTTCTATGACTCAGTTATTTATCTGGATCTCACCCTATAATATCTTGTGCCCACCAAATAGTATCTGGTCCTTGCTTGTATCTGTGGCTCATTCTGATACTATTCAGTGCTCACTTCATAATATCTTGTGCTCTTCTACTCGCCCTGAAGCATGTGTTTGTCACTTGATGGTATCTGGTGCCCACCAGATACTATCTGGCTCTCCCTGGGAAGTCTCACTAGTGTCTGTGGGAGCTGTGTAAATGATTACCGTATGTTTGGTGGAAAATAAAGCTTATTTTTTGACTTGTTTGTTTGTTTTTTAGCATCGAGGAACCCTCCGTGTCTCACAAAACCCAAGCCTTTCGTGTGGGTCACGAAGTGGGTCGACTACTCCAACAAATACGGCTTCGGCTACCAGCTGTCCAATCAGAACGTGGGGGTCCTGTTCAACGAAGGCACTCACCTGAGCCTGTGTGACCAGCGCAGGTAAGAGACTCTGGTCTTAAAGGAGAGGTCAGTCATGTGTGGGGTGGTCTATGTAGCACAGAGAGCTGAGGGTGGTGAAAGGGGGGATTCTGATCTGATTAGGCTTTAATGTTGATTAAGGTCGGACAGATCAGACTCGGACCTGACCTGATTGTCTGAGCTTTAACGTTTTCCTCCTCTTGTTTTTCTTCCACAGGACCGTCCACTACTGTCTGACCAACAACAAACATTTCACCTTCCAGGCGGACTCTCTCCCGGAGCAGCTCCAGAGCCAAAAGCACATCGTGGAGCTCATGGCCAACTACATGGAGCAGAACCTGATGGAGGTATGACCCAGAGCTTTGTTTGGGGGGGGTCTTGAGCCTGAGTGATCTGGACGTGCTGGTGGTCTCGATCAAAGGGCTGGAGCTTAATGTACAAGTGAATACAGGCACAAAGAAAACACAGCACCAAAGTACACCACTGTGGTGAGGGGAAATAAACAGTCTGCACACCAAGCAAACAGCGTAGTTGCCAAATAGTGATCCAAACAGTGATTATATGAAACTAGGTCTCCCAGTGGCCAGCGTCCAGTTCATACAGAGCTCAAATGATCCATAATTATGGATTGTTCTCTTTAGCTCGATACTTAAGCCCAACTAATCAGAGGGGGGAGGCAGTGGATGATGTTCCTATTGGACAACTCACATGTTGGACTTAAGCTATATGGCCAAAGTCTTATATATTTTCTCTCTCTCTCAGGGTGGAGATCTGGGGTCTGAGGAACAGCCCCCTCCCTCGTCTTGTCCTCTCCTGCTGCAGTGGATGAAAACGGATCACGCTTTAGTCATGCTTTTCAACAACGGTTCTCTGCAGGTGAGTCCTCGTCAGAAGGTTACTCCGGGCCTTGGGCAAGACTCCTAATGCTGGCCTTCCTCTTGAACATGAGTCAGAGGACAGTGGGGGTTCTGTTTGAAATGTATCTGGAGAACACTAAGAGAACAGAATCAGAGCTCCGTCTCAATCTAACCACCTTTTTCCTCCACCTCTCTCTCAGGTCAACTTCTACACTGACCACACCAAGGTGATCCTGTCCAGATGCTCGGACTCCTACCTGCTGACGTACATCAGCCGGGAGCGCGTGTCCCAGTCCTTCCCTCTGAGCGTCCTGGCCGAACGAGGCTGCTCCTCGGAGCTGAGGCACCGTCTCCAGTACGTGGCCCAGCTGCTGCAGCACTACTGCAGCACCTCACCATCTTCATGAACTGAGCTCGGCCTCGCGCCGCTCACACACTGCTGCTACGACCGCACGGCGGGGACTGGGGTCTTGGCGAGTGACGGTGGTTATGGCTGTTGTGAAGGACGGCACCATTAAAGTAGCGCCTGTTTCCAGGTGTTTTACTCGTTTTATGTGAGATTCTCACTGTTTTCAGAGCCTGTGTGTTTTAAATTTATCTTTAGGGTGAATTTGACCTAAAATGAGGCAACAATGTCTAGAAAGCTCTTAAAGGAACACTAGGTAGAATTGTTACCATAAGATTACACCTTCAAAGTCATTGTGATGCTGCACCGAGCTGAAATGAGAAGACTACACCCTCTGTCGTCGCTACTCTGGGCTCAGCACTGCAGAAACTGCACTATGTAATTTTTGGAGGAGGGTAGGAAATACCAAATCTTACCTAGTGTTGCTTTAAATACCAATCAGCCAAAAAAAAAACAAGCCACTTTCACAGGGGTCAGTCAGATAATGACCACAGCGCTCTGAGGCCACTTCACGCGCCAAGACCCCGTGATCCGCAGTGTAATAAAAAAAAAAAAGTATATAAAAAAGGACTCAAACTAAGACAAAGGACTGACTCCAGGTCAGGGGAAGCTTCCACATTGTCCCCTCCGTCCAGCCCCGGACCCTCCGCTGCACTGGTTTCTGGGTAATTAGTGCTGTTCTTATTTGGATCTTCTCTTCACCTGCACACTACCAGCGTAACCTCTCACTCCGCACCGACGCGCACCTCCGAGCTGAGCCTTTGTAGTGAAAACAGACTGAGAGACAGCGGGGGGTCTTCACTAGGGTGCTAGGAGACCCCCCGCTCAACCGTAACCCAGTGAAATGAAAACCATCCCAAAGCTGTGTGGACGAGCTCGGCGTTTTCAGGCCCGGGTCACTGGCCTCTTTAAGTGCGCCCCGCATACGTCGGTTCTTTACCGAGCCACTCACTGTGTCTCAGCGGGTCGTTTACAGTCAGAACTCTGGAGACACAGCGAGGCCGGTGCTTATGACCGGCAGGCGACGTCTCCGTGTCTAAACCTCCTGGTGATGTTCCCACATCAGATCTCCACCGTTTTATTTTCTCACCGACCGTTCCACGCCGGAGAAGACGAGCCGTAGACTCCTGACCGCGTGAGGGACCCTGGGTGGGGGCGAGGGTTGGGGAGGAGGACAGTAAAGTGCCTTTCCGAGGGGCGTCGGGGTCGTGCAATAAAGGCCCTTCTGAAGCTCTCGGCTCATAGGGAGTCTTCGGGAAGGGCTGGAACAGAGGAACCCTGTTCTTTTCCTGTTTTCTGTTGGACTTCTGCGAGTGTTTATCTGGCAGGGGGGAGGTCACGGGGGGCCACAGGGTGGGACACTACTACGAAACGCACACATGGTATAAGCTTTTGATGAGCAGAGCTCTGTAATGTCTCCGTCCGAGACGAGGAGGAGCGTCCCGTCTGTGACTCCGCCTCTCGTTTCTCTGTCGACCTCCGCTGTACGATGTTGTCCTTAAAACTGTGACTGTAAAAGTGTTCCAATAATAATTATTATTTTTATTATATTATTGTTATAATTGAGTCTTGTTCTCATCCCATTGTGAAAAAGCCAGTCTTTTCCAGACTCTTTTTTTTTGTGCGTGCAGCACATGTTCCTCTATTTATTTGTTTATTTATGTTTATTTTTATTTATTAAAGCGAGAATGGTGTGAACACGGGGTGATGTTCAGTCTGATCTATTTTTATGTATCGGGGGTTTGAACTGGGGGGAATAAACCTTTATTCAAATGCACCTCTGAAGTTTGTCTCTTGATGGAACCACACAGGAGTGAGTGACTGAGGGTGAAACAATGAAATTGTGTGTGTCAGACTCTGTCTACAGGTGTGTGTGTGTCTGACTGTCTCTCTGTCTACAGCTGAGTGTGTGTGTGTCTGTCTGCCTACAGCTGAGTGTGACTGGGGTGTGTGTGTGTGTGTGTCTGACTGTCCACAGCCGAGTGTGTGTGTGTGTGTCTGACTGTCCACAGCCGAGTGTGTGTGTGTGTGTCTGACTGTCCACAGCCGAGTGTGTGTGTGTGTGTGTCTGACTGTCCACAGCCGAGTGTGTGTGTGTGTGTGTCTGACTGTCCACAGCCGAGTGTGTGTGTGTGTGTGTGTCTGACTGTCCACAGCCGAGTGTGTGTGTGTGTGTGTCTGACTGTCCACAGCCGAGTGTGTGTGTGTGTGTCTGACTGTCCACAGCCGAGTGTGTGTGTGTGTGTGTCTGACTGTCTACAGCCGAGTGTGTGTGTGTGTCTGACGGTCTGCCTACAGCTGAGAGTGACTGGGGTGTGTGTGAGAGAGACTGTCCACATTTGTGTGTGTGAGACTGTCCACAGCTATGAGTGACTGTCCTCAGCTGATAGTGTGTGTTCGTGAATGAATGATGTGGATCTTTTGTTCCCCAAAAGTCATATTCTATGTGAAAATGCCTTTATTCAGTTGCATTATAAACAACCATCAACATTGACTGGTTCTGGAGGACACCAAGAGGACGTGTCCACTGTCCCTGCCTCGATGACTTCAGGGAGACCGCCTCGAGTGTTACTCCCAGTAGACCCCGTACGCCACGGCCACGGCGAAGAGCGACTGGTTCTGGAAGACGGCTGTGGCGTGGTCGTCTGTGTGTGGGCAGATCAGTGCTCGACTGGTCACCCTCAGACTCTGCCCCTGCCCCGGCTGACCCACCAGCGCCAGGCAGACCAGTTTGTACCTGGCTGGGCTGACGGTCTTCAGCCTGGCCCGGAGCAGCTCGGCCAGGGTCCGGCTCATCGCCCCAGCGTTCTCTGGGCTGTAGGACACTCCGCTCAGGAACCCGTCCAGGACGCTCTGCAGGACCTGCTGAGTTTTCACAGAGCTGAAACGTTCGCCCGGCTCCGGCCCGGTTCTGTACGTGTTCTCCAGCCGGAGCTCCTCCTCCCGGACCGGCTGCTGGAGCTGGAGCCCGGAGAAACTGATCCTGCTTCCCTGCCGCCAGAGACGCTGCACTGTGGAGGAACGGTGTTCCACTACGCTTCCCCTCCGGACCAGAGCTACAGAACACAAGACATCACAGAAGGTCTGTGGCTGTGTCCCAATTGTGCACTACACACTAGTACTATAGAGCATAGAGTGTGTACTAATTTTGTGGCTAGTAAACAAAATATGAACATACCACACTCCTTCTAACTAATAGGATGTGATGAACAATTGCTACGACAACGCACGTCATTCCAAACTGCAGTTAACACTTTCAGCCAAAGGCTGAAACTCAAATGTCTCCCTCCACACTGCGTAGTGCACAAATAGGTTTCTGCTCTAAAATAGGTGACGGACACTATTTCCACAAACCAACAGGAAACAGACAGGGAGGAGGATCTCATTCTGAAAAATCCTAAATATGGCCTTGCCCCCACGTCATGCACTTCACAAATTATTAAACTAACACTACCCTCAGTGCGCTAAATGTTAGACTGAGGGATGTGAAGCTTACATCGAAAATAAATGGTTTTATTGAGTTCAGATACTTTTCTGACCTAGTAGAAAGAGGACGTGAACTGTTGCTAAGACAACGCCTGCCATACCAGTGCATATGAAGTGTGGAGGGAGATATTTTAGTTTAAGATTTTGGAAAGCGCTAATTGCAGCTTGGTATGGCAGGCATTGTCTTAGCAACAGTTCACGTCCTCTTTCTACTTCACGTTCGCTTTTCTACCAATGAGGAACCAGAACCGGAAAAGTTAGTTCCTAACAGAAACCAAAGTAGAGTTGTTGTTTTTTCAGGGCGAACCGTGACGTGTGGAGGGTCAGTTCAGGACAGAGCTCAGAGCCTCACACAGTGTTATCCCCCAGAGGAGCCGGACAAGGTCATTTACACCGTTTCATATAAATCAATAATAGGATATAAAACAGGAACTCGCTCCGTTTGTGTGTGTTTCTGGGGCTGTGTTTGGAGCGACACCGTGAGCGTTGGTCAGAGCTGTGACTCTGTGTTAGTTACGTTTCTCCGCTGTTCACGACCTCAGCAGGACGCCTCTGAAATCAGCAACATTTACACAGTGTTATATCTCACTCTGATCTGACTCAGAATAAACAATGACTCTGTCATGACTCTTTATCTGTGGCTCTGATGCTGTATTCATACACAACAGGGCCCCCCACTGGTGACGCATCCTCGGTTCCCCTTTAAACATGGAGAAACACAGCTGTTTCACTGGAAAGTACCAAGGTTCCAAGAATCAGGAACAGAACCAGTTCAAGAACCAGAGTTCTTTTGGTGGAAAAGTGCTATGACTAAGAAACAATGGCTGTGTCCTTCACACTAATAATACACTGTATACACTTTGTACTAATCTTAATACTATAGTTTCTATAGGCTAGGGCACAAATACTAACATGCTACACTGTTTCGTACTTCCAGGACGGGATGAACTGTTGCTATGACAATTCATGTCATACCAACCTGCAGTTAGCGCTGTTAGCTATTATTGTCAAGGCTGAAACTCGGATGCCTCCCTCCACACTGTTTAGTGCACAGTGTGTCTCAGGACATAGTGTTCTCTGCTCTAAAACAGAGTGTTGTAAGTTGGAAAAGTGCACTGAGTGTATAATCTGTGAAGGGCACTCTGTGGAGAGTTAGGCAACATTTTGGAATGGAAATTTCAAGGTGTTTGAAGCTCCTCCCTTTCAGTTTCCCGTTGGATTCTGGGACATCGTCACCTGCTCTAACCCTTGCTCTAACATAGACACTAAATGTGCACTGGATTTCTTCATTTATTTAACGTTCACACTTGTAACTACACTGCACCCTCAAACACTAGATGGACTTATGGGATTGGGACACAGCCCATGAAATCTTCACAGCAATGTTACAGCATCTGAGGTAAATCCAGCTGTACGAACCTCTGGAGTGCAGATGTTCTTGCGTCTGGTCTCTGGAGCTGCGGCGAGTAGATACAGAGCCCAGGCGCCGCCTTGGAGGAACACTGCCTTCGTTCTCCGTGTCCAGGGAATGTTGGAACTGTGTTAGCGCCTCCTGGGAGAGACGAAGGGGTCGGGTCGTCATTCCTGACGCTGCCTGGTGGAGGAAAGACCACCGTTTATTAATGGAAACTATACTATAGAACTATACCCCGATCAGCCAAATCATAAAGGCCGGCTCTCCACTCACTGTCCGCTCTCTCGGCTCCACTGACCACACGGGAGCACTCTGTAGTTCTACACTAGTCTGTGTACTATAACCTGTTGCTCTGCATACTTTATAAGCTCTCTTTCCCCCTGTTCCTCAGCGCTCAGGACCCCCACAGAGCAGGTGTGATGTGGTGGTGGATCATTCTCAGCGCTGCAGTGACACTGACGTGGTGGTGGTGTGTTAGTGTGTGTTGTGCTGGTGTAGAGTGGATCAGACACAGCAGTGCTGCTGGAGCTTTTAAACCCTGTGTCCACTCTCTGTCCACTCTGTGAGACACTCCTCCCTCGTTGGTCCACCTTGTAGATGTAGAGTCAGAGACAGTAGCTCATCTGTCGCTGCACAGTGTGTGTCGGCCGTCCTCTAGTCCTTCATCAGTGACGCAGGACGCTGTCGGCTGGATGTTTTTGGTCGGTGGACCGTTCTCAGTCCAGACACTGAGAGGTTTAAAAACTCCAGCAGCACTGCTGTGTCTGATCCACTCTACACCAGCACAACACACACTAACACACCACCACCACGTCAGTGTCACTGCAGCGCTGAGAATGATCCACCACCACATCACACCTGCTCTGTGGGGGTCCTGAGAGGGTCCTGAGCATAAAAGGTGGGCGAAGAAAGAATGCACAGTCATAGACAGAGTACAGTCTGTAACTGTGGAACCACACAGCGCTCCCGTGGGCAGTGGAGCAGTGCCTGAGAGCAAGAGAAAAACACGCGGAGGAACTGAAACTTCAAGCCAGTTTCCTCTGAGCTGCACCAGATTGTGCTAACGTTCCCCTGGAGCACAGCTGCACGCCTGCCATTGGTGCGAGAGCTGCACTAGTCACCAGGAGATTCCATCTGAGTTTGATGACTGTGCGGAACAGACCAATGCTGCAATGGGCGGCTCTGCTCTTCTGGAAAGGCCTGGAGGCTTTAGAGTAGAGGTTGGAACATTGCGGTGAGGATTTGATGGCATTCTACCACATAAACTTTAGTGAGGTCTGTTGCGGATGTTGGATGTTAGTTCTGGATCATAAACGCCACTCAAACTCACCCCTGAGGTGTTGAACTGAGATTCTGCTGGGGCTCCAGACCCCTCCACTACACGACAGACACTGGGCATGAGGGAGTGAGCCTTACACTCCTTTCACACTTTCTATAGGGATTATAAACACTGGCTGAGTGTGTGAGTGACTGGCTGAGTGTGTGAGTGTGTGAGTGACTGGCTGAGTGTGAGTGTGAGTGACTGGGTGAAAGTGAGTGTGTGAGTGACTGGGTGAGAGTGTGAGTGACTGGCTGAGTGTGTGAGTGAGTGTATGAATGACTTGGTGAGTGACTGCGTGAGTGTGTGACTGACTTGGTGAGTGACTGCGTGAGTGTGTGACTGACTTGGCGAGTGACTGAGTGAGTGTGTGAGTGACTGGGTGAATGACTGAGTGAATGTGTAATTAACTGTGCGAGTGAGTGACTGGGTGAGTGACTGGGTGAGTGACTGTGCGAGTGAGTGTCCGAGTGACTGGGTGAGTGTGCGAGTGACTGGGTGAGAGTGAGTGAGTGTGTGAGTGACTGGGTGAGAGTGAGTGTGTGAGTGACTGGGTGAGAGTGTGAGTGACTGGCTGAGTGTGTGAGTGAGTGTATGAATGACTTGGTGAGTGACTGCATGAGTGTGTGAGTGTGTGACTGACTGAGTGAGTGTGTGAATGACTTGGCGAGTGACTGGGTGAGTGTATGAGTGACTTGGCGAGTGACTGGGTGAGTGTGTAAGTGACTGTGCGAGTTGTGTGTGGTTTTTCTCTGTAGAACTGATCCATTGAAACCTGTATGAACCAGTACCTTTTAGAGAACAGCTCTCTTCTCTACAGCGAGTGCTTAGTAATCGCAGCAGTTTATAGCCTGTCCTTTTGATGGGGGAAGTCCCTGTTCACCAAACACTCCCCTCTCCTCCCCTCGCACCCACACGCCAGACAAGAATACACACACTGTGTGTGTTTACCAGCAGCTAGTCACCTTTACCAGGAGCCATTCGACTGAGGGCCCTGAGCAAGAACCAGAACAGTGAAGGAGAGTGTGTACATTCCTTCATGACTTCACTTTCAGAAACCAGATACATCACACTGCTGACGGGAATGCCCAGTGGTCAGATAAGATCACACTGAGACTACCTATGGTAGGGTACAAAGGACACATCTTCTACTGATGCACTCTGGGCTAACACAGCTTGAATAATCTACAAATAGTGCTTTTCCACTGCACGGTACCTACTTTACTCAGCTGTACTCGGCTCTACTGGTCTGGTCCCTGCTTTGTTTCCCACTCCCACAGCTCCCCCCTGAAATGTATCTGGTGTCGTCTCTAACCCCGTCTCTAAGGGGAACAGTGGGCTTTGGAAACCACAACAACGGCGGCGGTAACGTTAAGCGGTGTTTACTCATGGTGTATTGGCGTGTTGTTGTTGTTTGGGACTGAACACAGCTCCGTCATCAGTTCAGACAGATCAGTAGAGTTTGTTCCTTCCTTGTTGCAGCGTCCAGAACTCGCTGGATTCTTTCGTCGGCCACCGATCCGAGGAGCGTTTGAACCTCTTCAAAAGACCACGGCGTCATTTTATGAGCTGCCGTCGTGAGTCGGATAAAAACAAACGTGATCTCTGCTGCAGCTGGAGATTTTACAGATGGAGAGTTGGTGCTGGTCGTCTGCGTTGCGTGGCGTAGAGTGACGACTCTCTCTGGACGATCAGCGCTCTGCAAGGTTTACACGCCACGGTTTAGTCCCTACTCGACTCGCTCTGAACCACGAGAGAACAGCCACTAAACAAGAACCCGCTTCCAGAACCAGGACCTGATTCACCTGGTGGAGGAGTGGAAGAGTCGAGTAGAGTTGGGACCATGTGGTGGAAAAGCACTCAAATAATATGAGGCACTCTGAAGAGCTCTATTTTAACTCAATGACAAGTGTCCACCAGAGTAGAACAAAGCCCTGCTGAACTGAACCGAATGCTCTCTGGAGTGTTTGATCTCTATCCAATAGCCTTAGTCGTGAGTTTGAGAGCTAGAACTCATCATCCAACACTCATCCCAGCCCTCACGCATGGTCAAGTCATCAAATCCTCACAGCAATGTTCTAACGTCTGCTGAAAAGCCTTCCTCTACGAGCAGAAGCAATAACCGCAGCAAAGAGGAAACAAACTCCCGAGTATTACTCTTCCTTTCAGAGGAAGTCCTGAACGAGGCCTGAAAAGTCCCTACACTCCAGTGTTTACAGCACTGACCAGAGCGTGACCTTACCTCTGAAAGTCCCTAAGAGAACTCCAGTGCCGTGGCGAGGTCAGGGAGGATGTGTCGGCGAAGCCCGTTGCGCCGAAAGCTCCGCTCTTCCCGTCCGCAGAGGAGCCCAACTCAGGGCTGTCTTCCAGTCGTCGCTGCCCCCCGGAGCTGGGGTAAATCATTGGCTAAAGGTCTGTACAGGTCAGCGGTCTTAACAACACACACCGAGAGCCAGGCCATCGCTCACAACGGCCAGAGGGAGGTCTGGACCACTGCCATGTGTTTGCTCGTCGTCAGGGAGGGTCCTTCTTTACCTCGACTCTCCGCGGTTCCTCGTAAATCCAGGCCCTTGGATCAACAAATGTCCGGGAGAGTAACGGCCAGTGCCACGGCGTATTAAAGCAGGGCAGATTCGCTGAGTCATAGCTCAGACTTGTGTGTGTGTGTAAGAGAGAGAGACTATAAACACACAGCGTTCTTTTTCAGACTGTAGATACCTCCATGAGTCTTCGCTGGCTCTAATCACACTCCAAAGGGTTCTTTGAGCGATGCCACAGAAGAACCACTTTTCGTTCCTTAAAGAACCGCGTGAGTGTGAAGAACCTTTTAAAACAAATCCATCTCTCAATCTTAGTATCAGCAAACACGGTTCTTCTACACACTTAGAAAGGATGGTTCTACAAGTTCTTAAGTAAAGGAAATGGTTCTGTATAGAACCCTGAACACGTGAAGAACTAAACGTTCTTTGCATCAGATTGATGGTTGGTTTTATACAGAACTTTTTAGAAAATGGTTCTAAACGACACCGTAAAGGGTTCCTCTACTGTTACACTTTGGCTTTGGTTCTGTATAGAACCCTTCTCTAAAAGATGCTGTAACCATCTACAGCACATTCTCCATCAGTCTGAAGAACACCGTCATGATGCAGAGAACCCTTTAATCATGGAAAAGTTACTTCACGTGTTTAGGGTTCTATAAAGAACCACGTCCTTAAAAGAACACCTGTAGAACCATCATTTTTACATGTGCAGAAGAACCACAGCTGGTTCCATGAAGAACCATGTTTACTGATACGTTTAAACGTGTAGAGGACCTTAAGATCAACAGATGGGTTTTTAAATCTTTAAAAGGTTCCTCTCACTCACACATCTCTTAAACACACACGGTTCTTTTAAGGAACCAATAGTGGTTCTTCTGTGGCATTGCTCAAAGACCTGGGGGAGAGCGAGGTGACGTGGGGAGGCAGGGTTTTACCGGAAGCTGAAGGGAGAGAGAGGTGTGTTTACAGGGTGTGGGACATTAAAGATGTCAATGTTTTATGAACGCCCGCTTTCAGCACCTGTTCCTTTAAATGATAATGAGCCGCTCGCTGTTCACCCCGACCCCGAGCGCACAGCAGTGAGGAGCGAGGAGCAGAAGCTCTGGTTTTTAGCCGTTTTCACTCTGTTCTCTTTCTTCTCCGTTTTTACTCAGTGCTCTTATTTCTCCGCGCTCGTTGTGTCTGTTTTGCTGAGTTTAACCTCGTCTTTGCACTCTCACGTAAACACGGGTCCAGCGCTGTGATTGGACAGACTCAGATGAGGGGGCGGGGCCATTCTAAAGTCTCTGCACTTGACGTCAGAACTGGAGCAGTATCAGAACGTCTCGTTTTGTCCTGAGGTTTTCGGACTTTGAGCACAGAAAACTGACTGGGTGTGTCTTGTTTCACAGTGTGTGAGTTGGTGGACTCCAGATCCCCACATTAATGTAAATATTCACTGAGCAGTGATGAAACATATATGTAGCACAATTGTCCTGGCGTTCTGCACTGTGTGTCCTTTTCCTGACCTGTGGTACAGTCTGTCCACAGCAGGGCGTCTCTCTCTGTCCTCGCTCAGGGGGACAGCGGTGATCTGTCTGTGAGCGCTATCAGACCGGGACATCTGTTTCCACTGTAATCAAAAGTAAAGGGAGAAGTGAAGTCACGTTCCAGTCCCAGAGGCTCATGGGAATGAGACCTGAAACAGGACACCACAGACTGGACCTGCTCCGAAAGGCTGGGGGAGGTGGAGGAAGGGGGAGAGGAGAGGAGGAGAGGCTGCAGGTGGAGGGAAATATTAGAGAGATGTGAGAGTTTGAGAGAGACTCCATTGATCTCCTGTAACTGCTTGGTCCTGGTCAGTTACTGTAGCCCTGCTGCTGTTTATAGAGCTATCCATCACTGACCTTGTGATCTGCTGATGATAGGGTCTTCACTCGTGGTTTTACCACACACACACACACACACACACACACACACACACACACACACACACTCGCCTTTGTCATGCTGCCCACATGTTCCTGATGAAAGACGTTCTCCATGAGCCCACAGAGCTGAGCAACAGCAGCAGGATGATGACATCACAACTTCACTAACAAGTCCAGACTTGTCCCACTGCTGCCCAGAGGAAGTGTGTGTGTGGGGGGGGGGGGGGGGTTTACAAACACACACACACACACGCACACGGACACACACACACACAAATGCACACAGGAGAGGGAGAGAGACATTCATCCAGACACACACACACACACAAACATACACTGGTGGACAGATTCCCACACTCACCCAGTCACTCGCACTTACACCCGTGGACAGTGTCACACATTCATCCAATCACTCACACACTCACCCAGTCACTCACACACTCTCAGCTGTGGACAGTTATACACACTCACCCAGTCACTCACACCTGTGGACTGTTTCACACACTCACCCAGACACTCACACACTCACACCTGTGGACAGTTTCACACACTCACCCAGTCACTCACACACTCACACCTGTGGACAGTTTCACACACTCACCCAGTCACTCACACACTCACACCTGTGGACAGTTTCACACACTCACCCAGTCACTCACACCTGTGGACAGTTTACACACTCACCCAGTCACTCACACACTCACACCTGTGGACAGTTTACACACTCACCCAGTCACTCACACACTCACACCTGTGGACAGTTTCACACACTCACCCAGTCACTCACACCTGTGGACAGTTTACACACTCACCCAGTCACTCACACCTGTGGACAGTTTACACACTCACCCAGTCACTCACACACTCACACCTGTGGACAGTGTCACACACTCACCCAGTCACTCACACACTCATACCTGTGGACAGTGTCACACACTCACCCAGTCACTCACACACTCACACCTGTGGACAGTTTCACACACTCACCCAGTCACTCACACCTGTGGACAGTTTACACACTCATCCAGTCACTCACACACTCACACCTGTGGACAGTTTACACACTCACCCAGTCACTCACACACTCACACCTGTGGACAGTTTACACACTCACCCAGTCACTCACACACTCACACCTGTGGACAGTTTCACACACTCACCCAGTCACTCACACACTCACACCTGTGGACAGTTTCACACACTCACCCAGTCACTCACACACTCACACCTGTGGACAGTTTCACACACTCACCCAGTCACTCACACACTCACACCTGTGGACAGTTTCACACACTCACCCAGTCACTCACACACTCACTCCTGTGGACAGTTTCACACACTCACCCAGTCACTCACACACTCACTCCTGTGGACAGTTTCACACACTCACCCAGTCACTCACACACTCACTCCTGTGGACAGTTTACACACTCACCCAGTCACTCACACACTCACACCTGTGGACAGTTTACACACTCACCCAGTCACTCACACACTCACACCTGTGGACAGTTTACACACTCACCCAGTCACTCACACACTCACACCTGTGGACAGTTTACACACTCAACCAGTCACTTACACATTCAGTCACTCATACATTCACCTTCTGGTCCACTCTTGGTATTGGATGCTGAGAGCTGTAGATAATAGATGAGTGTTAATGAGATTAAAGGCAGGATAATCCGAGGTGATCCGAGCTTCCTGTCGGGAACGTTCTGATGGAACGCTGAGGATGGACGGGAAGAGGAGGACGGTGCTCTTGGATGGAATCAAAGGATCAATAACTATCGATCCCATCAGTCTTGACTGCCTCTGAGGGCCTTTATGGCCCAGGAGACTCAGTGCTCTTCCTCCTCAGGCCCCGCAGGAGAAACAGCATGAGACACAAACGAGACGAGAAACTCATGTCCAGCATTAACCCTGAGCCCGCTGAGAGCACAAGTGAGAAACTGTGGAGCTCTGCCTTTAGTTTAGCTGCAGATAAACACAGGATAGTCTCCACCATCTCTCTACAGAGAGGTTAAGGAGACCTTACAGAGACGTAAAGGTGGAACTACAGAGAGGTTAAGGAGACATTACAGGGACGTAAAGGTGGAACTACAGAGATGTTAGGGAGACATTACAGAGACGTAAAGGTGGAACTACAGAGATGTTAAGGAGACACTACAGAGATGTTAAGGAGGAACCACAGAAATATTAAGGTGGAACTACAAAGAGATTAAGGAGACACTACAGAGATGTTAAGGTGGAACCACAGAAATATTAAGGTGGAACTACAAAGAGAATAAGGAGACACTACAGAAATGTTAAGGAGGAACTACAGAAATATTAAGGAGACACTACAGAAATGTTAAGGTGGAACTACAAAGAGATTAAGGAGACACTACAGAGATGTTAAGGAGGAACCACAGAAATATTAAGGAGACACTACAGAAATGTTAAGGTGGAACTACAAAGAGATTAAGGAGACACTACAGATATGTTAAGGTGGAACTACAGAGATATTAAGGTGGAACTACAAAGAGATTAAGGAGACACCACAGAGATGTTAAGGTGGAACTACAAAGAGATTAAGGAGACACTACAGAGATGTTAAGGTGGAACTACAGAGATATTAAGGAGGATCTAAATAGTAATTAAGGAGGACATACTGACAGGTTATGGAGGAAATACTGCAATGTTAATGTGACGCTGCAATGTTTTTAAGGTGGAACTGCAGCGAAGTGTGTGTGAGTGTGAGTATAACTGAACCTGTGTCTATTTAGAACGTGTTATAAACGCCCGTTTGGCCTCTGAACAAAAGCCTTTCATAAACAAGCACAGTCCTCATTATCTGGACCTGAAGTCTGTCTCCAGAACGTTTCCTATGGTCCACTCCGGCCGGCCACACAAAGCTCTGTTTATCTGGCCCTCCCCCAGGCCTCTGTCCAGAGGAAACCAGCATCACACCCCATCACCCTCCACCCACACAATCCCTGCTGTTATTAGAAACCCCACCCCCCAAATCAGCAGAGCGCTGGGTAATTTAAAGCAGAGCTCTTACATCAGTCTGCACTCACTTCTCCGGCATCTCCTCACATCCTGCTGGAGGAGGAGGGCAGGAAAGAACTCACTCTGGGTCTCTGAACATAGCTGTGAGGATCTGATGGCATTCAAAGCAGTGACACTCGTGGTGGTGGTGTGTTAGTGTGTGGATCAGACACAGCAGTGTTTACTGGAGTTTTTAAACCCTGTGTCTGATACACTAACACACCACCACCACAACCATGGGCTCAGTGTAGTGTTCTTTTCTCTTTAATGGACTCCCCCCCGAGTCTTCGTCCCACTCTAAGCTCTCCGTCTCCCTCCGAGCTACGCAGTGCTCCTGTGAGATCAGTGGAGCCGAGTGTAGAGATGAGGCGGTGGTTGTAATGATGCGGCTGGTGGTGTGTAGGAGGAGCTATAATTAGACTGAGAACAGTAGAGAAAGTAGAAAGGCAGCCGACGCAGATGATAACCGCTGGTGAATAGGACAGTGCCAGATGTTTTGACTCAGCGCTGACTCTCTCTCAGGGAGTGGGGGAGGGGGAGGGCCCAGTCATGACGATGAACCCCCCTCCCCAACACACACACACACACATACACATGCACACACTCGCTGACACACACACACACTTTCATTTGTGACGTCTTTCCCCGTAGGGGCTGATTCACAGCTTCTCTTCCAGACCTCTGTCTGCAAACAACAAACTGGGACACACACACACACAGAGTGAGAGAGAGTCAGTGGTTACAGTAACTCTAATTCAGGTCGTCTGAGCTGTTGGAGTCTGAGGTTAGAGAAAGCTGAACACACTCCTCACTCAGTCAGGCTGCGTCCCCATTGTTCAGCACTGTTTCTAACTCGTGTTTGAGTGTGTAGTGTAGATACAAGTGTGCACACTTTAGCGGGGTACACAACCCAACGTTTAGTCTGATCTTAACCCTGCGTTCCAGTCGGGCCGAGTTTGTGCTGGTTGTCAGTCGGGGGAATGTCGTGTCGAGTGTGAGGGGCTCAGACTGTGATTTTATTGCCTCTAAATCAGTCACAGATCAGATTCAGATCAGTCACAGAGTATGAAACATATTTTTCGAGGCGACTCATGTCTTGGTTCCTCTGCCTCACGTCCGGAGCTGAGTCTATCTCACGTCTGTCAGCCTTCATCCTCCATAGAGCCAAGGCATAGGGTCAGTAGGTCCACAGTAATTCATACCACAGGCCTAACTCAGGAATAACTCCACTGCAGACAGAGACAGGGGACACAGAGACAGGGGACACAGAGACAGATGACACAGAGACAGGGGACCAGAGACAGATGACACAGAGAGAGGGGAGACAGAGACAGGGGACACAGATGACAGAGAGACAGGGGACACAGAGACAGGGGACACAGAGACAGATGACACAGAGACAGGGGACACAGAGACAGAGACAGGGGACACAGAGACAGGGGACACAGAGACAGGGGACACAGAGACAGATGACACAGAGAGAGGGGAGACAGAGACAGGGGACACAGAGACAGGGGAGACAGAGACAGGGGACACAGAGACAGGGGACACAGATGACAGAGAGACAGGGGACACAGAGACAGGGGACCAGAGACAGGGGACACAGAGACAGAGACAGGGGACACAGAGACAGGGGACACAGAGACAGATGACACAGAGACAGGGGACACAGAGACAGGGGACCAGAGACAGATGACACAGAGAGAGGGGAGACAGAGACAGGGGACACAGATGACAGAGAGACAGGGGACACAGAGACAGGGGACCAGAGACAGATGACAGAGAGACCGAGACAGGGGACACAGGGAGAGGAGAAACAGAGACAGCGGACACAGAAACAGAGGACATAGAGACAGGGGACACAGAGACAGAGACAGGGGACACAGAGGCCGTGCTGGATGTCAGTGAGTGGAGGTCAGAAATGATTAGGCAGCAGATATTTTCTGAAGCAGTGCATTATTAATCAGACTCTATCTGTCGCCCTGTTCACCATCTGGAGAGGAACCTGTCGCCATGACGCAGGCAGGAACGGGGCTAGACACCGGACACTGGTCTTACTCTCAACACACACACGCACAGAGGAGAACCTGCTGCAGGAGGGAGTTAATATATGCAGATTTATATGTGGGGAGAGACAGACAGAGAGATAGACAGACAGGGACAGAGACAGACAGACAGAGAGTTAGACAAAAATAAATTGGCTGAAAATGAGAGAGAGCGAGAGAGAGACAGTTCTGGGGTCTTTATACCCCTCCAGCCCACACTTGGCCTTGAGAACTGTGCGCAGTGACCTCGAGCTCATGTGCAGCTGCTCTGACGTTACTATGGCGATGACGCACGTGGTGTGTGTCCAGCTGGACGTCTCTGTTCACGACGGGGAACTCAGGACACACTGCGTGGACGGGGGCAGCAGGAGTGATCCAAGTGTGGGAGGAACCCTGGGGGCAGCAGGAGGGCAGGAGTGATCCAAGAGTGGGAGGAATGCCAGGGGCAGCAGGAGGGCAGGAGTGATCCGAGAGGGCAGCAGGAGGGCAGGAGTGATCCGAGGGGACAGAAGGAGGGCAGGAGTGATCCAAGTGTGGGAGAAACCCCAGGGGCAGCAGGAAGGCAGGAGTGATCTGAGTGTGAAAGAAACCCCAGGGGCAGCAGGAGTGATCCGAGGGGGCAGCAGGAGGGCAGGAGTGATCCGAGAGGGCAGCAGGAGGGCAGGAGTGATCCGAGGGGACAGAAGGAGGGCAGGAGTGATCCAAGTGTGGGAGAAACCCCAGGGGCAGCAGGAAGGCAGGAGTGATCTGAGTGTGAAAGAAACCCCAGGGGCAGCAGGAGTGATCCGAGGGGGCAGCAGGAGGGCAGGAGTGATCCTAGTTTGGGAGGAACCCCGAAGGCAGCAGGAGGGCAGGAGTGATCAGAGTGTGGGAGGAACCCCGGAGGCTGTGGTAAGGGAAGGTCCCTGCTCTCTCTCTGCTCTGGAATCCAGATGTGCAGATCTCAGAGCCAGATGTACAGCCTGGAGGTCTAAACAGAGACTTTCAGGTTCTCACATTACAGCGCTGGGGATTTATTACTGCTCTGTTAGTGTAGTATTACTGCTCTATTACTGCTCTGTTAGTGTAGTATTACTGCTCTATCACTGTATGTATATATTAATGTATACTATACTTTACAGTGACTGAAAAAAGAAAGAATAAAAGAATAAAATAAAGCAACTGGAACAAAAGGAAAATGAAAGAAAGACAGAGGTGAAGGAGTGAAAGGGAGGAAGTGGGTGATGAGTGGAGAACGATGACCTGGTTCTAAAAAGAAGAGTTTCCATCAGAGCCTCCCTCCACAAACTTTCAGACACAAGTTTCTCCCTAGAGAGAGAGAGAGAGAGAGAGAGAGAGAGAGAGAAAAGAGGGAAAGAGAGAGAGAGAGAGTGGGGGGTGGGGGACAGCAACTCCATTTAAACTGGAACAACACTCTAATATCACTTTCACTTTGTTTAAGGTTCAGTGACAGCAGCAGAATGTAACTGCTGCTCTATTTAATTGAACTGGCGACCCTCCGCCTCAAGCTTGCTTCTCTAACCTCAAGGCTGTGACATTTAAGGTAGACTGGTGGCAGCAGAAAGTACCTGCTACTACATTTAAGGTGGACTCTTGGCAGTAGAAAGTACCTGCTACTACATTTAAGGTGGACTCCTGGCAGCAGAAAGTACCTGCTACTACATTTAAGGTGGACTCCTGGCAGCAGAAAGTACCTGCTACTACATTTAAGGTGGACTCTTGGCAGCAGAAAGTACCAGTGCCTGTGTCCACTGCCTGTCTCCAGTGCCTATGTTCACTGCCTGTCTCCAGTGCCTGTCTCCAGTGCCTGTGTTTACTGCCTGTCTCCAGTGCCTGTCTCCAGTGCCTGTGTTTACTGCCTGTGTCCAGTGATTGTGTCCAGTGATTGTGTCCACTGCCTGTGTCCACTGCCTGTGTCCAGTGTCTGTGTCCAGTGTCTGTGTCCAGTGTCTGTGTCCAGTGTCTGTGTCCAGTGATTGTGTCCACTGCCTGTGTTTACTGCCTGTGTCCAGTGATTGTGTCCAATGACTGTGTCCACTGCCTGTGTCCAGTGCCTGTGTCCACTGACAGTTGAGTAAAACCATTTCCTAAAAAATGTAGGAAAAATACTGCAACTATATTTAAGATGGACTGGCAGGACCAGAATGTAACTAGTGTTTCATTTAAGGTGGACTGTGTGCACCAGAGTGTAACTAAATGCTCTGTTACTGAGGCGTCTGTCGACATTCCCATGTCAGAGACAGAGATAGCTGTAACTATCTGAGAAAAATGTACGGAGGGGAGATAGGACAGGAATTCCATGCTTTATCTCTCCACTTGTGTTCTATCACTCCAACGTGTTTTGACTGATACAACTGAGATCACGCTGCTGGCCATAAATTATTATCAGAGTTCTCTAGCAGTTGCTCGAGTCTGATCTTTGGACTCTCTAGATACGAAAATCCCCCGGATGCTTCTGCTTTCAGCTCTTCTGAAATTTATGGTATTAATAGAAGAAAAAGTAAAAAAAAGAAGAAGAAGAAGTGATACAGTATTACCCTCTTGGAAAAACTGAATCTCTGCATTTAACCAATCTGTGGGTGTGAAAACACACACACACACTCACTCCCCTGAACATTTTTTGGAGGAGATGCTGGAACATTACTGTGAGAATCTGATGGCATTCAGCTGTGAGATGTTGATGACTGGGTCTGCCACTCCCAGCTCATCCCAAGGTCATTGTATGGAGCTGTTTCTCTTTAGAGAATTCAGTTCCTCTGTTCTACATCCCACTGCTGGGGGCTTGAAGACCCTTGTAGCCCTCATTTGGCACTGAGCACCGTGAAGAAGGCTCATGTGCAGCTGCTCCACTCCTTTCTAAGGAGACTGCACGTGTTCAGACAAATTAAAGCTGGATTTGCTGGTGGTCCGCTCTGGTCTCCTTGTGTTTCCCACAGTATTTCAGGTGGTTGTTAATGTGTCACAGGTGGGTGCTCATGTGTTGCCAAAAGTGTTATGGTGTTGATGAGTTAATAATAGGTGGTTGCTATGGTATCCTTGGTGGCACTAATAGTGTTGCTAAGTGGCTGCTAATGTGTTGCTCAGGTGGTTTTGGTTGATTAAGATATCGTGGGTGTTTGCTATGACATTGCTCTGCTTTTTAAAGTTTTTACTATGGGGGTTGCTATGGTAGTTCAAATAGTTGCTAAATGGTTTTCTATTTTAATTTAACTGGTGTCTGTGGTGGTTGCTATGGTATTTGCTGTGGTATTACAGGTGGTTGCTATGGCGTTTGCTCTGGTATTTGCTGTGGTGTTTCAGGTGGTTGCTATGTCATTTGCTGTGGTGTTTCAGGTGGTTGCTATGTCATTTGCTGTGGTATTTCAGGTGGTTACTATGGTGTTTGCTCTGGTATTTCAGGTAGTTACTATGGCATTTGCACTGGTATATAGGTGGTTGCTATGGCGTTTGCAGTAGTATTTCAGGTGGTTGCTATGGCGTTTGCTCTGATGTTTCAGGTGATTGCTATGTCATTTGCTGTGGTATTTCAGATAGTTGCTATGTCATTTGCGCTGGTATATAGGTGGTTGCTATGGCGTTTGCTCTGATGTTTCAGGTGATTGCTATGTCATTTGCTGTGGTATTTCAGATAGTTGCTATGTCATTTGCGCTGGTATATAGGTGGTTGATATGGCATTTGCTCTGGTGTTTCAGGTGGTTGCTATGTCATTTGCTGTGGTATTTCAGGTAGTTGCTATGTCATTTGCGCTGGTATATAGGTGGTTGCTATGGCGTTTGCTGTGGTGTTTCAGGTGGTTGTTATGTCATTTGCTGTGGTATTTCAGGTGGTCACTATGGTGTTTGTTCTGGTATTTCAGGTAGTTGCTATGGCATTTGCTCTGGTATATAGGTGGTTGCTATGGCATTTGCTGTGGTATTTCAGGTGGTTGCTATGGTGTTTGCTCTGGTATTTCAGGTGGTTGCTATGGTGTGAGCTTATTTTACAGAAGAACTGCGTTCCTTATCGCTGCCTCTGAGCCTGGTGTTTATGGACATCAAGGACATGCTGAATGAGGGGTAATAACCCCTGCTGGGGTGGTAAGGTGGAGGTGGAGGGGGTGGGGTAAATAACCCCTGCTGGGGTGGAACGGTGGGGGGGAAACCCCTGCTGGGTGAGTGGGGAGTGGAGTGGAGTGGTAAGAGTGTGTGTATGTTGGGGGTTATACCCTGCCATGCGACTATGAAGTGTCCCTCGGACCCAGACCGTCCACCTGTCCAAATGTTTGTGGACACAGTAAGAGCACTCTTTAAGCTACTTTAAGTGACACACACTGTGGACGCAGACCGTCCCCATGCTCAAGGCTAAGTGTCGGTCAGAGGGGTGTAAATCCCCCACTTGAGGTGGTAAAGGAGTGAAAGTGTTGCCTGGAGCCTGATGGAGTTCTGTCCCAGGGGCAGTTTCTTGGTGCCCTCCCGGAGCTGATGGAATGAAAGGAGTTGTTTTGGGAGCAGACTCATGCTGAGGATGGAGTAGTGCCCCCTGCTGTGCAGGTGGGAGGGTGGGGGTCAGCGTAAACACTGAGCTGAGAAGGCCGTCACTGTGGGAAACGCAGGGTGTTATTCCTCCGGGGGTTTACAGCCCCGAGGTGCGAGACTCCACACGGCTCACACGGCCAGCTGACACCTCTCCTCTCATAAAAGAGCTGTGTGTGTGTTTACACAGGAAAGATGGGGGGTATACAGACGCTGATCCTCTCATCCCCACACAACACACACTCTCCACAACATCCGTCTGACTGAGAAAAGTCTCATTGCTCAGACGCGTCTCGCTGAGAGCTCAGTCTTTCAGGCCCAGTGCCATGAGTGAGTCAGAGGGGTGTAAATCCCCCAGCGCTGGAGCAGAACTGTGCTCTCAGTAATGATGGAACACACACACACACACACACAGAGAGAGAGAGAGAGAGAGAGAGAGAGAGAGAGAGAGAACCCAATAGCTCAGTGAGCTATTAGAGAACAGTGTGGGTTCTCAGGGCTTATTGATCTAGAACATCAGATAAAACAACACACGAGGAGCAGTAGCTGAGGAAGTGCTGGATTGATTAGTTGATTGGTTAAATGCTGGATAATGATATCCCACACACACACACACACACACCCTCGTCAAATACTGAACCCAAAGTTGAACCCTTGCAGAACGTGAAGGGACAGCATGTCCCTCCTCCGTTCTGTCCCTCGCCTTTAACTCTGACTCCACTGTGACAGCGAGGACCTGGTTGCCGTGACAACAGCAGAGGCGAGGTTGCCATGTCCTCGGCTGCGTGTCACACTTCTTCCACTGATCTCAGTCCACTGTGAGAACCGGAAATTAAAGCCCTTACAGTCCTTATAGGACCCTGTCTTAGCCCCGCCCCCAGCCCATATAAGGCCGGGTTCCTGTCTGCGTCAGCCACTGAAGAGGAGCATCATTCCCATATAAGGAGTTCCTGCTCTGAGCTGGATTTCTCTATGACAGAAATCAATGGGATCTTTGCTAATACTGGAGTGAGTCCACCACAGAATGAACACATGAATTCAGAGCTCTGTAGGACAGCTCCAAGTGCACTCAATACACATCTCAGATCTGTGTGGGTTTCCTCCGGGTTCTCCAGGTTCCTCCCACTGTCCAAACACTCAGGTGTGAGTGACTGTGTGAGTGTGTGAGTGACTGTGTGAGTGTGTGAGTGACTGGGTGAGTGTGTGAGTGACTGGGTGAGTGTGTAACACTGTCCACAAATGTGAGTGTGTGGGTGACTGGGTGAGTGTGTGAGTGACTGGGTGAGTGTGTGAAACTGTCCACAGGAGTGAGTGTGTGAGTGACTGGGTGAGTGTGTGAGTGACTGGGTGAGTGTGTAACACTGTCCACAAATGTGAGTGTGTGGGTGACTGGGTGAGTGTGTGAGTGACTGGGTGAGTGTGTGAAACTGTCCACAGGAGTGAGTGTGTGAGTGACTGGGTGAGTGTGTAACACTGTCCACAAATGTGAGTGTGTGAGTGACTGTGTGACTGTGTGAGTGACTGTGTGACTGTGTGAGTGACTGGGTGAGTGTGTGAGTGACTGGGTGAGTGTGTGTAACTGTCCACAGGTGTGAGTGTGTGTAACTGTCCACAGCTGTGAGTGTATGAGTGACTGGGCGAGTGACTGAGTGAGAGTGTGTTGTGCTGGTGTAGAGTGGATCAGACACAGCAGTGCTGCTGGAGTTTTTAAACCCTGTGTCCACTCTCTGTCCACTCTGTGAGACACTCCTCCCTCGTTGGTCCACCTTGTAGATGTAGAGTCAGAGACAGTAGCTCATCTGTCGCTGCACAGTGTGTGTCGCTCGTCCTCTAGTCCTTCATCAGTGACACAGGACGCTGTCGGCTGGATGTTTTTGGTCGGTGGACTGTTCTCGGTCCAGACACTGAGGGGTTTAAAAACTCCAGCAGCACTGCTGTGTCTGATCCACTCTACACCAGCACAACACACACTAACACACCACCACCACGTCAGTGTCACTGCAGCGCTGAGAATGATCCAAAGAGCTTCTTCAGGGTGTGACAGGGTCAGGAATGTTCTTCTGAACTGAGGAATGCCAGGAATTCTGGCTTTTTTTAGTCACAGAAATCTCTGGACTCTGCTGTCGTACGTGTGTCTATTCTGTCTGAGTGTGTGAGATAACACACACCTGTCTACACACTCTGATTAAAGGACATCACTCCACCTGTCCACGCTGTTTGTCCTTAAATAAGGGTCTGCGTAATTGGAAATGTTTATCTCCTGCTCAGAACATTCCTCAGAGAGAGAGAGAGAGAGAGAGAGAGAGAGGAGACAGAGAGAGAGGGGAGAGAGAGTGAGGGGTGTGTGTGAGAGAGAGAGAGAGAGGGAGGGAGAAAGAGAGAGGGAGAAAGAGAGAGGGGAGAGAGAGAGGAGAGAGAGGGGTGAGAGAGAAAGAGAGAGAGAGAGAGAGAGAGAGAGAGAGAGAGAGGGAGAAAGAGAGAGAGAGAGATTGCCCATCAGAAGAAGAGAGAGAGAGAGGAGAGAGAGAGACAGAGAGAGAGAGAGAGATTGCCCATCAGAAGAAGAGAGAGAGAGAGGAAGTCACGGTGAAGCTGAGCTCAGGAAATATGAAAATATATTTCCTGAAGTGAGAGAAACACAGGAACTAAACTAAAAACACATTTAAGACCAACAACATTCCTCTCTGAGGATTATTTTTAAAAAGGAGACCTCAGAACGTAAGAAGAGGATGGCACCAAGCCGAGCGTAGAGTCATTCTGTGAACCAAGGTGTGTCCGGCAGCATGAGCTGCCCCAGGCTCCACCCTTAAGCCTGCAGCGGCCGGAATGCAAAGAAGCGTCTGTCACCATGGCAACCAGCTCATCTCCAAGCACAAATGTGGAGCATTCCTCCGAATGTAAGGGCACCCAGGCCGGGGAGGAAGAGCCGGAGTGTGCCACCAAGAACCGTACAGATGTTACAGATTACAGACTGGAGACCACACCCTCCACCTCATCATCTGTGTTTCATGGAGGAGGGCTGCGTCCCAAATACTGCCATACTCTCTACGTAGTGCACTTCACAGGTACTACATCCAGACAGAGCACAAGTTCAACAGGTGCCTGTTAATAATGATGTTTAATAATGTTTAAAATCCCGCACACAGAACTACTGTGAACTGCTGTGTCTGCGTGGGTTTCCTCTGGGTGACTGTCTGTGAGGAGTGTGGTGTGTTCTCTCTGTGTCTGCGTGGGTTTCAGTAGAGAGTCTACACCCCTCAGGCTGACACTTGGCATTGGGCACAGTGACCTGAGGCTCATGTGCAGCTGCTCCAGAGTGAGGGTCCCATCCACTCTACTGTCCGTGTTTTTGTACGGAGAGGATACAGACTGTGAACTGCGCAGCCGTGTGTAATATAGATTGAGTTAAGAGAGAATATGAGTTGAGCTGATGTAATCCGTCAGAGTGATAGGGACAAACAGTGGCTGCTACAGGGAGGAGAAACACAGAGACCACCAGGGTGTGTGTGTGTGTGTGGTTGTGGGTGTGTGTGTGTTTGGGGCGGTTAGCAGACTCTTGGCATTGGGTCTGCTGGTTAAGTCTCATAGGTCACTGCTCCTCTGTGCTGACTGAACACATTGAGGTCAGTCGCTGTAACAGAGGTGTCCACAGACTTCTGGACATGTTGTGTAATATCACACACACACACACACACACACACACACAGACGTGACACAGCACAGTGATGTCATCTCCACCAGACGTGTGTGCCATACACAATCACATCAGACTGAGTGCTTTTACATAATCTCTCTCTCTCTCTCTCTCTGATTTATTCCCTCTGTTGTATCAGAGACTGAGGACTGATATGTACCTGTAAGTTTATGTGACTGGGTGAATGTGTTAAAGTTGTCCACAGGTGTGAGTGTGTGTGAGTGACTGTGTGTGTGTGTGAGTGACTGTGTGTGTGTGTGAGTGACTGTGTGTGTGTGTGAGTGACTGGGTGAGTGTGTGAGTGACTGGGTGAGTGTGTGAGTGACGGTGTGAGTGTGTGAGTGACTGAGTGAGTGTGTGAGTGACTGAGTGAGTGTGTGTGTGAGTGACTGGGTGAGTGTGTGAGTGACTGAGTGAGTGACTGGGTGTGTGTGTGAGTGACTGGGTGAGTGTGTGAGTGACTGGGTGAGTGTGTGAGTGACTGGGTGGGTGTGTGTGACTGAGTGAGTGTGTGAGTGACTGAGTGAGTGACTGGGTAAGTGTGTGAGTGACTGGGTGAGTGTGTGAGTGACTGGGTGAGTGTGTGAGTGACTGGGTGTGTGTGTGAGTGATTGGGTGAGTGTGTGAGTGACTGGGTGAGTGTGTGAGTGACTGGGTGTGTGTGTGAGTGATTGGGTGAGTGTGTGAGTGACTGAGTGAGTGTGTGAGTGACTGGGTGAGTGACTGAGTGAGTGTGTGAGTGATTGGGTGAGTGTGTGAGTGATTGGGTGAGTGTGTGAGTGATTGGGTGATTGGGTGAGTGTGTGAGTGATTGGGTGAGTGTGTGAGTAATTGGGCGAGTGTGTGAGTGACTGGGTGTGTGTGAGAGGGAGTAAGAGATTTTCACTTGCTGAGAGATCTTTTGTAGCATACTGTGCTCTGTGTGTGTGTGTGTGTGTGTGTGTGTATGTGTGTATGTGTGTGTGTGTGCGTGTGTGCGTGTGAGCGTGTGACAGCTGCAGTTCTGGCCCCATGTCTCGGGTTCTAACCCCCATCTGCCGAGGGCCACACGACCCCTGGAGAAGAAGGAGCTCCAGACAATAAAGAGCCAGAGACCCCCGGACCACCCCCTCACACCCATCCGCTCAGCTCCACACACACTTATTCAGATCTCCCGGACGCGTGTGGACACACACCTGCCTCGGTGACCCCCCGGACGACCCTCAGGGGCCAAGTGAGGCGGAAAATCAGATTAACACCGACGTACTCCATCAGCCGAGACACGCTGCACTTACAGACACTGGTCTGTTACTCTGCATACTTTGTTACACCATTTCTTTCAGGACGTTGTGTTATGTGTAGCCTTGGGCCTTTTGAAAATGTGGCTCTATCTGGAAACTGAGGAATTCAATGATGACAGAACATGAAAAAGCCTGACACAAGAAGAATGACCTGAATTCTCTTTCTCTTTCCTCCTCTCACATTTCTCAAGAGTGATGACAGGACAGCATCGCTAGCATTCCTTAAAACCTGATCTCAAACCGGAGGGTTTCACATCCTGAACCTACAGCTGGACTCACAGCGTAAATATTACACATCTCTAGAGCTACCCGTTAACATCTTTATACTCTCCCCTTAATACATCTCTACAGTTGCCCCTTATTACATCTTTACAGTTCCACCTTAACATCTTTATACTCTCCCCTTAATACATCTCTACAGATCCACCTTAACATCCTTATTCTCTTCCCTTAATACATCTCTACAGTTCCACCTTAACATCTTTATACTCTCCCCTTAATACATCTCTACAGTTCCACCTTAACATCTTTACAGTTCCACCTTAACATCTTTATACTCTCCCCTTAATACATCTCTACAGATCCACCTTAACATCCTTATTCTCTTCCCTTAATACATCTCTACAGTTCCACCTTAACATCTTTATACTCTCCCCTTAATACATCTCTACAGTTCCACCTTAACATCTTTACAGTTCCACCTTAACATCTTTATACTCTCCCCTTAATACATCTCTACAGTTCCACCTTAACATCTTTATACTCTCCCCTTAATACATCTCTACAGATCCACCTTAACATCCTTATACTCTCCCCTTAATACATCTCTACAGATCCACCTTAACATCTTTATACTCTCCCCTTAATACATCTCTACAGATCCACATTAACATCTTTATACTCTCCCCTTAATACATCTCTACAGTTCCACCTTAACATCTTTATACTCTCCCCTTAATACATCTCTACAGATCCACCTTAACATCCTTATACTCTCCCCTTAATACATCTCTACAGATCCACATTAACATCTTTATACTCTCCCCTTAATACATCTCTACAGTTCCACCTTAACATCTTTATACTCTCCCCTTAATACATCTCTACAGTTCCCCTTAATACATCTCTACAGATCCACCTTAACATCCTTATACTCTCCCCTTAATACATCTCTACAGTTCCCCCTTAATACATCTCTACAGATCCACCTTAACATCTTTATACTCTCCCCTTAATACATCTCTACAGATCCACCTTAATACATCTCTACAGATCCACCTTAACATCTTTATACTGTCCCCTTAATACATCTCTACAGATCCACCTTAATACATCTCTACAGATCCACCTTAACATCCTTATTCTCTTCCCTTAATACATCTCTACAGATCCACCTTAATACATCTCTACAGATCCACCTTAACATCTTTATACTGTCCCCTTAATACATCTCTACAGATCCACCTTAACATCCTTATTCTCTTCCCTTAATACGTCTCTACAGTTCCACCTTAACATCTTCATACTCTGGTGTCTAGAGCCTGGGTTGTGAGTGTGTATTGGAGGTGGTCATTGGTTACTGGATAACGACCTGCTCTGAGCTGCTCTGGGCAAGTGGGCCATGTGGATGGATCTCTCTCTCTTTCTCTCTCTCTCTCTCACACACACACACACACACACTTTCTCTCTTTGTCTGTGTCTGTCTCTCTCTTTGAGTTTGGCCCGATTGTGTGTAGAGGTGTAGGTTCTGTCTTTTCTGGGTTGTGTGTGTGTGTGTGTGTGTGTGTGTGTGTATCAATATGGTTATTTTTACTGTGATCCAGCGTCAGTGCCACAGCACAAGCCCCTGAGGAATGTAAGCAATTTGCCATGAGAAAGTATGACCTCTGAGTCTCAGGGTGTGTGTGTGTGTGTGTGGTATCAGTTTTATCATCAAACGGAGGGTGGAGCCTGAAAAACAACATCACACATGAGTAAAGAATGAACACAACCACTCCACACTGCAGCAACGAACACACACCGTGCTGACGTGGTGGTGGTGTGTTAGTGTGTGTTGTGCTGGTGTAGAGTGGATCAGACACAGCAGTGCTGCTGGAGTTTTTAAACCCTGTGTCCACTCTCTGTTCACTACTAAAAGGAAAGAAAGAAAAGATAGAGAGAAAGAGAAGAAAAAATATACAAAAATCATTAAAGAAAGAAAGAAAAAAAGAAAGAACAAGAGAAGAAAATATATATCTGATTTGTTGGTGATAAGGAGCTGATTTACCTTATCAGATCATTACACATATACACACACACACACACACACACACACATAGTGTCTGATAATGATTAATGGCGACAGCAGCAGAAGAAAGAGACCAGTGCACACTCTGTCTCATACTGTGTGTGTGTGTGTGTGCGCGCGCGTCCTATCCCTTTTAAAGACCTGACCTTTGACCTCAGCCCTTCCCTGGCCCCCGGCAGCTGCTCCATCTGTCTCTGACCTCAGGAAGAGGGAGGGGCTTAAAATTCACTGGGCTTAAATAAACAAACAGTCTCTGTGCACTGCAGCTTTAACCGTCTGTCTCCACGGCAACGGCCGAACCAGCGATCTGAGATGATATGAGGAACACAGTCCAGGCCCAGCATAGCCACAGAGAGAGAACCAAGACCCAGAGGAACCACAGAGAGAGAACCAAGACCCAGAGAAACTACCGAGAGAGAACCAAGACTCACAGGAACCTCCAAGAGAGAACCAAGACTCAGAGAAACTTCAGAGAGAGAGTCAAGACTTAGAGCAACCACTAAGAGAAAACCAAGAAACAACATTTGAGCAACTGCACTTGATCCCAAGGGCACAATACCATGTCTAACAGCCCCCCAGAGGGGTACAGCTCCCAGTTTGTGTACAGCAGGCTGCAGCTCCCTCCTTCTTGCCTTTGAGTGGAGGGTTGCTGGTTCGATCCCCAGAGCCGGCAGGTCATGACTGAACTGCCCTTGAGCAAGGCACCTAACCCCCAACTGCTCCCCAGGCGCCGTGACTAGGGCTGCCCACTGCTCACTGCCCCCTAGTGGTCACTAGTGTGTAAACGTGTGTTTCACTGAAAATGTGAAGAACATATTCCTCTGTGTGTGGCACAGTGGCCAATAAAGTGATTCTGATTCTAATTCTGTAGCAGCTGAGGACTGCTGTTTGAACACAGGACAGCCAATCAGAACACACTCAGGCCTTAAAGGAACACTAGCTAAGGTTTATTCATTCATTCATTGTCTGTAACCCTTATCCAGTTCAGTCGCGGTGGGTCCGGAGCCCACACGGAATCACTGGGTGCAAGGTAGGAAGACACCCTGGAGGGGTGCCAGTCCTTCACAGGGTGACACACACTCACACATTCACTCACACACTCACACCTACGGACACTTTTGAGTCGCCAATCAACCTACCAACGGGGGTTTTTGGAGCATGGGAGGAAACCGGAGCACCCGGAGGAAACACACGCAGACACAGGGATAACACACCACACTCCTCACAGACAGTCACCCGGAGGAAACCCACGCAGACACAGGGAGAACACACCACACTCCTCACAGACAGTCACCCGGAGGAAACCCACGCAGACACAGAGAGAACACACCACACTCCTCACAGACAGTTACCCGGAGGAAACCAACGCAGACACAGGGAGAACACAACACACTCCTCACAAACAGTCACCCGGAGGAAACCCACGCAGAAACAGGGAGAACACACCACACTCCTCACAGACAATCACCCGGAGGAAACCCACGCAGACACAGGGAGAACACACCACACTCCTCACAGACAGTCACCCGGAGGAAACCCACGCAGACACAGGGAGAACACACCACACTCCTCACAGACAATCACCCGGAGAAAACCCACGCAGACACAGGGAGAACACACCACACTCCTCACAGACAATCACCCGGAGAAAACCCACGCAGACACAGAGAGAACACACCACACTCCTCACAGACAGTCACCCGGAGGAAACCCACACAGACACAGAGAGAACACACCACACTCCTCACAGACAGTCACCCGGAGGAAACCCACGCAGACACAGGGAGAACACACCACACTCCTCACAGACAATCACCCGGAGGAAACCCACGCAGACACAGAGAGAACACACCACACTCCTCACAGACAGTCACCCGGAGGAAACCCACACAGACACAGAGAGAACACACCACACTCCTCACAGACAGTCACCCGGAGGAAACCCACACAGACACAGAGAGAACACACCACACTCCTCACAGACAGTCACCCGGAGGAAACCCACACAGACACAGAGAGAACACACCACACTCCTCACAGACAGTCACCCGGAGGAAACCCACACAGACACAGGGAGAACACACCACACTCCTCACAGACAGTCACCCGGAGGAAACCCACACAGACACAGAGAGAACACACCACACTCCTCACAGACAGTCACCCGGAGGAAACCCACACAGACACAGAGAGAACACACCACACTCCTCACAGACAGTCACCCGGAGGAAACCCACGCAGACACAGGGAGAACACACCACACTCCTCACAGACAGTGACCCGGAGGAAACCCACGCAGACACAGGGAGAACACACCACACTCCTCACAGACAGTCACCCGGAGGAAACCCACGCAGACACAGAGAGAACACACCACACTCCTCACAGACAGTTACCCGGAGGAAACCAACGCAGACACAGGGAGAACACAACACACTCCTCACAAACAGTCACCCGGAGGAAACCCACGCAGAAACAGGGAGAACACACCACACTCCTCACAGACAATCACCCGGAGGAAACCCACGCAGACACAGGGAGAACACACCACACTCCTCACAGACAATCACCCGGAGGAAACCCACGCAGACACAGAGAGAACACACCACACTCCTCACAGACAGTCACCCGGAGGAAACCCACACAGACACAGAGAGAACACACCACACTCCTCACAGACAGTCACCCGGAGGAAACCCACACAGACACAGAGAGAACACACCACACTCCTCACAGACAGTCACCCGGAGGAAACCCACACAGACACAGAGAGAACACACCACACTCCTCACAGACAGTCACCCGGAGGAAACCCACACAGACACAGGGAGAACACACCACACTCCTCACAGACAGTCACCCGGAGGAAACCCACACAGACACAGAGAGAACACACCACACTCCTCACAGACAGTCACCCGGAGGAAACCCACACAGACACAGAGAGAACACACCACACTCCTCACAGACAGTCACCCAGAGGAAACCCACACAGACACAGAGAGAACACACCACACTCCTCACAGACAGTCACCCGGAGGAAACCCACACAGACACAGAGAGAACACACCACACTCCTCACAGTCACCCGGAGGAAACCCACACAGACACAGAGAGAACACACCACACTCCTCACAGACAGTCACCCGGAGGAAACCCACGCAGACACAGGGAGAACACACCACACTCCTCACAGACAGTCACCCAGAGGAAACCCACACAGACACAGAGAGAACACACCACACTCCTCACAGACAGTCACCCGGAGGAAACCCACGCAGACACAGGGAGAACACACCACACTCCTCACAGACAATCACCCGGAGGAAACCCACGCAGACACAGAGAGAACACACCACACTCCTCACAGACAGTCACCCGGAGGAAACCCACACAGACACAGAGAGAACACACCACACTCCTCACAGACAGTCACCTGGAGGAAACCCACACAGACACCGAGAGAACACACCACACTCCTCACAGACAGTCACCCGGAGGAAACCCACACAGACACAGAGAGAACACACCACACTCCTCACAGACAGTCACCCGGAGGAAACCCACACAGACACAGAGAGAACACACCACACTCCTCACAGACAGTCACCCGGAGGAAACCCACACAGACACAGAGAGAACACACCACACTCCTCACAGACAGTCACCCGGAGGAAACCCACACAGACACAGAGAGAACACACCACACTCCTCACAGACAGTCACCCGGAGGAAACCCACACAGACACAGAGAGAACACACCACACTCCTCACAGACAGTCACCCGGAGGAAACCCACACAGACACAGAGAGAACACACCACACTCCTCACAGACAGTCACCCAGAGGAAACCCACACAGACACAGAGAGAACACACCACACTCCTCACAGACAGTCACCCGGAGGAAACCCACACAGACACAGAGAGAACACACCACACTCCTCACAGACAGTCACCCGGAGGAAACCCACACAGACACAGAGAGAACACACCACACTCCTCACAGACAGTCACCCGGAGGAAACCCACGCAGACACAGGGAGAACACACCACACTCCTCACAGACAGTCACCCAGAGGAAACCCACACAGACACAGAGAGAACACACCACACTCCTCACAGACAGTCACCCGGAGGAAACCCACGCAGACACAGGGAGAACACACCACACTCCTCACAGACAATCACCCGGAGGAAACCCACGCAGACACAGAGAGAACACACCACACTCCTCACAGACAGTCACCCGGAGGAAACCCACACAGACACAGAGAGAACACACCACACTCCTCACAGACAGTCACCCGGAGGAAACCCACACAGACACAGGGAGAACACACCACACTCCTCACAGACAGTCACCCGGAGGAAACCCACACAGACACAGAGAGAACACACCACACTCCTCACAGACAGTCACCCGGAGGAAACCCACACAGACACAGAGAGAACACACCACACTCCTCACAGACAGTCACCCAGAGGAAACCCACACAGACACAGAGAGAACACACCACACTCCTCACAGACAGTCACCTGGAGGAAACCCACACAGACACCGAGAGAACACACCACACTCCTCACAGACAGTCACCCGGAGGAAACCCACGCAGACACAGAGAGAACACACCACACTCCTCCTCACAGACAGACACCCAGAGGAAACCCACGCAGACACAGGGAGAACACACCACACTCCTCACAGACAGTCACCTGGATCGGAACTCGAACCCACAAACCCCCAGGTCCCTGGAGCTGTGACAGAGTCACTACCTGCTGCTCCACCGCGCCACCCCAGGTAAGGTTTATTACTTTGTCATTTTTTTTGCTTTTATATTAATGAATACAGCACTGTACTGAAGTTAGTGAGAAAAGAGATGGTGTCCCACCCTCCTCCAAAGATAAACCTCAGTGGAAAATCACAATGTTTTTGAAGCTGTAATTTTAAGGAAGAAATATTACATACTGTCCCTTTAACCACAAACGAGACCTTGAATAGAATAAACAGACTTCATGGAAATAATATAAAACAGGAATGATACTGGCTCTTTAAATGTCCTGAGGGTCTGACATGTTCAATCCTGTGTGTGTGTGTGCGTGTGTGTGTGTGTGTGTGTGCGCCAAATTGTTATAACACTTTTGGAAACCAAACATTCTTTAGGCTGCTCCCTACAATGAAACTCATTACATTTTCAGGTGAAGACACGTTGAAGTTTTAGGCTGAGGCTGAGGGTTAGGGTTAAGGTGAAGGTTAGGGTCGTAGTGTTAAGGGTTAAGCGTTAGATTAGGATCAGTGACAGTCGTAGGGTTGGGATTATGTTTAATCTCTCAGTTCACAGGTTTAATATTAGTGTAAGTCTTCACAAAATGAATAGAAGACTGCGTAACTTTCCCTGAAACCATGCCACGGATTGTGTGTGTGTGTGTGTGTGTGGATGGGAGGTTGTGAAATGCCAGGAGAGTTGCAGGAGTGACGCACAGACTCTGAGAGGAAATCCCGCTCATGCAAAAAAGAGTTTAGCGTGGGTGGCTCTGCGTTACCCTGGAGACCAAGAGGGATACAGTGCCACATGCTTCCTGTAACACACACACACACACACACAGTATCTGGCACACAGTATCTGGCACACTCCTTCCTCTCTGAGGGGTGTGTCTGCTTCGTTGGGCACAAAGTCATGAAAAGTGATTACCTTCAGGTCTTCACCGTCCCTGAGGGAGGCAGCATATGCTCCAGAGAGCGGGTCTCCCAGACGGGGCAGGCCATGGTTTAACAGGTTAATGTCGAATCTCTGACAGCCCCAGGCCACTAGGCGTCGATATAATGGCTGTTATTAACATTACACTGAGGTTTAACCTGTTTAAAGCAACGCTAGGTAGAAACGCCAGTTTTTAAATCATTTCGATGTTCCACTGAGCGGAGGGAGAACAGAGCCTTTGACACAGCACTGCAGAAACAGCACTATGTAGCTTCTGAAGGAGGGTAGGAGTCCACCGCTTTAACGCCTGCCTTTACTTCAAGGCTTTAGTGAAAGTAAAACACGTCCAGACTCGTGTGGCACGGCAGGTTCAGCGCGGGGTCATTACAGTCTCTGAGTAATGCGTCCTGTAGCAGGACGTGAGGCGTGCCTCTGAATTCCTCTTCCATTAATAATGAGGTTTTTATAACTGTGCTTTTAAAGCTGCTTCTTCAACATCCTTCCATTTTCTCTCAGAGGATCAGGACTCTTCCTGCGGTGGAATAACATCAACACTGTTACACACTGCACAATATCCTTCAGTCCACTCTAACATCCCTAACACGTCTCTGTCTGAGAACACCACTGATTTCATCTGGACACATCCCCCTCTCCTCCACAGAGGAACACACTTCTGTTTCTTAATCAAACCCCACGAGCCCCACAGCAGTGTTCTCCCCCTGTTTAAACAGCCCCTGTTCAGAACGCCCGCTTTCAGCACCTGTTCCTTTAAATGATAATGAGCCGCTCGCTGTTCACCCCGACCCCGAGCGCACAGCAGTGAGGAGCGAGGAGCAGAAGCTCTGGTTTTTAGCCGTTTTCACTCTGTTCTCTTTCTTCTCCGTTTTTACTCAGTGCTCTTATTTCTCCGCGCTCGTTGTGTCTGTTTCGCTAAGTTTAACCTCGTCTTTGCGCTCTCACATAAACACGGGTCCAGCGCTGTGATTGGACAGACTCAGACGAGGGGGCGGGGCCATTCTAAAATCTCTGTACTTGACGTCAGAAGCGGAGCAGAATCAGACTCAGACTCGTTATATCCCGTGTTTCAGGCTCAGGCAGCGCACAAAGAACTGACTGGGGTCTTGTTTCACAGTGTGTGGGTTGGTGGACTCCAGAGACACACATTAAATGCAAATATGCACCAAACAAGGGAAAACACCTGAAGCTCAGGCTGCGTCAGTGTGTTTAAAAGCAGTGACACATTCAGATGATACTCCTTCTTTATTCACTCATCATCTATGAAATGAATTATCACTGATTACAGTCAACAGCGGTTCAAACACACCACCAGCCATAACATTAAAGACAGCTCCTTGTTTCTCCACTGTCTCAGTTCCACACAGGAGCACTTTGTTGTTCTACAGATACACAGTGTAGTCAAGCTGTTGCTCTGCATACTTTATTAGCCCACTTTCCCCCTGCTCTTCATCGCTCAGGACCCCCACAGATGAGCTACTGTCTCTGACTCTACATCTACAAGGTGGACCAACGAGGGAGGAGTGTCTCACAGAGTGGACAGAGAGTGGACACAGGGGTTAAAAACTCCAGCAGCACTGCTGTGTCTGATCCGTTCGGCAATACACAAATTACACCTCCTCAGAAGAACGGGGTCAAAGGTGACTTAAAATGTGAAGACCCACGGGTCTGAGTGTGTGTGTGTGTGTGTGAGTGATAGTGAAAGCACAGCGTCCACATGTAACCTTTACAGAGATGTTAACGAGTTCTTGTTTCCTGCTTCAGAAACCACTGACCACACAGCATCGCTGCTCTCTCCTGCCACCAGTCAGCGTCCTGCGGTCAGCCGTGACAGAAACAAACACGAGGCCCAGCGACAGACCTGAGTCCCGTCCAGATGTGCGTCACACCCCTGAGGTGTTATCAAAACAAACTCGCTCCTCTGAACTTTTAGGTTTTTCTAACGAATTCATCCAACAACAACAACAACAACAACAGCACTGCAGTTCAGGGCCTGGAGAAGAGCACGAGACCCCTGAGACCATCCACACACACACACACACACACACACACACACACACAAAAACACACAGACACACACTCACACACACATACACATACACACACACACACACCAACACTCACACACACACACACACACTCACACACATGCACACACAGACACACAAACACACACACAGACACACACACACACACACAAACACACTCACACACACAGACACTCACACACACAGACACACACACACACAAAGATTCACACTCACACACAGACACACACTCACACACACACAGACAGACACACAAACACACACACAAAAACACACAGACACACACAAACACACATACACTCACACACACACACAAACACACTCACACACACACAGACACACACACACAAAGATTCACACTCACACACAGACACACACACAAAAACACAGACACACACAAACACAAACACACATACACTCACACAAACACACACACTCACACAGACACACACTCACACAAACAGACACACAAAAACACACACACTCACACACACACAGACACACACTCTCACACAAACACACACACACACAAACACTCACACACAAACACACACACACTCACACAAACACACACAGACACACACACACACACTCACACACACACACACTCACACACACACAGACACACACACACAGACACACACCTATGGCCTAACACAGAGGACTTCTCTCCTGTGATGGTGTTATATCATGCCTAGGAGCATTGCTGTGAGGAACTGATGGCATCTACATAGTGAGAGCACAGTGAGACAAACAGTGCCACACATAAAAATATAAACAGTCCACAGCCCAGTCCCAGGGGGGTTTCGACTCCTCTAGTGCACAGCTGGCTTTGAACACGGAGACGTTAGGCTCATGGGCAGCTGCTCCAGAGTTCAGAGAGAGAGAGAGAGAAAGAACAGAGAGAGAGAGAGAGAATGTAGGACGTCCACAATCAGGCCACAGTTGGATAATGGACTGTCTCTGCCGTCAGAGCCGGACACTAATCAGCCACAGAGGACCACCTGACCTCAGCATCATCGCCACGGTAACGCCCGAGAGCATCAGTATCCCGCAGAAGTAGATCATCCAGCAGGTTCCTCACGCAAGAACTCTGACCTCCGTCCACTCCTCCGTCCTTTAGTCCTGGACCTCGGCTCCAGCCCAGTGTGGGTCGGGGGTTACACCCTTCTGGACCACTGTTGGCATTGAACCAGGGCTCCTCAGACCCCCCTCTCTCTCACCCTTTCTCGCTCCTTCTCTCTTCTCTCTCTCATCTCAGAGAGGACGGTGGACAGTGTGGAGGTGACTGGTGTATGCCTTTAACCCTTTAACTGTACTACATAATAAAACAGTGCACTGTGGGTCAGGTCGTTAATGTAATAAGCTTCACGCCCCTCTGTCTCACATTTAGGACACGGTCTGGGTGGAGTAGTGTTAGTTTTATAATCTGTGAAGTGCACTGTGTAGGGAGTAGTGCCCATGGAGGAAGATGTTCCCAGACGTGAGAAGCTCCTCCTTCCGTGTACCTTCCGTTGTTTGTGAAATGAGTTCCCAGTGGTTCTCCAGTGTTCTGTTGCTTTAGATTCAGAAATCCTGGGGTGGAGTTTTTATTTCTGGACCTAAGTTTCCGCCCTCTGCCCATCCCGGACTGGAATCTGTGTGTGTGTGTGTGTGTGGATCTAAAGGGAGTGTGTTTGGGTGTGAAGCGGCCGGACTTTGACCCCTGCGTTCTCTCCTGCGGCGGCTCAGAGCTTGCTCTCGTCATCGGGAGGATTAGAGCTGTTCCGGACCGCTGTGGTCTAATCCCTGGTTTTCACAACTTTAAAGTGTCTGTAATCAGCATCCACCCCCCACCCCCTCCCACACACACACACACACACACACACACACACACACACACTTGAGCTCAGCTTTACGCAACCCAGCTGGAGGCCTTCAGAGGAGTGTAAATATATGAACATACACTACACCACCCTCTGCACCAGCTCCAGAGAGCCCAGAGCTGGGGGCTGAAGACCCCTCCGGCCGACTGTTGGCGTTGGACGTCCCCACAGTGTGTGTGGGGGGCGGGGTCTAGCTGTATCTGCAGTCTCTCATTGTAAATGGTTTTATTGTCACACTTTTCATTTGATGAGTTCCTTATTGAACGGGCAACTTAAAGAATGTGTGTGTGTGTGTGTGTGTGTGTGTGTGTGTGTGCCCTTCCTGAGGGCCTGTGGGGCACGCTGGGAGCCACTTTGCATAGCCCCGCCCCTTTAAAGCCTACCATCGTAACCGTGTTTGTTGTAGCTTTACTTCTAACACACACCTGACTGCAGTCGGGACATAAACATACAGACACATGCCTAGCAGCTGTGTGTGTGTGTGTGTGTGTGTCAATACACGACCACCTGGCACGTAGGCCTGCACACACACACAGACCCATGCTCCGTATCTGTACAAATACACATCGAGAAAAACATACACCAATCAGCCACAAGATTAAAACCACTGCCGCGTGCAGAGAATCACACTGCTGTAGGATGTGCCCTGGGTGTCTTCAGGTCACAGGACCCCCTTCCTCTGACCCCTTTAATCAGCACTGACCACAGCACGCTGGGAACTCTGACCAAAACATTACAACCACCACAATGTGGCCCTCAGATCTTTCTCCTGCTTCAAGAACTGACCCTTCACTCACTGCTGAATATAACACCCCCCACTCTCTCTCTCACACACACACACACACACACACACACACACACGCACACACACACTACCCACCCCTCGCCTGTTAGTGGTTTTACTCGTGTGGCTTGTTGTGTTTACTACAGTGAGGCAATGCTTCATCTGGAGAGGGATAATACCTCGAACTAAGCATCATACCTCACTACCTCACTACCTCAGTAAACCCACCGAGAGTGGCTGTGTCTGTCTGAATTAAACACTACGTTGTGGATATACTGCCCCTCCAAAGTGTCAAGGCCCTCCTGTGGCTGTGATCAGTGTGCAGTCGTGCAGGGCTCTGCTTTACTCTGGAACTCAGTGGTGTTCAGCTGTGTTTCCTGAGAACTCTGTCAGTCACAGCCCTGTTTCTGCAGCTTCCTGTGGAAACAACGCTGATCTAAAGTAGGTCAAAGCCCAAAATCAAAGAGGAGATCGCCTTCACATCTCTGAAGCTCCTCCTTAAATTCTCTGAAGCAGCCCCTTAATATCTTTGTAGTACTTCCTTAATATCTCTGTGGTGTCTCCTTAATTTTCTGTAGTTCCTCCTTAAATGATTCAATGAAAAAAACACACTGTGTATAAATCTCTGAGTGTGTGTCCTCTCCATGTGCTGCTCTGCAGTCGGTTTGCTCTGGAAACCGCTCTAATGTGTTTACGAAGCCCCAGTGTCTGTAAATGGGTAAAAAAACAAAGTGTCTGGGTCCGGTGCTAGGCTTTCTCTCTCTCTGCTCACGGCAGAGAAACGCCATCTGGAGGTTTTTAGACAACGGAGAGACTCCAAACGCTGAAAAGCACCAACCGAGATGAGGATGTTGCTCTATTCTTGCTCCATAGGGGGGTAACACTGACTTATTTTTGCTGTTACAGTTACATTACTTAAGGTGGAACTGACTCTAAATTCAGGAGAGCGCTAACTGCATGAAAGTAAACACAGAGGGAAAGTGCTACAAAACTAAACAGCTCGAGTTACACATGAGTTTCTGTGGGAAGATACAATCGCTTTTCTCCTTAAATACACCGTTCCACCTTAAAAGAGGTGGGTCTTCTGAACGTAAACAATCCAGAGAGAACAGCAGTTCCCCAAAATCATAGACATCCCCTTTAATACATCTACAATTCCACCTTAATATCTATGTAGCTCAATTTTAATATCTCTGTAGGTCCACCTTAAAATTTGGAGAGAGGGAGAGAATGTGGAGACTGTAGCTTGTGTCTCCTGCCGCTCAGATGTTTCTCCTCAGAGAAAGAGTCCAGGAATGTCCTGTGTCTCCTCCTGAGTGTGAGTCTCAGTGGTGTCTCACTCTGGGCTCAGTGCTGAGATAATAACAGTCCTCTTTATCTGCAGCTGAACTAAAGACAGAGCTCCACCGTTTCTCACCTGTGCTCACAACTGACTCAGTGTAGATGCTGGACACAAGTGTCTCCTGTTTAGTCTCCTGAGACATCAGTGAGACACTTGTGAGCAGTAACTCCCACCTGTCCTCGGTGGTTGTTACAGGGTGAAGGTTAGAGCTGAGCGCAGTGGCGTGAATTCAGAGCTGTTTCTTTGAAGTGCTTCTGCGTGAAAAGTGCTCTGTAAATAAACCCTTGCCCTCTGTGTGTGTGTGTGTGTGTGTGTGTGTTGTGGTTGTTTGTTGTCTGCTTGGTCTCTGTATGTAAGTGTTTTTCCATGTGTGTGTGTGGGGGGGTTGTATTAATATACATATGTGCATGTGTGTGTCAGTTTTATTTGTGGTTGATTGTCCTTTTTCGCCCACGCCTGTGCTTAGTGTGTCTGTGTGTGTCTGTGTGTGTGTGTGTGTATGATGCAGAGCTTGTTTGTTGTCTGGTTGCCCCTCTTGCCCCCGTCTGAGCAGGCTCTGGCTGAATGGAAGAGCTGTGTGTTTGCGTGTGTCTGTCTGTGTGTATTTGTGTGTATGTGTGTGTATTTCTGTTTGTGTGTGTGTATCTGTGAGTTTTTCTCTGTGTTTGTGTGTGTGTGTGTATTTGTGTATCTGTGTGTATTTCTGTGTTTGTATTTCTCTCTGTGTGTGTGTGTGTATTTCACTGTGTTTGTGTGTGTGTATTTGTGTATCTGTGTGTATTTCTGTGTTTGTATTTCTGTGTTGTGTGTGTGTGTGTATTTCTGTTTGTGTGTGTGTATCTGTGTGTTTTTCTCTGTGTTTGTGTGTGTATTTGTGTATCTGTGTGTATTTCTGTGTTTGTATTTCTGTGTGTGTGTGTGTGTGTATTTCTCTGTGTTGTATGTGTGTGTGTGTATCTGTGTGTGTGTTTCTCTGTGTGTTGTGTGTGTGTGTGTGTGCGGGTGTGTGTGTGTATCTGTGTGTGTGTGTATCTGTGTGTGTGTGTGTGTGTATTTGTGTATCTGTGTGTATTTCTGTGTTTGTATTTCTGTGTGTGTGTGTGTGTGTATTTCTCTGTGTTGTGTGTGTGTGTGTGTGTGTGTATCTGTGTGTGTGTTTCTCTGTGTGTTGTGTGTGTGTGTGTGTGTGTGTGTGTGTGTATCTGTGTGTGTATTTCTGTGTGTGTTGTGTGAGTGTGTGTGTATCTGTGTGTGTATTTCTGTGTGTGTGTGTGTGTGTGTGTATTTGTGTATCTGTGTGTATTTCTGTGTTTGTATTTCTGTGTGTGTTGTGTGAGTGTGTGTGTATCTGTGTGTGTATTTCTGTGTGTGTGTGTGTATTTGTGTATCTGTGTGTATTTCTGTGTTTGTATTTCTGTGTGTGTTGTGTGAGTGTGTGTGTATCTGTGTGTGTGTGTATTTGTGTATCTGTGTGTATTTCTGTGTTTGTATTTCTGTGTGTGTGTATCTGTGTGTGTATTTCTCTGTGTGTGTGTGTGTGTTTGTATTGCAGTTTTTGTTTGTTGTCTAGTTGCCCCTCTCGCCCCCGTCTGCACCTGCGCAGTCTCTCACTGCGTGAAGCAGCTTCCTGTTGACTCTTGTGGTCTGTGGTGATATCAGCGCTGAGGCAGCGTTCCTAAAATAGTCTGAGTGTGTGTTTGTTTCCGACCACTGTTTTTTCCATCTACCACCCACCGCAGCGCGTGACACCTCGAGACCCTCGAGACAAACCTCCAAACACGTGCGCACCACTTAGAACGAGTAAGTTCTCCCGGTTCCTCTCCCACAGCTCACTAAGAGAACCCAGTTCCCCTGCTCCACAGCCCAGTGCTGGGGAGCCTCACACTCCTCTGGCCAACTCATGGCATTGGGCATGGCTTCTGTGACCGATGTGAAAGTGTGAGCTGTACGCTTACAGGAAGGCAGCCAGTGAGTGATCCTACCACAAGTAGGAGTTCAAAAGCCCCGAGAAGAACGCAGAGGCAGGGAACGGCGTTCTACGAGAGCCCCGCGAGGCACTGGGGAGAGTCAGGACCTCGCAGAACACACAGCTCTGAATTCCCCGGCCTCTGATAAACATCACTCGACTCACCTGAGGAGGGTCACTGAGTCAGGAGTGTGTTACTCTTTACTGCTCTTATCGGAACATTGCTGTAAGGGTTTGATGGCAATCACTAGAGCAGGAGTGGCCTACCCACGGCTATTTTCCTGTACAAGTTCTTAACCATAATATCTATTCGAATCAATATCCGAATGAATAATCCATTCATTCATTGACTGTAACCTTTACCAAACTGGGTTCTACTATCGTTGTTGACAGAGGAACACTATTAGTGCCGTATAGAACCATAGACTCCACATTCTCCATGAATCTGAAGAACCATTTCTTATAGCTTTATCCTAATAACCTTTCTTCTTAGTCCTTAAGCCTTAGCTTAGCATAGTGTGCTATACTCGCTAAAGCTTTAGCCTAACCACCTTTGCCCTTGTAGCCTTAGGCTTATCTTCCAAAGTCTAGCATTAACATCTATTGTCTCCTTTATTTGTGTTAGTCTGTATAAGTATTAGCCTAGCTTTAGCAGTGTTTGGTTCCTTTAGCCTTATTTAGTCATTCTCCGTCGTGTGTTTCGAGGTGATTCCTGTCTCTGTTTCTGCTCCTGGACTAACTCCTCAGACCTGAACTGTAATAAACCTGCTCTGGAGCCGGAGTCGTGACTCAGAAACAAACACACAGCCGGACACGACGCAGACCGACTAAAATTAGCCTCATGCTAGCGGTGTCCGGAGAATAACGTCCCTCAGAGTGCTGACAGAGTTAAACTTCCCTCCGTTGTTCACAGCGGGGGGCGACTTTAAAGCGCTGGACTCCTGTGGGGTCCCGAAGATGTCAACAGAGATATGATCTTATTAATAAATCTGATCAGCTCCAGCCCCCATCCACCAGCACTGACCCACCGCTCTGAAACATCTCCTCTACACCTGCAGCACCGAGGGAGGGAGTGAATGAGTGAGGGAGTGAATATGTGAGTCATTAGCATTTGAGAGAGAGGATATGTGTATGTGAGTGAATATGTATGTGAATGAGTGAGTGAGTGAAAAAGTATGTATGTGAATTAGTCAATGATTATGTATGTGAGTGAATAAGTGAGTGTGTGAATGAATGAATATGTGTGTGAGAGAGTGAATGAATATGAATGAGGGTAGTGAATGAATGTTTATGAATGTGAGTTAGTGAACAATTATGTATGTGAATGAATGAGAGGGTGTGTGCATGAGTGAGTGAATGTGTGAATGAATGTGCATGAGTGAATGAGTGAATGAATGTATGAATGAATGTGCATGAGTGAGTGAGTGACTGAATATGTAAGAGTGTATAAATGAGTGAGTGTATATGTAATGAATATATGTAAGTGAATGAACATGTATGGGTGTATGAATGAATGAGTGAGTAAGTATATATGTGTACTTGAGTGAATATGTATGAGTAAGTGAGTGAATGAATGTGTGTAAATGTGAGTTAGTAAATTATTATGTATGTGAGTGAATGAATATGTGTGCATGAGTGAGTGAATGATTATATATAGGTGTATAAATGAGTGAGTGAATATACATGTGTAAGTGAATGTATATGTATGAGTGAGTGAATGTGTATATGTGAGTGAGTGAGTGAGTATGTATGGGTGTATAAATGAGTGAGTGAGTGAGTGAGTGAGTGAATAGGTATAGGTGTATATATGAGTGAGTGAGTGAGTGAGTGAATAGGTATAGGTGTATATATGAGTGAGTGAGTGAGTATGTATGGGTGTATAAATGAGTGAGTGAGTGAGTGAGTGAGTGAATAGGTATAGGTGTATATATGAGTGAGTGAGTGAGTATGTATGGGTGTATAAATGAGTGAGTGAGTGAATAGGTATGGTTGTATAAATGAGTGAGTGAGTGAGTGAATAGGTATAGGTGTATAAATGAGTGAGTGAGTGAGTGAGTGAGTGAATAGGTATGGGTGTATAAATGAGTGAGTGAGTGAGTGAGTGAATAGGTATAGGTGTATATATGAGTGAGTGAGTGAGTGAGTATGTATGGGTGTATAAATGAGCGAGCGAGTGAGTGAGTGAGCTGGGAGTCTGGGAGGGAGTGCAGGGACGTGTTTGTCCGCAGCTGAGTTCAGATGTTTTTTCCGCTCCAGTGAAGTGAAGTGAAGTGAAGCAGTGAGACGTCCAGATGCTAACGGCGGAGGACACCCAGAGGGACACAGGTGCTGTGTTTAACCCACAGCGAGGGACACAGAGACACTCTCACTCATTCATCCAGAATGTCTCTGATCAAACCCCAACTGGTTCCAGCCGTAACGATAAAAACACTTCCTCGGTCCGTACAGTCTCAGACCCAGAGGGCCTCAGGGACCCGGGTGAGACCCTCTCCTCGGGTCACTGTCTGTGAGGAGTGTAGTGTGTTCTCTCTGTGTCCGTGTGGGTTTCCTCCGGGTGACTGTCTGTGAGGAGTGTAGTGTGTTCTCTCTGTGTCCGTGTGGGTTTCCTCCGGGTGACTGTCTGTGAGGAGTGTAGTGTGGTGGGTTTCATCTGGGCTCTGCTTTCCTTCCACAGTCCAAACACACAGGCTGGTAGGTGGAGTGACTGAGTGAATCTGTCCACACTGAGTGTGTGAAACTGTCCACAGGTGTGAGTGTGTGAGTGACTGGGTGAGTGTGTGAAACTGTCCACAGGTGTGAGTGTGTGAGTGACTGGGTGAGTGTGTGAGTGACTGGGTGAGTGTGTGTGTGACTGGGTGAGTTTGTGATGCTTTGTCCAGAGTGTGTTCCGATGTTGCACTCGCTGAGTCTGGGTGGAAACACCTGTCCTGTTCAGAATGAAGTGGTTACAGTAGATGAATGAATGAAGTGAAGATGATGTAGTCCATTGTGCACTCTCTCTCTCTCTCTCTCTCTCTGTGTATATATATATATATATTTAGGATAATTACATTCCTGAAAGCTAAAAGCCCCTGCGTCGTTCAGTCGGAGAATTACGTCAATTACGTCCAGCGTGTCACTCCGAGTCCACAAATAGAAGTGCATTAGAGTCCAGACTATGGCTGAGGGGCTGGAAGCTGGTGTGTGCGTGTGCGTTTGTGTGTGTGTGTGTGTGTGTGTGTGTGTGATATCCTCAGCATGAATTTCAAGCACTCATTATAAACCACTCAGTGGATAAAACTTAAACTCAGTGACGCAACACCCAAAGTCACCTCAGAGTCAGGACACAGTGGGGCAGATTTACAAAACTGTCCCCAGACTGTTCACAAGCTTTTGGACACACAGTGTGCAGCCAGAACACTCAAACACTTGGAACAGAGACAAAACAAGAGTGAAGAGTTTATAAAATAATCCAGTTCCACTATAAACAGGAGAATATGAACGGGAGGGGGCGTGGTCACCACTTAGAGAAGGGGCGGAGTCACAAATCAGAGCGGGAGAGTTTCGATCTCTCACCATCTACTGTCCATAACACTGCGGAAGACTCAGGAACTACGGAGAAACATCAAAAAGCAGCCTGAAGTGAACGAGTCTGACCTTCCAGCCCTCAGACAGCACTGCTGAACGAGTCAGACCTTCCGGCCCTCAGACAGCACTGCTGAACGAGTCTGACCTTCCAGCCCTCAGACAGCACTGCTGAACGAGTCTGACCTTCCAGCCCTCAGACAGCACTGCTGAACGAGTCTGACCTTCCAGCCCTCAGACAGCACTGCTGAACGAGTCTGACCTTCCAGCCCTCAGACAGCACTGCTAAACGAGTCTGACCTTCCAGCCCTCAGACAGCACTGCTGAACGAGTCAGACCTTCCAGCCCTCAGACAGCACTGCTGAACGAGTCTGACCTTCCAGCCCTCAGACAGCACTGCTGAACGAGTCTGACCTTCCAGCCCTCAGACAGCACTGCTGAACGAGTCTGACCTTCCAGCCCTCAGACAGCACTGCTGAACGAGTCTGACCTTCCAGCCCTCAGACAGCACTGCTGAACGAGTCTGACCTTCCAGCCCTCAGACAGCACTGCTGAACGAGCCTGACCTTCCAGCCCTCAGACAGCGCTGCTGAACGAGCCTGACCTTCCAGCCCTCAGACAGCGCTGCTGAACGAGCCTGACCTTCCAGCCCTCAGACAGCGCTGCTGAACGAGTCTGACCTTCCAGCCCTCAGACAGCACTGCTGAACAAGCCTGACCTTCCAGCCCTCAGACAGCACTGCTGAACGAGTCTGACCTTCCAGCCCTCAGACAGCACTACTTCATGGGCATCATTTACACATAGCTCATTAAATGGTAATGGTATCATTAGTCTCCATTAAAACTGGCATGGTTCAGTTTTCTGGAGAGAACCAAGGTTCTAACTACACTGTATAGAACCTGCACAGACTTATGTGTGAAGGTATCATTGCTGTGGAGTTGGTGTTGTAAGGAGAGTTTTTCTGCCATCGAGGTGATGTCTTCTTCAGGGGAGTGCATGGTTATTTCAGCAGGGCGATGCGAGGCCTCCTCCTGGATGCTCACTCACTGCGTGTTTCATAGCGGTCAGATCGGTCTCCTGTGGTCATCATGACGAGGAGAATCAGACGACGGTGACCACAGAATGTTGAGTCGCTGAAGTCTGGCGTTGAACGACTTGTATCCTCGGTTCCCGAGCTCTTACACAGTGTGAGTAAAGGGAAAGGCGGTGGAGCTCAGGGCTGGTGACATGGTGTAGACCAGGGGTCTCAAACTCAATTTACCCGGGGGCCGCTGGAGGTAGAGTCTGGGTGAGGCTGGGCCGCATCAGGTTTTCCACAAGAAAAGCTCTTACAAAAACATTCCAATGTTATCAAATGTCTTTATTTTTATTTTTTAACACAAAATAAGATGAAAAAATAAATAAATTAACAATTCATAAGAAAATAAATAAAATCAATCAGTAATAAATAAATAAAATGAAAATAATAATAATGATAATGATAATAATAATAATAATACAGCAGATGTAGAACACTGAAGAAACCACATATAGTTGCTGACTAGAGAAATGTAATTATTATTATTCAGATTCAAATGTCTGTATTAACAGTTCTTTAACCTTTAACTTTCTGAACATGAATGGAACATTGAACATAAACAGTTATGAACTTGGCTTCTTCTGCCTACTTCTAACTGCTAGAGATCTGGCAGCGCTTCCTCTTGCATAGCCGAGCCACATTTGGCTTAAGGGAGGAGGCAGTTGAGACCCTCAGTAGGGCTTGAAGATGCTCGTCAGTAAGTCTGGACCTGTACTTGGACTTATTGAAGTTCAAGGTAGAGAAGAGCTTTTCGCACAAGTATGTGCTCCCAAAAAGACACATGGTCCGCTTGAACATTCGGGAAAGCTCAGGGAAGCTGGGAGGCAATTCTCTCAAAAATTGCCCGAGCTTGTCTGCTTTTCCACTCACCTCCCTGAACTTGGCTCTGAGTTCAGAGTTGCACTGCAGGTCAATGAGCTCCATTTGAAGCACAGGGGGGGCATCTTGCACATCAAAGGAGAAGGGGTCCGCAAAAATTTGAAATGCGGCTCTGTGCGTCTTGAAGTCTGCAAATCTATGATCAAATTCCTCCTGTAGCATCAAAATGGCATCCACATACTTCTCACCACTGAATGGTGTGCCTGCATCCATGAGTGCCTTGCATGCTGGGAAATGGCAAAGGTTTGTTTGAGAAAGCTGGGCTTTCCATAACATAAGTTTCGCAGAGAATGCTCTCACGTTGTCATAGGCAGCACTGACAAGTTGCCCCTGGCCTTGTAACTTCTTGTTCAGTACATTAAGCTCATGTGTAATATCAACAAGAAAAGCTAAGTCCATGAGCCATTTGGGATCACTTAGCACGGGAACAGCAACCCCATCTTTCTCCATGAAGGCTTTCACTTCCGCTCTCAACTCAAAAAATCTCTTCAATATGTTTCCCCTGCTGAGCCAACGTACCTCGGTGAAGTAGAGCACATCCCCATATTCTGACTCCATTTCCTCTAATAAAGCACGGAACCTTCTGTGCTTTAAGCTCCTGGATCTGATTTGGTTGATGCATTTCACAACTACAGACATCACATTGTCAAACTTCAGGCATTTGCTGCAAAGGGCCTGCTGATGGATAATGCAGTGCAGAGCAATGGCCTCTTCCACACTCTCCTCTTCCAGTTTTTTTTTAACAAGTGCCACCAGTCCATTTTTCCTCCCTGTCATTGATGGCGCTCCATCGGTTGTTATTCCAACAAACCTCTTCCATGGCAAACCGGCATTCTCAATGGCATCACACAGCTGGTGAAATATCTCCTGAGCGGTGGTCTGGCCATGCATTGGAATTACTGTGAGCAACTCCTCTGTGACTTCAAAATTGTCATCAACACCACGGACATAGATTGCGAGCTGGGCAGTGTCGGTGATGTCTGTGGACTCATCAAGAGCGACTGAGTATACACTGAAACATTTTGCTTTCTCACACAGTTGATCATAAACGTCACTTGACAGGTCAGAAATGCGCTCTGCCACGGTGTTGGCAGAAAGGCTGATGTTGCTAAACTGACCTTTCTTTTCTGGACAGACAATACTTGCAGCCTGTAATATGCACTTTTTGACAAATTCACCTTCTAAGAATGGCTTTCCTGCTTTAGCAATCATCTCACTAACCACGTAGCTAGCTTCGACTGCTGCATCATTCTCTTTGGTTGCTTTCTTAAAGAAATCTTGTTGCCTCAGTAGACATGTTTTAAGGTTAGCAACCCGGTTGGCTCTCTCATCTCCCTGGTATTTTGCATACTCCTCAGCATGTCTAGTTGTGTAATGACGTTTCAAGTTGTACTCTTTGTGCACTGCAACTTTCTCTGTGCAAATAAGACACGTCGGGATGCCCCTGTGCTCAACAAAGAAATATTGCACTTCCCACTTTTCCTGAAATTGTCTGTGCTCATCACAAATCTTTCTCTTCACTGCAGGCTTTGAAAAAGACATGTTTGGGGCTGTATAATATATATAATTCCACTTGGTGTCGCTGTCGGGTTGAAGTTTCAGTTTCAGTGTTTAGCCGATGAGTCTTTTCCGCTTCTTTTTCTGTCCCGTTGAGCAGCAACTTCCGGGTTCAGACTGGACGCCGAAGCGCGTGAAGCGGGAGCAGCCGCGGGAATTGCGCATGCGCCGCGTGCATATAATGACAAATACAAAATGCACACAAATATGCTTATATTCGCAATAAACCCGGCCGATGTCCCGCACCCTGAATATATCCCACCGTGATTGGTAGGTTGATTCAGCTCCGCACACAACACTGAAAAGTGCCAATCATATCAAACTCGCGGGCCGCGCTAACATTAAACTTTCATATTAAGGCGGGGCCACAAACTATTGTCCTGAGGGCCGCAGTTGGCCCGCGGGCCGCGAGCTTGAGACCCCTGGTGTAGACGGTAAGTGCTGAGAGATCAGTGCAGAGGGAAACCCGTTCTACAGTTCTGTCTCAGCGGGTATTCCTGCAGATCTGATTATAGTTCACAGCCCACACACTCTCACTACTCAGAAACACAGTTCCACAGTTCCTCGGGCCCGCTGTCTGACAGGAAGCGACTGTTTCGGGCTGAGCTCAGAGTCGGTGGGCGGTGCCCTTCGTCAGTGAAACTCTGCCACACACAGCTTCAAACATCGATGCTGACGTTAAAGAGTCCTCACCTTTCCACTGCCCTTTCGTCTCTAACCTCAGAGACAACAACGCCACATCATTGGAGCGGCGTTCTGACTGGAGTCTGGCTCCTTCACACTCAGTGTGTCTCGGCCCTTTCTCAGTCTGGAGTCATGAGCTCATCCTCCTCCATCACTGCTGCTCTCCTCAGGGCCATCAAATCCTCACAGCAATGTACCAGCAGCACAGAGACATACGTACATACATACACACAAACACACACAAATACACACACACTCTCACACAAACACACACACAAACACACACTCTCACACAAACACACACACAAATACACACACACACAATTACACACACATTCTCACACAAACACACACACAATTACACACAAACACACACACAAATACACACAAAACACACACACACTCTCACACAAACACACACACTCTCACACAAACACACACACACACTCACATACTTTCTCAGAGACACACACACACAGAGATAGAGAGAGAACCCACAAGTGTCCCTTTGAAAGAAAAACAACACACGTTATCAGGGATTATTGATCTAGAACATCAGACACACACACACACACAGAAGAGAACATTGCACATTCTCAGTTATTGAACATCTGACTCAAAAACAACAACAGACACACACACACACACACACACACACAAGCAAGAATCTTCAGTTAGAACAGTGAATAACACGGGATATCAGTGTTTAATGATCCGGAACAGCACTTACAGCACAAACACAGAGAGAGAGAGAGAGAGAGAGAGAGAGAGAGAGAGAGAGAGAGGGGGAAGAGAGAGAGAGAGGGGGAAGAGAGAAACAGAGAGAGAGAGAGAGGAGAGAGAGAGACAGACAGACAGAGAGAGAGAGATAGACCCCAGGACTCTGTGGACGTTCAGAGGCTGAAGGTTCAGTGGACGTTCTCAGTTACTGTCCACAGACGGACTGATAAATCTGTCCAATGGGTGTCCACTGTTTACACCACGGCACAAACAGAACCGGAACCAGACCAAAACACCACAGTGGGTATGTTTCCGCTGTGCTCCGGGCCGGGAACACTTACAGCCTCATACAAACACACCCTTAAACCCTGGCCCAAACATGACTCATCCGCCCGGTACTGATACAGTCACAGCACAACACCGCCCCCTGCTGGAGACCTGCGGCTCAGCACACTGCCTCGCCATTAATACACCCACAGCAGTGTGTCAGACGGGTTCTAGACAAGGCTCCACACCAACGCTGGGGTACACTACATGGTCAGGCCTTACTGATCCAGATCATCAGATAAACACACACACACACACACACACACACACACACACACACACAGAGAGAGAGAACCCAGGTTATAACAGAACAGCATGTGGTTCTCTGGGCTTATTTATCTAGAACAGCAGATCACAAAGACCACACCAGCTTATCCCATGGTGTGTGTGTGTGTGTGTGTGTGTCTGGGGGGTGTTACTGGGTGTTATATGGGCCTGGTTCTGGGGTCTCCTGAGTGATCATCCAGTGCCAGCACCTGAGCTTGCTAATGATTTATGTGTGAACAAATGCCATCAAATCCTCACAGCAAAGTACACACACCTATTGAAATAGAGCAGGGTGAAAGAGTGTCCATTAGCAGTGTATCCCAGGGGTGTGTGTACATGAATTCTCAGTTAGACCGAGGACTGACCAATAGGAGTCTCCCTCAGCTCTGCTCCTATTGGACCAGGGCTGGGCTTATCCGGCTACAGTGAGCCCTGGATTTCTCAGTTTATCCAGATCACTTAAACCCAACATCAAGCCTAAACAACCAGGAGAGACAGGGGGCGCTCTTATTGCACATAATAATAATAATAATAATAATAATAATTTTAAGTTAAAATTAAACAGTATAAATACAGAGTAATAAAAAGACCATGAAGTTTACGCCTCTCAGTTTAGGATGAAGTTGTGTTGATGTAAACAGACTGTCCAAACAGTTTCACAATACAACAGCGCCCTCTGGTGGAGCGGGTAGGAGCTGCACGGTTAAAAGGCGCTCTGTGGTTGCCATGGAGACAGGACTCGTCCCCCTCTGGAGCAGCATGCAGTCGGGTGTGGAGCGGGTGTTTGGTCTTGTTCTGGAGGACAGTAGGACACTGCTGGAGGGGGACAGCTCCAGTGGAGACAGCGGGGAGGACATTATGAAGGACACCGACGTGTTTGGGAGGAGCGCGCTCTCCGCCGCGTGCGCGCTCGGCAGAGCTAACTTCGCGCGGGACGCTGTAGAGAAGAACGGCGCGGATGTGAACGCGCCCACGGCACGAGGTAAATACACACACACCCAATCACCGTGGGGTGTGAAATAAAAAAAACAGTTAAGTGTGTATTAATTACTGTAGACACTGTAGGCTGTGTTCCAAACAGTGGAGTGTGTCCTACACTATGGACACCGTGGGGTGCGTCCTAGACACTGTGGACACTGAGGGGTGCATCCTAGACACTGTGGACACCGTGGGCTGTGTCCTAGACACTGTGGACACCGTGGAGTGTGTTCACTGTGGACACCATGGGTTGTGTCCTAGACACTGTGGACATTGCGGGGTGCGTTCTAGACTCTGTGGACACCATGGGCTGTGTCCTAGACACTGTGGACATTGTGGGGTGCGTCCTAGACACTGTGGACACTGGTGGGGTGAGTCCTAGACACTGTGGACACTAAGGGGTGCATCCTAGACAATGTGGACACCGTGGGGTGTGCCCACTGTGGACACCATGGGTTGTGTCCTAGACTCTATGGACATTGCGGGGTGCGGACATGAGTGTGGTGTGTTCTCCCTGTGTCTGTGTGGGCTTCCTCCGGGTGACTGTCTGTGAGGAGTGTGGTGTGTTCTCCCTGTGTCTGTGTGGGTTTCCTCCGGGTGACTGTCTGTGAGGAGTGTGGTGTGTTCTCCCTGTGTCTGCATGGGTTTCCTCCGGGTGCTCCGGTTTCCTCCCACACTCCAAAAACATACATTGGTGTCCATAGGTGTGAGTGTGTTCCTGCCTTGCGCCCAGTGATTCCGGGTAGACTCCAGACCCACCACCGCCCTAAACTGGAAAAGGGTTACAGACAATGAATGAATGGATTCATATTTTTAACTGAAGGCACAGTTGTGTCCCTGAGTCTGATTTGCACAGGGTACAACAAGTAGTCTATAATCACCTGGAATTGAGGCTCCTCGGACAGTCACACCAGGGTTCCGTTCCCAGCTTGGGCAGGAACACCATGCTAGACCAGTAAATGTCTCTGGGCAAGACTCCTAATTCTAGTTAGCCTACAGCTATAAAGAAGGTGCAAAGCACCACAGATGTAAATGTAAACGTAAATGATAAATTGTCTTGTAGGGTACATGTCTCTGCACTTCGCTGCGATGTGGGGACAACTGGACACTCTGAAGACACTGCTGGACCTCGGCGCTGACCTACAGGCCGCTAACTTCCGCGGAGAGCGAGCCGTGGATGTGGCTCTTCGCTATCAGCAGTCCGACTGCGCTGAGTTCCTGCAGTGGGCCGGTGAGAGTGGGAGATATACACACAGATAACAAAACGAAACTAAACACCTCTCACACACACACACACACACACACACACACAGGGAACAAAAGACTGGTAAAGCCGAGTAATGCTGAAAATAAAAAGGTTTGTTTGTCAAAAGGTCAGTGAAAGGTCTGGGCAATTAATCAACATTCATAACTTCTAATCAACATAATCTAGTCTATGTCAATTATATCAATTATTTAACTTTTTTTTTTTACTTCTGCTATGTCCCCACTGTGTGTTCAAATACTGTCCTTTTCAAACCACACTAATACGCAGTAGTCACATGATTCAGCCTCTATCTGCCACACGGAAGCAACATGGAGGAGAACCTAAACACAGAGGTCAACCGAGCGACTCGAGCTCGTACCGAAGATAAACACAGCGTCTGTGGTTTGGACGTGTTGAGTTTTGACATTAATTAAGACGACACTCAACAAAAAGAAGTCAAATGTAAACACTGAAAAAAAAAAAAAAATTAAACAACAAAGGCACAATCACACACCAAATATGAACAGAGCTCAAAAAATGAGAAGAACAAGCTCCCAGCGACTTTAGAAACAAATATCCTGTTTGTTGTGGCTGTGGCTGTGGTCTTCTAGCCCTCAGACAGCACTGAATTAAAGACTTTCTGTAGTGGAAATCACTGCGTGTGTCAGAAACACTTCCCAAACTCACTGTCTATAAACACAGTTCATCACCACACCCACAAACACAAGTTAAAACTTACAAATGCTGTGAAGAACCCAGATATAAACAGGATCCAGAAACACTGCTGGATGAAAAGTGTACTGTGGTTTGACAGAAATGTATTCCGCCTCCACTGGGCTAAACGTAGAGGGACCGTCGGCTTGTTATAAACACACAGTTCAAAAGCCAGCGTCCACAGTGGAGTGGGAGACTGTCACGTCTGTGAAGGCACCGTTAATACTGAAGGATATATACAGGGTTTGGAGTGACAGATTGCCGTCTAGACAACATCTTTTTCAGAGAAGGCTTTGTTTATTTCAGTGAGATGAGGCCAGTCCACATTCTGCACGAATTCAGGGTTTGAATGATTTGCACATCATTGCATTCTGTTTTTTTTTTTTTTTTTTTAATATACTGACGTTAGATTTATCTTGAGTTATACTCTGTTCTGAACGTCTCTCTCCACAGAGGCGAGGCAGAGTTTACAGGCCGCACTGACTCGAGTCAGAGGCATCCTCGCAGACCCAGAGAGGGTTCAGGGGAAGCTCAGCAAGGAGGACAAGGTAAGGCCTCACCTCCACGGCCCGAGGTTCTGTCGTTGGCTTCTGGTCTTCACTTTCTCAGAGTGGAGCTGCTGCAGCTCCTCCACCTCATAGCACTGTCACCATACACCAGCCTCCATCACTGCTCCCCATTGGCCAAGCTCTGCGCTCCTGGTCAGAATCAGAATCAGAATCAGAATCAGAATCTCTTTATTTCGCCAGGTATGTTAAACATACTAGGAATTTGTCTTGGTGACAGCAACACATGTATGACATGTAACACGTACACAGATTGTTAACAAAAACTCTAAAAGAGGTACAATAAACAATAAATAGACTAAAAAAATACAGTTAAGTACTAGAAAAAAAAAGAGCGTTAAGACATAAATTAGACAACGTAAAATATAAAATCTATACTGTACAGATATGAGTATGAATATAAATGTTTCCAGATATTCCTAAAGTAGGTTATATTATATATTGTTGTAGAAGTTACAGAAATAGAACTTCTGTACAGCTGTGCAAAATAGCATAGTGCAAGTGAGTAGAGTGTCCTGTTCAGTGCAGTTATGTCCAGTCGGTTTAGTTCAGTGGTTTGGAGACTCAGAGGTGTTCACTGTGGTTGAGGAGAGCTACAGCTCTGGGAAAGAAGCTGTTAGCATGTTGTGTTGTGCTGGTTTTGATGATCCTTAGTCTTCTACCAGAAGGGAGAGTCTGGAAGAGGTGATGTCCAGGATGTGAGGGGTCAAGCATAATTTTGCGAGCGCGTTTCCTCACCCTGCTGGTGTGGATCTCCTGAAGCGTTGGCAGGTTACATCCAATGATCTTCTCTGCTGATCTGATGATGCGCTGGAGCCTGGCTCTTTCTTGTGAGGTAGAGGAACCAAACCAGGTGGTTATGGATGAGGTGATGATGGACTCGATGATCACTGTGTAGAACTGGATCATCAGGGTCTGTGGCAGGTCAAATTTCTTGAGCTGTCTCAAGAAGAACATTCTCTGCTGAGCTTTCTTGGTGATGGAGACGGTGTTCCTCTCCCACTTCAGGTCCCTGGATATGGTGGTGCCCAGGAGCTTGAGTGACTCTACAGTGGAAACTGCGGTGCCCTTGATGTAGAGGGGGGATACAGGGGGTGGGTTGCGTCGGAAATCCACCACCATCTCTACAGTCTTGTCTGTGTTCAGCAGCAAGTGGTTGTCACTGCACCAGGACACCAGCTTACCAACCTCCTTTCTGTAAGCAGACTCATCACTATTGGCTATGAGGCCCACCAGAGTGGAATCATCTGCAAACTTCAGGAGCTTTACAGCTGGTTCCTTGGAGACACAGTCGTTGGTGTAAAGGCTGAAGAGAAGGGGTGAAAGAACACACCCTTGTGGAACTCCAGTACTGAGTGTTCGAAGGTCTGAGGGGTGTTTCCCAAGCCGCACATACTGTCTTCTGTCTGTGAGGAAGTTTGCAATCCACTGACACATGGAGTCCGGCACTGACAGCTGGGACAGTTTGCTTTGAAGTAGCTGCGGCACAACGGTGTTGAAAGCCGAGCTAAATTCAACAAACAGAACCCGAGCGTAGGTTCCAGAGCTGTCTAGATGCTGAAGGATGAAGTGGAGAGTTAGGTTGACCACATCATCAACAGATCTGTTTGCTCTGTATGCAAACTGCAGGGGGTCCAGCAGGGGGTCTGTAATGGTCTTTAGGTGGGCTAAGACCAGGCGTTCAAAGACCTTCATGACCACAGATGTCAGGGCGACAGGTCTGTAATCATTAAATCCAGTGATGGTGGATTTCTTGGGGACTGGAATGATGGTGGAGGTCTTGAAGCAGGCTGGAACACAACGGAGCTCCAGTGATCTGTTGAAGATGCTGGTGAAGACTGGTGCTAGTTGGTCACAGCAGTGTTTTAGGATGGATGGAGAAACTGAATCAGGTCCCGGGGCTTTCTTCACCTTCTGTCTGCTGAAGAGTCTGTGGACGTCCTGCAGGCTGATGGTGAGACAAGCTGGGGGTGGAGGTGTGAGAGCCAGTGTGGGGGAGGAGGGGGGTTGATGATGGGGTGAGAGAGTCTGCTGATTGTCTATTGTTTGAAATCTGCAGAAGAACTCATTCAGGTCGTTGGTGAGCTGACGATCGTTCAGGTGGAGGGGGGTATTTCTCACCTTGTAGCCAGTGAGAAGCTGAAGACTGTTCCAGGCTGACGATGGGTCGTTAGCTGTGATGTGGTTATCCAGCTGCTCTGAGAACTTTCTTTTCGCTGCTTTAACCCCTTTCTCCAATCTGTACTTGGCTTTTTTGTAGACAGCTCTGTCTCCACTCCTGAATGCGGCCTCCTTCTCTCGCCTAAGCTGTTTCAGTTCTATAGAAAACCAGGGTTTGCTGTTACTGTGTTTAACACGTGTTCTAGTTGAAATACAGCTGTCTTCACAGAAGCTTATATATGACGTCACAGCGTCTGTGTATTCGTCCAGTCCGTCTGTCGCCTCCTCAAACACAGCCCAGTTTGTGGATTCGAAGCAGCCCTGCAGCTTCTCTATATCTCCACTGGTCCACCTCTTCACTGTTGTAATGGCCGGCTTGTTGGTTTTAAGTTTCTGCCGGTACGTGGGAATGAGGTGAACGAGGCTGTGATCGGAGAGCCCGAGAGCGGCGCGCGCAACAGCGCGATAGACATTTTTGATGCTTGTGTAGCATTTGTCTAGTGTGTTGCCTTCACGTGTAGCGCACACGATATGTTGCCTGTATTTGGGCATCTCTTTCGTGAGGTTAGCGCTATTAAAGTCCCCCAGAATGATCAGCAGCGAGTCTGGATGATCTCTCTCTAGTTCCATTATCTGTTCGGCCAGTTGTCTCTGCGCGTCGCTGGTGCACGCGCTCGGCCTAATGTACACGCCGGCCAGAATGAAGGAACTGAATTCTCTGGGAGAGTAAAACGGCCGACAGTTAATGAAGAGAGACTCCAGATGAGGAGAGCATGATGTTGACAATACTGTAGTGTCTCTACACCAGCGCTCATTGATGTAGAAGCAGATTCCTCCTCCCCTACTCTTCCCGCTACGTTCCACGTCTCTGTCCGCTCTCAGTAGCTGGAAGCCCGGTACGTCCAGCGCACTGTCCGGGATCAGCTCGTTCAGCCAGGTCTCCGTGAAGCAGAGGGCAGAAGCAGAGGAGAAGTCCTTGTTGGTCCGGTGGAGCAGGAGTAGTTCCTCAGTTTTGTTGCTGAGAGATCGGAGGTTGGAGAGGAATAATGATGGTAGAGGTGTGCGAGGCCCGCGCCGCCTGAGACGCACGAGCGCGCCCGTGAGTCTGCCCCTTCGTCTGCGACTCCAGCGTCTCCTTGCGAGGCCGAGCAGCGTCAGCGCGGCCGTTGTAAAGATTTCCACACACTCTGAAGGTTTTTGAATAAATTCCAGCATAAAATCAGGAGAAATGTTGTCCCTGGCGGTTAATAACTGTTCTCTGTTCCAGCTGACCAAGTTTGAGGTACAATAGACAACATTAATTAACAAAAACAAACATAACACGGAGGAGCTCGTCACCGTGGCTGCCGTCCTCGGCGCCATCTTGACTTGGTCAATCACACACACCCTGCTGTGCTCACACACAATGTCCTGAGTCTTTGATTCCTCTCTGTGGTTCTTTTGAGTCCTGGTTCCTCTCAAAGTTTCCTTTGTCTGATTTCTGTTAAACTGTTTATTGCTGTGGGCGGCACGGTGGAGCAGCAGGTAGTGTCTCTGTCACAGCTTCATGGTCCTGGAGGTTGTGGGTTTGTGTCCCGCTCCGGGTGACTGTCTGTGAGGAGTGTGGTGTGTTCTCTCTGTGTCTGCGTGGGTTTCCTCCGGGTGACTGTCTGCGAGGAGTGTGGTGTGTTCTCCCTGTGTCTGCGTGGGTTTCCTCCGAGTGACTGTCTGTGAGGAGTGTGGTGTGTTCTCCCTGTGTCTGCGTGTGTTTCCTCCGGGTGACTCTCTGTGAAGAGTGTGGTGTGCTCTCCCTGTGTCTGCGTGGGTTTCCTCCGGGTGACTGTCTGTGAGGAGTGTGGTGTGTTCTCCCTGTGTCTGCGTGGGTTTCCTCCGAGTGACTGTCTGTGAGGAGTGTGGTGTGTTCTCCCTGTGTCTGCGTGGGTTTCCTCCGAGTGACTGTCTGTGAGGAGTGTGGTGTGTTCTCCCTGTGTCTGCGTGGGTTTCCTCCGGGTGACTGTCTGTGAGGAGTGTGGTGTGTTCTCCCTGTGTCTGCGTGGGTTTCCTCCGGGTGACTGTCTGTGAGGAGTGTGGTGTGTTCTCCCTGTGTCTGCGTGGGTTTCCTCCGGGTGACTGTCTGTGAGGAGTGTGGTGTGTTCTCTCTGTGTCTGTGTGGGTTTCCTCTGGGTGCTCCGGTTTCCTCCCACAGTCCAAAAACACACGTTGGTAGGTGGATTGGAGACTCAAAAGTGTCCGTAGGTGTGAGTGTGTGAGTGAATGTGTGAGTGTGTGTTGCCCTGTGAAGGACTGGTGCCCCCTCCAGGGTGTGTTTCCACCTTGCGCCCAATGATTCCAGGTAGGCTCCAGACCCACCACAACCCCGAACTGGATAAGGGTTACAGACAATGAATGAATTAATGAATGTTTAGTGTGGAGTTGTTGTCAGAGTCGTCCACATTGTCCTGCTGTGTTGTCCTCCACATGTAGAACACGTGTCTGAACGTCTGCTCCGTGAACTCAGACTGGATCCAGAACGCCAAGAGCCCAACCGTCCAGGACTTCGTGGATCAGAAGAAGCATTTTGAGGAGGTTCTCGCTCCCATTCTGAAGAAGCTCTCAGCGCAGTGTGAGTGTGTGGCCTCTGTCTCCTCACTGTCAGAACAGAACCTCCTCTCACTGATACGGTACCACAGAACTGGACGCTTGCTCTGGGTCCAGTCTCCATGAAGGTTTGACCCAGTGTGAACAGCGCTGAAATTCACTGCTCATTGGAGTCTGCCTCTACACCTGAGGAATATAGTCAGTGTAAATTAAAGAGGCTGTAACACACCCACCATTTTACAGAGACAGGTTTATTAGTACATCATTAAATTAGGTTTTATTATGTATTTTAATATTTTTAAAATTGAAAATTACACGTCTGAGATGTTGGGGGTTTAGAGAGGTGTAAACTTGGAGAGATAATGGTGTTTAAGAAAGTGTTTGTGTTTATTGATCATCAGTGAATACTGATATCTACCCTGTGTGTGTGTGTGTGTGTATGCTTTGAATCCACAGCAGAGGCCTCACCGAAAACCATCAGAAGTTAACACACACACATACTCACACACTCACACAGACACACAAACACACACACACAAACACACACATACGCACACACGCGCACACACACACACACACAAGCACACAAACACACACACACACAAACACACACACATACGCACACACACATACGCACACACGCGTACACACACACACACACAAACACACACACACAAGCACACACACACGCACACACACACACACGCGCGCACACGCACACACACACAAGCACACACACACAAGCACACACACACACACGCACACACACAAGCACACACACACAAGCACACACACACACACACACACACAATGCTTTGTAAAGCATTTTGAAGCAATGCTGGGAAAAATCAACAAAATCATTTTTAAGAACAAACAAACGCCTTCGCACCGAGGACACACTCCTGAAATAAAACACAGAAGCTGACACACACTGGTGGGTTTTCCTTGCTGTTGTTGTGTTGTTGTTGTTGGAGAATTATTCACTGTGGTGCAACACAATAATATCGAAGAACACAAATAAAATATGCATCACATACAGAGAAGGTCTGATTTTAGGCCGTTCACACAGTTAATGTTCGACACGTAGTGAATAAACCCTGAGAGCACGGAGACGCCGGGCCACTGGTGACCCACTGAGGGCAGAGCGGGAGGTCCACTGGTGTTTTACACAGCGTTTTCTGAGCGGACCGCTGCTGATTAAACAGAGTTTTACACAAAATGCCACATTTTAGCACTTTTCCATTCACAGTGTAATTTACATTTTCTCCTTCATTGGGTTCTTTTTGTTATTCTTTATAAATAAGATCAGTAAATAATTATAATCAGCACAGTGTCAACATTTAATCATTTACTCATTTTATATCAGTCTTACACTCAGTATTATATCTCTCAGAGTTGTTGGTGATATTTGTATTAGTGTGTTTTCCAGAATAAAAGTCTCTGTGAATGTAAACTCTGTGTGAGGAGATTATAAATGAGTTCTATCCGGTACAGGACAGTAATGGACCAGCAGTGGTCTACAGTCAGTGGTGTGAGTCTTTTTATGCCAGTGGACTGATATATGCTCCTCTCTGGGATGCCTTCCGTGAACACCAGGGGGAGGCAGAGCACCGCTGTAAGTCTCAGTGGGATCGATTACTGATTTATTTGTTTGTTTTTATAAATAAACCAATACCTTGAGCACTACCTACAACAGACCACAGTATGACCCTGGTACACGAAGCGTGTTCATTAGCACTTTGCAGCAACTCTGTGCCGCAGAAACAGCTTCAGCTCAAAGGGAGTGGCTTTACGTTAGATGGAGGAACATTGCTGTGAGGCTGTGATGGCAGACACGAGAGCTCGAGTGCAGTAGCGACGTGTTGAATGAAGCAAAGACAAAGGTACTGGATGGTTCTCCATCAATCGAGAGGACCCAGCCCAATGCTGAAGGCTGTACACAGCCCTCTGGCCCACGCTTAGCATTGAGCGTGACCTTTAGCTCTACAGCATCCCAAAATATTTCATTGGTCAATCCTTGTCTGTGTTTACAATGGGCGGAAACGAGCCATTGTAAGGGGTGTCCAAAATAGGTTTGGCCATGCTCCCTGACAGCACGCCCCTTTGGATCGAGTGCTCGGGAATCCTCTGGTCTTCCCTGGATTTGAACACTGGAAGCTGCATGTGAGCGTGGAATGGGAAGGCGGAGTGGGGTTTTAAAGGTTTTAAATGCGGAATTAAAGAGGTTTTAAAACCTCCATCTGAGAGACTGGGCAGCACGGCGAGGAAAGACCCGGATGGAGTGATGAATTTATTCATTTAGACGCGCTTACACGACTTGAGACCAGACGTATGGACGAGAAAGACCACGTAAACTTCACTGACCGAGAGGAAAGCGGAACCTGTTTGTGTTGGATGTCTTTCATAATTTTCAAATGTTAGGACTTTTTTTCTTGAGATTTCCACCAGCTGAACACCTTCTCGACGTCCGAACCTAAGGAAACTTTTGAGAAATCTATAACCGGGCTTTAACTGTTATTGTTTTGTAACGTTTTCACCTCGTTTCTGTGAATTGTGCGGTGTCTCGGTACGCGGAGGTGTGAAATTAACAGTTGGGCAAACGGCAGTTGGGTTTAGAACGTTGGCGAATTCAAATACAAATTTAAAACCTCACGTTCGTTGGGTCGTTTTAACGTTCGAACTGCCTCCGTCAGAGCTATACACACAAAGAACTCACTGTGAGCGCCAACCTTTACCTCTTTATCTTCGTTTTTTCGACTAAACACGTTTCAGGAAATTCTGCCTTGTTGTGTATTTATGCGACAAATATCCGCGCTGCCTTATTCCCGTTCAGGACCCGCTCAATAGCCGTTAGCTCAATGCTGAACCGACGGGTGGACTACGTTAGTTGAACTGAACTGAATCGCACCGGGACAGAACAGCTCGGGTTCAAAGAAACAAGCGGCGAAGTCTCTCTCAGGATGGAGTCTCTGTCGGGAATGTACATTGCCGGCACCGGGACGGAGACGGACTCTGTAACCGGGGACGTAGACTCTCTCCCGGGTGGTGTAACATTAGTAGACCCGGTGTTGGACGGGATTTTAATGGACTCTTTCTGTCAGCAGCAGGGATGGATGCGCGTGTACGGTACGTCAGCGTTTTTTCTTTCTTCCTAGTTTTTTATTTATTTTGTTGTTTGCTGCTTGGGAAAAATATGTATCCGTTTAGTAGCTACATGTCTCAGTGGCGTTCCCCCAACAACCAGGACTTAGACTGGTATCTCAATGTAAGTGATTATCTCATAGTAGAGAAACGTGTCCTCCTGTGGCAGTTGTTCCTGAATTAATATCTCATAACATCTCTTAAAGGTATCTCGTAAAAGTGAGAATGGTTCAATTCATGACTCTTATCTCATAATAGTTATCATAGTCTCACAGTACTTATATACTATCTCATAGTTATACATAGATACATATCTCATAGATACATACACAGTAAACAATTAGCCGTTGATTCAACGTTGAAATATCGTAATGACTGCCGTCTAATCAACGTTCTCTTAAGGTTGAAAATGAAAGTTGAAAAGACGTCCAAACACAGACATTGAAAAGACGACCATTAGACGTATTTTGGACGTCCATTGACGTTATTAATTGGTCCCGAAATAAATTACTTGTATAAAACGTGTTTTGGACGTCCACTGACGTTATCGATTGGTCACCACTTAACTAACTTATTAAGATGGATTTTGGACGTCCATTAATGTTTAAAACATGTCCTTGACGGACAGACTACTTTTAGACCTATTTTGAACGTCTAGGGATGTTCCTTGTTTACTGGGTATTTTTTTAATACATTAAAGAGTAGGTTGTCATTATGAGATGTCATCAGTTTGACATATTAACTCATCTTAATGAGAGTTTACGTCATAATTTATATATTAAGTCGTAATTACGAGGTAGTAGGCCGTCATTCTGAGACAGTTGGTAAACTTCATGACATTTTAGGTCATCATAATGAGATATTAGATCATATTTTGAGATAGTAAATCACTTACAAAATGGCACAAACAGGCTTCCGTAGTTTCCGAATGTTTCTCTATGTCGTGTGTCATTGCAGGGGGGACACTGTGTCTTAGATGTTTGAGGTGATTCTTTTGAGCAGCTGCAGATGATCCTGAGGTCACTGTGGTGAATGTCCTGGGGGGTGTTGGGCTGCGGAACAGTGGAACTGTCTTCTCTGAAGTGACAGAACCCATAAATTCCATTTACCTTCACAGCTTTGGGTAGATGCTCTGATCCAGAGAGACGTAGGTCTGTTACAGAAATATAATGGCGCTTTCGGAGTCTTGCCCAAGGACTGGTATTCAAACGCTTGTCTGGAAAATACTGCTTTTTATTGTGGATTTTCTCATTTAAGAATGTCATTGTTGCACCTTAGTCTCTGGGAAATTAAGTTGAATGTAGGTGGACATTTACAGGCTGTGCTTCTCTTGAAGAAATATGTACTGCCCCCTTGTGTTCTGGTGGTGTATTTGCTTTAAGGGCATTAGGAAAGCAGACCCTCTTCATGCCTGATAAGAACTGAACTCTGTCTGATAATTTATGGCGCTGTAATCTCGTCGTCTTATCTCTCTTCGAGTGTTATGGGCCTGTTTCTCTCCTGCTGTCAGAAGTTACGGGACGAGACAGTTCTCTGAGGAGGTGAAGGGCAGGTCAGTGGGCAGTTTGGACAGTTTTATTTTTTTCTGTTATTTAGGACCCTGATGTGGCGGGTTAAAAGAACGGGATCTGAACTCCTGTCTACGTACGTTTACAGTGAGACGCATGACTGCATTTGTTCACTGCATGTGCACGGTAATGTGTGAATATGGAGCCCACCAACTCTCACACTGTGAAACAAGACCCCCAGCAAACGTCAATGCGTTGGCTTTTTTAGCAAATGTTTTTGGAGTTCTGGAAAATCTGGTCACGTCTGTGGGTAACGTTATGTAAATCATGTAATCACTTGGGTATCTTTCCTCTTTAAAAAAAAAAATAATATTTTATTATTATTATTAATTAATTAATTAATTATTATTGTTATTATTCTGTTCATTTTTGAAGAATCTTGATTCATTCTCCACCTGCCTTTCCTTGTCCCTCAGTGTAAACTTTATGGAACTAGACCCTGACGTGTAGTGATTTTTGTTTCTTCGCCTGTAAACCTTTAATAAATAATAATAAAGATAAGTTGATGTCTCGGGCGGAGACGCTGTGGGTCTGGGACGTCAGCTCCCGGCGTCAGGTGATGTGTGTTTGCCTTGTGTCTGGTTACAGTGATGGCGTATAATCATTATCAGAGCTGGTGTGTGTTGGTTATCTGGGGTTGTTTGCCGAGTCTGTTGTCATGGCAGCACGCTGGCGGTCCCGCCTCCCCCCGCTCCCGCCCCCCCCCCACCGAAGGAGGCCAGTAGAAACATGGGACGCAGTGACCTTGTGAGACTGAGAACGTCTTTTTTCATTCATCTGCCAATGTTTCCAATATCCTCACATCCTCCCGGTATCGAACGAGGAGGAGGATTAGAAAGGGGTGTGTGTGTGTTGTATATAGTGTGTAGTTGTGACATCACATCCATGGCTAGCTAACATCAGCTGTGGTTTGTGTTATTTATTTGTTTATTTACTTATTTATTACTATTATTATTCATTTTATTTATACTGAATCTTCTCTGGACAGTTTCACACAATCACCCAGTCACTCACACACACACACTCACACCTGTGGACAGCATCTCACATTCACACATTCACCCAGTCACTCACACATTCACCCAGTCGCTCACACACACACACACTCACACCTGTGGACAGCATCTCACATTCACGCATTCACCCAGTCACTCACACATTCACCCAGTCACTCACACACACACACTCACACCTGTGGACAGTATCTCACATTCACCCAGTCACTCACACACCCTTACACCTGTGAACAGTATCACATTCACACATTCACCCAGTCACTCACATCCTCGTCTTTATAAACCCACTCCCTGTGGTGACTGCGCTGTCCCTGTATTTGTCCGTCCTCCACTTCAGACTGAAAGCAGTGTGACACTGAGACATCAGTGAGTCACAGTGAGATTTTCCAGAGATGGCAGCGTGTCCTCAGTTCTCGTCCCCTGTTGAGTCTGGACTTGAGTTGCTAGGCGTTCGACTCGGATCAGTGAGATCAGCGAGAGCTCCCGGGAAGCTGAGCCGGGGCTCTGTGATGTGGAGGATGTTGAGAAATCAGGGAGAACTATTCCTTCTTGCTCATGATCTCACATTGTTGATCTTCTGGGAGTTTGCCGGAATGTCCTCCTCTATTTATAGATTTATTTGTGCATCCTGGGAACCAGAGAGTGAGGCTTCTGAGCGACGTGCGTCCTGGCTGATTGGATCAAAACGATAGCTGAGTTAATGCACTGATAAAAACGCACAAACAGTCAGGAAATACACAGAAATAACCAGAGGGTGTATTCCCACTGCAGTCCCTGTGCTCACAGCACATACAGTATCACTGTAACATACAGTTCATACAGAGTATTAAACCTTTCACCCACCAACCCACACACTGTAAAATAAGACCCCACCCCCGGTCACTTCTGTGGGCTCTAAGTCAGAAAACACAGGCTAAAACGAGTCGTTCTGATTCTGCTCTGCTTCTGATGTCGGGTGCAGAGACTTTAGAATGGCCCCGCCCCCTCGTCTGAGTCTGTCCAATCACAGCGCTGGACCCGCGTTTATGTGAGAGCGCAAAGACAAGGTTAAACTCAGCAAAACAGACACAACGAGCGCGGAGAAATAAGAGCACTGAGTAAAAACGGAGAAGAAAGAGAACAGAGTGAAAACGGCTAAAAACCAGAGCTTCTGCTCCTCGCTCCTCACTGCTGTGCGCTCGGGGTCGGGGTGAACAGCGAGCGGCTCATTATCATTTAAAGGAACAGGTGCTGAAAGCGGGCGTTCTGAACAGGGGCTGTTTACACAGGGGGAGAACACTGCTGTGGGGCTCGTGGGGTTTGGACTAAAGCAGGACACAGAAACAGAACTGTGTTCCACTGTGGAGAAGAGGGGGGTGCTGAGACCAGACGTGAGCCTGCTCTCGTACGAATGTTTAGTGGTCAGACTCTGAGGGGGAGGATTAGCGGGGGCCGCAGTGAATAGTGTGATTGTTTGTTAGTGAACAGCCCCAGACCTCATTGGTCTCACAGGGTGTGTATCCCTACTGTCCCCCCCACCCTCCTCCCCTCTACTCCACCCTAAAATCCCCCGGCCCCTCGCCTCCTCGTGTCCTCATGGCTGGGAGAATGTGCCGGGGCCCGTGATGTAATAACACTGTTTTTATGAATGACCTCAGTGAGCAGGAACGGCGTTCCACAGGCTGAAATAACTCTGTAAGGACGCCGTCCGGCACTTCCTGCTCTCTGTCTCTCTCTCTCTCACTCTGTCTGTCTCTCTCCCCTCTCTCTCTCTCTCCCCCCCTCTCTCTCTCTCTCTCTCTCTCTGGGTGTCTCTGTCTCTCTCTTGCTCTGTCTCTCTGTGTCTCTCTCTGTCTCTCTGTGTGTCTCTCTCTCTCTGTGTCTCTGTCCCTGTCTCTCTTCTCTCTCTCTCTCTTCTCTCTCTCTCTCTCTCTCTCTCTCTCTCTCCTCGTCCCGCTCTCTCTTCTCGTCAGTGTGAGTCATGTGAGTGATGTGAAGTCATTGGGAGACTGCAGAGGAACGTTTTTCCGTGCCTGGGATTCTTCTGTCTGCTGTACCCTGGCTCTCACAGTTGCTGGCCGTCTGTCACATGTTTTGTAGGTTTCTAGGGGAGAGTACGGACTCGGCTGGGGACGGGGGACGCGTGGGAGGAGCTGGTGGGTGCTGACGTAGCTGCTTTATCATCGGAGACGTCAGGATTTAAACCCTGCCGCTCCAGCTGGGCTCTGTGTGGAGAACCGGGGAGGGCTTACCCCCTGCTGATCCGAAACACGAGCGGCCGTAGGCTCTTGCTCTTAAGGTTGTGTTTTTACAGACGCAGCGGTGAAGACGTGTTTTTAAAGTTGTGTGAGGGACCCGTTACCAACAGAGCCATGTTTAAAATCATCATCGTCATCATATTCCTCTGTCGTTGATGTTCTGGGCTCAGCACTGCAGAAACTGCACTATGTAACTGGGTGGTAGAAAACCACCTCTCATCCTCTTTGATTTCAGGACAGTCCAATCGTGTTCACCCGTCTGTGACATCATCAGTCAGCGAGCTCCCACAGCGCCCCCTCCCTGTGGCTTCAGTTTTCCACGTGACCTTGTTGATACTTACCCTTTGGTTTTTGAGTGACTGCACAACTGTTAACCCTTTGTTAACCCAGCGATATTCTCCAGTATCAGGTCAGGACACACACCGAGACCCCTCCCGACGGTGGACGTGAACAGAGAGTCCTTCAGGGTCCAAACAGAGCGTCCGTGTCTCATCGTTTGTCCATGACTCAGTCACAAGGCCGTGTTTAATTGAGGTTAAATGGCTGAGCGTGTCTTTGTCCGCTCTGTATTTAACACGGTGTGGATTAGGATTAGGACTATGCTCCTCTCTCGCTGCTCCGAGGGGCTTTATTCTGAGGGAGACCCTCGTGTTTAAGCCTATTAAAGGTTCACTCAGAGAAAGGGAAGATGGCGAAGGGGTTTATCTCTGTGCTATGGTTAGAAATAATATTTATATAACACTCGTGACAGAGATTATTTATTATTTTTATTTTAAATGTCACTCTCAGGGGAGGACTCTTTTGTAGGCGCTGAATGAACCAGATTATGGTCCACAGAGTGGGCCCCCCACTGTGTGTGAAACAGACTTGGTGTGACATTTGTCTGTGGAAACGTTTCTTGAAAAATATCTAACCTAAAGCGCCCTGGATGGGTTAGAGATGGGAGGAATCTGAAAGAGAAAACGGCTAAAAACCAGAGCTTCTGCTCCTCGCTCCTCACTGCTGTGCGCTCGGGGTCGGGGTGAACAGCGAGCGGCTCGTTATCATTTAAAGGAACAGGCGCTTTTACCCCTTGCTTTTGTCTGAAAACTTATTTAGTAAATGACCTCATTTAGTGGAGCCTTGAATCAACATCTAAAGTTGGATTATCTTAGAAACCTGGTTTTCTTAGAGTACACACACACACACACACACACACACACACACACACTGCATATTCCATAGGCTGTTACGCAACCCTCAGGCCTTTTTGGGACCCGTTGGAGCCTCAGGAGTGGCGTCAGCTCTCCGAAAGGAAAGGCAGGTATCTGTCCATCCTCCACCCTTTCCCTCCGACTCCAGGCTTTAAGACCACGGCCGGAGGACTGAGGCGTTACCTGCAAACACAGGAAGGACCCCCCCCACTCTCTTCCTGTTTTCAACCCCAGTGCTGATCTATGGAGAGGATAAACCCTGTGTCCCTGGTCCCTGGGACGTCTGGCTCCTTCACAAGAAGATTTCACATCAGTCCCTTCTTCACCAGCCTGGCGACAGTGGCTCTGTGTGAAAGGCTCCGAGTTCTAGAGAGAGAACCGCTGATAATGGTGATAATGGAGGTGAAGGGAACCAGACGTCTAAAGAGCGTTTTGCCTTTTAAAGTGACTCTAATGTTTTCACCTTTAAATCACAGCTTCTGATTCATCGTGATGCTCCTCTGAGCTGTGACAGGGAGATCAGCACTGCAGAGACTGCACTATGTAACCCCTGGAGGCGGGTAGGTGGCCCCTGGAGGGTGACCCGCCTCACGCCCGGACGCCTCCATCGCCGAGGTACAGTTTTATATCTCCACAGAGAAACAGGAGCTCGCCGGAAGCGTCAGTGTCTGTGTTCTCTGGGGTGATGTAATTCCATCCAGTGCCTAAAGCGGAAGCAATTCTCCAGTGCCTCACTGGTGCTCTCCTTGAGGCTGCCATCAGATCCTCACAGCAATGTTCCAGACTGTAGTGTGTCCTTCCCCGAGGAGTAGAGGCTGGACAAACACCGTGGTGGCACCATTAGTTTCAGAAGAAACGCTGGATAAGCAACTGTCCACACCATAGTGTGTGTGTGTGTGTGTGTGTGTGTGTGATCTATAAACAGTGGAGGAGGATCTGGGGAATTATTCCTAAGCCCCTCAGGGTGGGGATTACGGCAGCTAAATTTTTATCTTCGGGACATGAATCCCTCCTGTGCTATTGATTAGTGTGTGTATGTGTGTGTGTGTGTGTTTCCACTCTTTAACCACTGAGTCGACAGCTTTATCCCTCAGGTTTTATCCCTCAGGCCTGGGTCTGGACCCTGTGAACGAGGCCGGATTGATTAGTTTAATTGGTTTAACCGTCCCAGGCTCGGCGCCGGCGCGGTGTTCCTCCGCTGCTCTGACCCGTGACTGAGCGAATCGGACCAGATTGTTCTGCCCTCATGGGACTGAAACCTGATCTTTCCCGGACTGTGTGAACTCGTCAAATCAGACACTTGCGAATGTGCTCCTTGATCGGACACGTGTCTGTTTTGTGAGCGTGAGACGTGAATGTAAAACCTCTGAGCTCTTTCTGGAGCTTCTTTATCTCGCCTCGCCCACGAACGCTGTCACGGTTCCTGATGAAGAACCCACTGAACTAATTGTTCTGGTTCTGGAGCCAGTTTATTTTTTTTGGTGGAAACGCACCAAACAGTTTCCAAATTAGGGCAGAGAGCCTCAACTGTAGACAATCCTGCTGAAGTGTGTGTGTGTGTGTGTGTGTGTGTGTGTGTGTGTGTGTGTGTGTTAGTGATAATGCAGAAAGGCCCTGGGCAGATTTGCGGAGCCAAGGGAATCTGGCGACACGGTTAAACACAGTTTGATTTCATGATTGAAGAACTCTGAATGGGGTCATATCTCTATCTCTTTCTCTCTCTCTCTCTCTCTCTCTCTCTCTCCCCCCCCCTCTCTCTCTCTCTCTCTCTCTTGCTCTCTGATAAGACTCAGTATGTAAAGAGGGAATGATGTGGCGCCTTCGTTTAAACACACGTCTGTAGTTATGTGTTTTTAAACTGAAAGTAAAGACACTGTGTCTAATGTGTGTGTACATTTCTCTCTCTCTCTCTCTCTCTCTCACACACACACACCTGGGACAAACCATCTTTCTCTTTCACCCTCTTCACATCTCTCTCCTCCTTCTGTCTCCCTCTCTTTCTCGTGTTGGTGTCTCTGGCTCCATCCGTCTCTCTTTAAGTCTCTCTGTCTTCTTCTGTCTTCCTCCCGCTCACACACACCCCCTAAGCTCACTGTGTCCAATTCCAGCTGTGGGCCAGAGGTGTGTGAACCCCTCCAGCTGTGGGCTGTGGATCAGTGGAACAGTGTTCTCTGGAGTGATCTGATGATCCTCCCTCCGGTACCTGAGCAACACTGAGCTGAAAATTGCGTCCTGCGCGAGAGCGGCGCGCGACAGCCGTGTCCTGCGAGTGGAAAGTGGACCGCGGCAGGATTTCCCTCAGCTCTGAAACAGGAGCTGGAACCTCGCGGCGGATAAAAATAAACTCGGGGGCGGGAGGAATGTGCCCCTGTCTCAGCGCTGCAGCGCTAACGCTAATGTCCAGGCTTCATTATTAATGCACCGCCTCACGTGACCTCAGGCCTCACGTGAGCAACACGTCAAAAATGATGTGTAAACCAACAATATTTATTAAATGTGTGTATGTGTGGGTGTATATATGTGTGTGTGTGTGTATATGTGTGTGTGTGTGTGTGTATGTGTGTGTGTGTGTGTGTGTATGTGTGTGTGTATATATGTGTGTGTGTGTGTGTATATGTGTGTGTGTATATATATGTGTGTGTGTGTGTATAAATAAACAGCTTTAACACAGTTATCTTAGTGATCATCCTCCGGAGGCCGAGACCCAGGCCTCTGTCTGACTCTGTAACAGCTGCTGCACTTAAGGTGAACAGAAGAATAATAAACAAAGCTGTTATTCTCCCGTTTGCAGCCTTGTCTCTCCTTAAATGACGCAGTAGTCGTGTCCAGGCGCCTGTTCAAGGTGTTTAACGTCATCTCTGCCGGGGTTAGAGTGTGTGAATATAGCAGCAGCGTTTAAGGTGGAACTACGTCGTGTTTGAAATAGTGAGGACCTTTCAGACTGTGGTGGTGTGGTGGGGACAGTGTTAAAACATCGGTGTATGTTCACTCTTCACTCTTCTGATTCAGAGTTTGGTTCTGTGTTGTTACTGTAGTTAACGCAGTGAGGTTTTTAAGGTGGTGGAGAGCAGCTGCGTGGTGCACACCACCTTTAAATATATTCCAGAGGCTGTGGTCCTACACTATTATTTATTAAAAGTACGATCTGGAGAAGAACCGTCACGGGTTTCTCTCTGCTGTCCCCACAGCTCAGTCTCTCCATCTGTCTCTCTCTGTTTTCTCTCTCTCTCTCTCTCTCTCTCTCTCTCTCTCTCTCTCTCTCTCTCTCTTTCTGTATGTATCTCTCTCTGTTTTCTCTCTCTCTCTCTCTTTCTGTATGTATCTCTCTCTGTTTTCTCTCTCTCTCTCTCTCTCTCTGTTATTTCTCTATCCCTCTGTCACTCTGTTTTCTCTCTCTCTCTGTTTTCTCTATCCCTCTGTCTCTCTGTTTTCTCTCTCTCTCTGTTTTCTCTATCCCTCTGTCTCTCTGTTCTCTCTCTCTCTCTTTCTTTCTCTCTCTCTCTCTCTCTCTCTCTCTCTCTCTCTCTCTCTCTCTCTGTGTTTTCTCTATCCCTCTGTCACTCTGTTTTCTCTCTCTCTCTGTTTTCTCTATCCCTCTGTCTCTCTGTTCTCTCTCTCTCTCTTTCTTTCTCTCTCTCTCTCTCTCTCTCTCTCTCTCTCTCTCTCTCTCTCTGTGTTTTCTCTATCCCTCTGTCACTCTGTTTTCTCTCTCTTTCTTTCTCTCTCTATTTTCTCTCTCTCTCTCTCTCTCTCTGTGTGTGTTTTCTCTATCCCTCTGTCACTCTGTTTTCTCTCTCTCTCTGTTTTCTCTATCCCTCTGTCTCTCTGTTCTCTCTCTCTCTCTTTCTTTCTCTCTCTCTCTCTCTCTCTCTCTCTCTCTCTCTCTGTGTTTTCTCTATCCCTCTGTCACTCTGTTTTCTTTCTCTCTCTATTTTCTCTCTCTCTCTCTCTCTCTCTGTGTGTGTGTTTTCTCTATCCCTCTGTCACTCTGTTTTCTCTCTCTCTGTTTTCTCTATCCCTCTGTTCTCTCTCTCTCTCTCTCTCTCTCTCTCTCTGTGTGTTTTCTCTATCCCTCTGTCACTCTGTTTTCTCTCTCTCTTTCTTTCTCTCTCTATTTTCTCTCTCTCTCTCTCTCTCTCTCTCTCTCTCTCTGTGTGTGTTTTCTCTATCCCTCTGTCTCTCTGTTCTCTCTCTCTCTCTTTCTTTCTCTCTCTCTCTCTCTCTCTGTGTTTTCTCTATCCCTCTGTCACTCTGTTTTCTTTCTCTCTCTATTTTCTCTCTCTCTCTCTCTCTCTGTGTGTGTTTTCTCTATCCCTCTGTCACTCTGTTTTCTCTCTCTCTCTCTCTCTGTATGTGCTTTCTCTATCCCTCTGTCACTCTGTTTTCTCTCTCTCTCTTTCTCTCTCTCTCTGTTTTCTCTATCCCTCTGTTCTCTCTCTCTCTCTCTCTGTGTTTTCTCTATCCCTCTGTCACTCTATTTTCTCTCTCTCTCTCTCTCTGTATGTGCTTTCTCTATCCCTCTGTCACTCTGTTTTCTCTCTCTCTCTTTCTCTCTGTCTCTGTTTTCTTTTCTTTTAATACATTGTAATTTATTATTGTACAGCTTTGACATGTGGATTGATTTATAATAAAACTGTGTTAAAAGTAAAAAAAGGTATCTTGTTCTCTCTCTGTGTTCTTTCTCTCTCTCTCTCTGTTCTTTCTCTCTCTCTCTCTCTCTGTTCTTTCTCTCTCTCTCCCTCTCTCTCTGTTCTTTCTCTCTCTCTCTGTGTGTTCTTTCTCTCTCTCTCTCTGTTCTTTCTCTCTCTCCCTCTCTCTCTCTCTCTGTTCTTTCTCTCTCTCTCTCTCTGTTCTTTCTCTCTCTTTCTGTTCTTCCTCTCTCTCTCTCTCTGTTCTTTCTCTCTCTCTCTCTCTCTCTCTCTCTGTTCTCTCTCTTTGTTCTCTCTCTCTCTCTCTCTCTCTGTTCTCTCTCTCTCTCTCGACTCCCAGGACCTTTACACAGAGTGGAGCTATTTTTAAGAGGTGTGTGTGTGTGTGTGTATCCTGTGTGTGTGTGTGTATCCTTGCTCCTGTCCTCTCTGAGCTCAGGGAGGTGGTGTTAAAGGTGCAGTGTTGTTACTCCTCTCCGTGAGTGAAGCGGCGGGGAGTGAGAGGACGCATGTGGGGGTGAGAGGACGCATTTTCACGTTTGGCTTCAACCGTCTGCGCTAATCCACTGCCCCCCCCCCCCCCACCCCCGGGCTCCCACACCCGGGTAAAGACCCCCGGACTGGTTTAAGCCCCTGCTGTGTCCCCCGTCCCTGGGCGTGTTCCTGTAGAACCGCGGCGCTGAGGGGTTCTGGTGTTTAATGACGGTCCTCACTCCTCGGCTCTAGATGTCTGTCACCGTCTCTCACTCAGAGCAGGCGTTAATTACTCACCTCCACACCTGCGTCCTCCCGAGAGCCCCACGGAACCGGGGAACCCTCCACAGAACCGGGGTGGACGTGTGTGTGTGTGTGTGTGTGTGCGCAGAGAGGTGTAAAAGAGTGTGTAAACAGGAAACAGTAGTGAGGAAATGTGTCTGTGGTGGTCCGCTCTGAGGGGACAGTTGTTCTTATTCACTCTGGAACAGAGTTCCTGTGTTCTGAGGACCTCCCTCTCACCCCCACACCACCTCCACCTCAGGTGTGTGTGTGAGTTATAAAGTGTGTGTGTGTGTGTGTGTGTGTGTGTGTGTGTGTGTGTGAGTTAGAGTGTGTGTGTGTGTGTGTGAGTTAGAGTGTGTGTGTGTGAGTTAGAGTGTGTGTGTGTGAGTTAGAGTGTGTGTGTGTGTGTGTGAGTTAGAGAGAGAGAGAGTGTGTGTGTGTGTGAGTTAGAGAGAGAGAGTGTGTGTGTGTGTGTTAGAGAGAGAGTGTGTGTGTGTGTGTTAGAGAGTGTGTGTGTGTGAGTTAGAGAGAGAGTGTGTGTGAGTTAGAGAGAGAGAGTGTGTGTGAGTTAGAGAGAGAGTGTGTGTGTGTGTGTGAGTTAGAGAGAGTGTGTGTGTGTGTGTGAGAGAGAGAGAGAGTGTCAGTGTGTGTGTGAGTTAGATGGAGTGTGTGTCAGCATGTGTGTGAGTTAGAGAGAGTTTGTGTGTGTGTGTGTGAGTTAGAGAGAGAGAGAGTGAGTTAGTGTGTGTGTGTGAGTGAGTTAGAGAGAGAGAGTGTGTGTGTGTGAGTTAGAGAGAGAGTGTGTGTGTGTGTGAGAGTTAGAGAGAGAGAGTGTGTGTGTGTGAGTTAGAGAGAGTGTGTGTGTGTGTCAGTGTGTGTGTTAGTTAGAGAGTGTGTGTGTTTGTGTCAGTGTGTGTGTGAGTTAGAGAGAGTGTGTGTATGTGTGTGTGTGTGAGTTAGAGAGTATGTGTGTGTGTGTGATTTAGAGAGAGAGAGAGTGTGTGTGTGTGTGTGATTTAGAGAGAGAGTGTGTGTGTGTGTGTGTGTGTGTGTGTTTGAGTTAGAGAGAGTGTGTGTATGTGTGTGTGTGAGGTGGAGAGTGTGTGTGTGTGAGGTAGAGTGTGTGTGTGTGTGTGTCAGTGTGTGTGTGTGTGTGTGAGTTAGATGGGGTGTGTGTGTCAGCATGTGTGTGAGTTAGAGAGAGAGAGAGTGAGTTAGTGTGTGTGTGTGTGTGTGTGTGTGTGTGTGTGTGTGTGTGAGAGAGAGAGAGAGTGTCAGTGTGTGTGTGAGTTAGAGAGAGTGTGTGTGTGTGATTTAGAGAGTGTGTGTGTGTGTGTGAGTTAGAGAGTGTGTGTGTGTGAGTTAGTGTGTGTGTGTGTGTGAGAGAGAGAGAGAGAGAGAGTGTCAGTGTGTGTGTGAGTTAGAGAGAGTGTGTGTATGTGTGTGAGTTAGAGAGAGTTTGTGTGTGTGTGTGAGTTAGAGAGAGAGAGAGTGAGTTAGTGTGTGTGTGTCAGTGTGTGTGTGTGTGTGTGTGTTTGTGTGTCAGGGAGAGTGTGTGTGTGTGTCAGGGAGAGTGTGTGTGTGTGTCAGGGAGAGTGTGTGTGTGTGTCAGGGAGAGAGAGTGTGTGTGTCAGTGAGAGTGTGTGTGTTTGTGTGTCAGTTAGAGTGTGTGTGTGTGTGTGTAGAAGGCTGTGACAGAGTTCTCGGAGGTCTCATGTTCTTCAGTAGAATTTCAGCAGAGCTGTAGGGAGAGTTTGAGATTGAGACGACGTCAGACGGAGGCTGTTCAGGGCCTGGTCTCTCCTCTGATTGGACGCTGAGAGACGAGTGGAGCACGCACCAGACACCCCACTTCCTCTCAGGAAACAACACTGAGACCCAGAAGCAGGAAATGGTGGCTGATGCTGCAACTGCTGTGGACGTGTCCTTCTCCGTCTCCGCGTTGTAAAGAAGAAGTGGAGACGGAGCCGAGACCCGAGAACCCGCGTGGTCTCAGATGAAAGAGGTGGAACGGGACGGACCTCGGCTGGGAACCGAAGCACATGTGTGAGCGCTCTCTTTCCGATCAGGCTTTATTTGGACGCCGTGCGCTGAAGGTGACCCCTGTCGGTCATGTAGCCGAGCGAGAAGAGACTCGCTGAAGACACTAGGACCCAGACACAGGGCCAGACCTCCTCCTCCTTGGACCATGAGTCTCAGAAGAACCCGGAGGAGCCGGAGGAGCTTGGCCGATCGACTCGGCTCCCCCAGAAGCCAGCCTCAAAGCTCCTCCGGCAGAGAAGGCTCCCTGCGCTGGAGGATGCTCAGCAGGCCCTGGCTCAAGCTTCGCTCCAACTCCGTTCCGGCCGAGCCCTTGGAAGAAGATGAGAGACGAATCCGAGCCAAGCGAGAGCTCTTCAGCCAGAACCAGAGCTGGTCCAACACTCTCCCGGCCAGCCTTCCGGTCTACAGGGTCCACAGCCTGCCGGACTCCAGCCGGATCACCAGCTCCGGGGTCCTGCTCGCTCACGTCCAGCCGCAGACCAACCGCCCCAGACCTTTCTTACGGTCCGTCTCAGAACCTGGCACCAACGTGGACCCGGAGCCCGTACCGCAGAGACACGACCGGGGCAGCCTGAGTCACCTCCATCTCTCCGGGATCCTCTTGTCCATGACCCGGAGGATCGGCCGGATCCTGACGTCCAGAGACGAGCTGGACGCCGCGGAGGTGTCGGAAGACGGTAGGAGAAAAGCGAGTCCTGGAGGGGGCTTTGTGAATGTGACGTGGGGGGCCCCCTCTCTGTCTTTGGTGTTCTTTATGTTTTGGTGGGGGTTTGACCCTCAGAGCGGTCCACGGTGAGATCTGATTGGTTCTTAGAGGCGAGGCTCTTATGAGGAGTCTTTATTGATGAAGTATAAGCTGGAGACGTGTGTGTGTGTGTGTCCACTCTGGACGTGTTGGGACACCACTGTCCGTACTGTGTTTCCTAAAAGTTCACGGACTGAGACCAGTTTGAATTGTGTGTGTTTTTGGACGTGTCTTTGCCCCGTAGTCGTTTGTGTATTTGATGGAACCGAGGTCGGAGCGCTCCCCTGTCCTTCGCTGTAGCGCAGACTCAGACTCGGACTCGGACCGTCACAGTACGCGGTTCTTGTGGTCGATATATTCCCCCAGAGATAATTGCGATAAACGATATTATGGTTATTATAGGACGGTGTTATTCCCCTCACATCAAGATAAAACCAATACCATGACAGTGCAGTTACACTCCTTCACAGAGCCTTTAAACATCATTATTTCTTAAGGTCATTGAGTTTATTTTGTTGTTAAAAATATTCAGACGTTGGAATTGGAACGTCAAAGTTTCCCTAAATAAAACATAAACCAAATAAAACCACTGCTTTTAAACAAATCACTGTGACGTCTCCAGAACAGAGCCGAGCGAGCGGCACGTTGTTGAGTCCTGTGTGTGTGAATGGTCCTCAGTGTTATCCAGGGCGACGACTGACGGCTCAGAGAGGGTCCTGCTCCAGCATCGTTTCTGTGGTTTCGTCGGCCTGTGGTTTTAGTTCTGTTTGAGGAGAGGAGAAGTGAATGTGCTTTTCCAGTAGATTTAGATGGCACTGGAATTCACCCTGAGACGCAGAGAGAGACACGGTCTGTACCCCTTCGGTCTCTGTTCCTCCGGTCTCTGTTCCTCCGGTCTGTACCCCTCCGGTCTCTCTTCCTCCGGTCTCTGTTCCTCCGGTCAGTACCCCTTCAGTCTCTGTTCCTCCGGTCTGTACCCCTCCGGTCTCTGTTCCTCCGGTCTGTACCCCTCCGGTCTCTCTTCCTCCGGTCTCTCTTCCTCCGGTCTCTGTTCCTCCGGTCTGTACCCCTCCGGTCTCTGTTCCTCCGGTCAGTACCCCTTCAGTCTCTGTTCCTCCGGTCTGTACCCCTCCGGTCTCTGTTCCTCCGGTCTGTACCCCTCCGGTCTCTCTTCCTCCGGTCTCTCTTCCTCCGGTCTCTGTTCCTCCGGTCTGTACCCCTCCGGTCTCTGTTCCTCCGGTCAGTACCCCTTCAGTCTCTGTTCCTCCGGTCTGTACCCCTCCGGTCTCTGTTCCTCTGGTGTGTACCCCTCCGGTCTTGTCCTAGTGCAGTTGGGTAAATACGAGGCGTGTTCAGTGTTTCTGACTTGGTGTGGTGTGGTGTGGACCCCACGTTAGCGTCGGGCCGTTCGGAGCTGAGCAGGGGTTATGTCACCGTCGTCCACCAGGTTTGTTTACACTGCGGGTTTGTCGTGTGTGTGTGTGTTCAGGGCGGAGTGTGTAGTGTGGGGACGCTGAGGCCAGGTGAGACTCTGCTGGTTCATGTTGGTGCTGAGTGAACAGCTCTGTGTTTACTCTGTGGTAGTCCAGCGTGTGTTGAACCCTGAAAACTGTAGAAACTCTCAGCTGTAAGACGCTCTCTGGACTGTGGACTCATTAAAGCAGCACTATGTAATATTTCACCCCTAAAGTTACAGCTTCAGAGTCGCCGTGATGCTCCACTGAGCTGTGGCTGAGAGAACGGAGCCTCTGTCCCTGCCACTGCAGCATCGGCACTGCAGAAACTACGCTGTGTAACTGTTGAAGCAGGGTAGGAAAACACCCCCGATTCCAGAAACAGGTCGACTGACCTCACAATGTCCCAGTATCACTGAGCTGAGCCGAGCTGAGCCTGCGGGTTCAGTCAGGTTTGTGTCTCCCTGTGGGGACGTTGTGGCACAGGTTTAAAGCGCAGACGTTACACCACTCAGTTTCACTTCTCTATGTTTCTCTGTCTCTCTCTCTCTCTCTCTGCTCTCTGTATGTCTCTCTCTGTCTGTCTCTCTGTATTTCTCTCTCTCTCTCTCTCTCTCTCTCTCTGTATTTCTCTCTCTCTCTCTCTCTCTCTCTCTCTCTGTATTTCACTCTCTCTTTCCCTCTCTCTCTCTCTGCTCTCTGTATGTCTCTCTCTCTCTCTCTGTCTCTCTCTCTCTCTCTCTCTCTCTGTATGTCTCTCTCTCTCTCTCTCTCTCTGCTCTCTGTATGTCTCTCTCTCTCTCTCTCTGCTCTCTGTATGTCTATCTCTCTCTCTCTCTCTCTCTCTCTCTCCTCTCTCTCTCTCTCTCTCTCGGTGCAGGTGTGAGGGGGTAGTTTACTGTGAGGGGGTAGTTTCCCTGACTGAGGGGGAACTCTTGCCCCGCGCTGCTTCTCTTCCAGAGAAACACTGAGTAAATAGAAGAATAAAAATACAGAAGTAACAAAGACAAGAGAATACAGTGAGGAGTGTGTGTGTGTGTGTGTGTGAGTGTGTGAGTGAGTGTGTGTGTGTGTGTGTGTGTAAGGAGATTGCAGAGATTTACTGTGTGATAGAGAGGCTACACTGCAGTGTGTGTGTGAGGAGTGTGTGTGTGTGTGAGGAGTGTGTGTGTGTGTGAGGAGTGTGTGTGTGTGTGTGTGTGTGTGAGGAGTGTGTGTGTGTGTGTGAGGAATGTGTGTGTGTGAGTGAGGAGTGAGTGAGGAGATCGCAGAGTTTTACTGTTTGATAGAGAGGCTACACTGGTGTGTGTGTGTGTGTGTGTGTGTGTGTGTGTGTGTGTGTGTGTGTGTGTGTGTGTGTGTGTGTGTGTGTGTGTGTGTGTGTGTGTGTAAGTGTAACAGTAATATATACCACTGTGAGGACGAGACCCGTTCACACACTCCACTTGCGGGGACTAGTCACCAGCTGCTGGTCCCCGAAACGTAATCAATACAGTTTAAGGTGGAGACGTTTTAAGGCTGGGGTTAGGGCAGTGTTTGTCAGTGGAGGGTACTGCAGGTGGGGCACTGACTCTGAAGATAATTTAATAATGAGCCTGTCTTTATTAATAACTTCCTCAGGGAAACAGAGGAGGATCTGAGAGTTAGTGAGTGTTAATATCAGCTGTGTTCAGGGCGTGAGGAAGAGTTAACGTTAGTCTCTGACCGTGTCCCAAACCGCACACTGCTGCTCTGAACAGTGTGAATACACACACCACCCTCAGCAGTGTCTCTGTGGTGTAGTGTGTAAAGGTCCAGTGTGTGGTTTGGGACACAGCCTCACTCTCTAACGTTAATGTTAATCCAATACTGCTTCGTTACAAACATCGTTATAAACACAGTATTTTACTGCCATATCTACACAGGACTCAGCTCTTAGCTAATACTCAGGGTTTGGGGTGTGCGTGTGTGTGTGTGTGTGTTGTGGAGCCGACGTGGGCTCTGATGGCTGAGTGTGTGCTGCAGACACTGAATGGATGGGTAGGTGGAGGACTGTGGGGTCTGGGTGGGTGTTTTAGAGGATTGTTAGCATTGTGATGGATATCGGGGGCTGGGAGTTGTGTGTGTGTGTGTGTGTGTGTGTGTGTATGTGTGTGGGGGGGGTCTTTTCTCGGGGGATCTGCCTGATGCTGACATCACAGGAGTGTAGACTCGGAGGAGGACCCACCTTGTGGGGAGTGTGTGTTCCTAGCGCTCAGCAGGAGAAACCGAAGCCCCCCAGCATCGCTCTGACGGAGATGAAGCTCCTTAGGGTTTGTTTTGTGCTCCTGGGTGTTATTACACTTCAAAGTGTAAACACACACTCATCCTGGGGTCCGGCTCTGAGCTCGGGTCTGACTTCACAGAGGAGAGTGAGGGAGGGTACCCCATAATATCCCCATGGAATACACACACACACACATTTATATATTATAAGAAGTTTTCCACCAGGAACAGTGGTCTTTGGAAACCACAACAACGGCGGTGGTAACGTTAAGCGGTGTTTACTCATGGTGTATCGGCGTGTTGTTGTTGTTTGGGACTGAACACAGCTCCGTCATCAGTTCAGACAGATCAGTAGAGTTTGTTCCTTCCATGTTGCAGCGTCCAGCTCTCGCTGGATTCTTTCGTCGGCCACCGATCCAAGGAGCGTTCGAACCTCTTCAAAAGACCACGGCGTCATTTTACGAGCTGCCGTCGTGAGTCGGATAAAAACAAACGTGATCTCTGCTGCAGCTGGAGATTTTACAGATGGAGAGTTGGTGCTGGTCGTCTGCGTTGCGTGGCGTAGAGTGACGACTCTCTCTGGACGATCAGCGCTCTGCAAGGTTTACACGCCACGGTTTAGTCCCTACTCGACTCGCTCTGAACCACGAGAGAACAGCCACTAAACAAGAACCCGCCTCCAGAACCAGGACCTGATTAAACTAATGGAGATAAGATGAGTCGAGTAGGGACCCTGCAGTGGAAAAGTGCCAAGACACACACAAAGGCACATAATACACACACACACACACACACTCCACCCCAAAATCCACCTCTCTCTCTCTTTTTTATGCAAATAAAAGTTTCTGAGAGACAATGAGCACAGCCACAGCTGCTGAAATCTCATTAACCTTTCAAAGACCAGACCAGTGGTGGGCATGAGAAAAACTTAAAAAAACTAAATAAAAGTCTCTGAGAGAGTTGGGGGCTGTGTGTGTCTGTGTGTCTGTGTGTCTGTGTGTCTGTGTGTCTGTGTGTCTGTGTGTCTGTGTGTCTGTGTGTCTGTTTGTCTGTGTGTCTGTGTGTCTGTGTGTCTGTGTGTCTGTGTGTGTGTGTGTGTGTGTGTGTGTGGAGGGGGGGGGTCTGCAGGGCCTGAGCAGTGTGCTGATGGGTTACTGTAGGAGTGTGATTTTAAGAGCAGTGTCGCAGTGTAAATTGTTTGCTGTTGATTGGCTGTGGTTGGTTTGTGGTTGTGATGTCAGAAACACACACCAAGGGCCTGGGCTGATTCTACAGGCTCGGTCTTCACTGGAAGGAGCTGGTTCAGGACTCGGCGGTCGATCGCTACTGACCAGGTGACCACACCATGCACTTTGGTCAATCAGGCCACATTCAAATAATGTGACTCAGCCTTTTCCCATGAGAAAACAAAGAAGTCAGAACATCTGTAAACACTCGGAGGTTCGTTTGGGTTTCAGTCCAATAAAGGGAAATGGATCAGTGTGTGTGTGTGTGTGTGTGTAAATATTGATATGCTTAAGTATAGCAAAATGATGTTTTACTGTATCGAATCTCAGAAACACAGTATTGATGTTAATTAATGGTTTACGTGCAAAGAGTTGCGGCAGACAGTGGTTAGTTTTGTGTTCTGTTTAAACTCCCGGCCACTAGAGGGCGCCGTAGGGCTGTCTTCAGTCATTAGACTCTTCTAACGTTAGCGAACCCATCCGATGGCATTGGCCAAGTACGGCATGAACCCCAGAGAATGTCTAGAGAAACTCCAGAGTATCCGGTCTGGAGATGTCCCGGAGTAGTACTTTAGCGCGTTCTCACAGAGGGAGATGAAACCCGTGCTGTAAGCGTGGAGCTTGTGCAGCCCGTGGAGGAGAATCATTTCCCGCTCCGTTCTCACATGCACTGATTTGGACTTTACGAGTCCGAGTAACGTCCACGATGAATGCTGTGTTTGTTTGTTTGGATTCCACAACAAAGACAAATCACACTACATACAGCTACACATTCACTTGTGTTTGTGTTTGTTGTTGTATGTAGTTTGTTTGTTTTTAGTAACCTTGAAGTCTCTTTAATTTCTGAGATAAAAATTCCTGATCACGTTTGAAACTGTAATTCTTTCCTGATTATGACGTAGAGTTGTTGGATGTTACAGAAACTACGCATTTCCTTTTAGAAACTGACTGAGAAAATAAAAACAGGTTTAAATACAACAGCAAAATGTGAACCAAAATAAGCCACACTTCAGCTCCGTGCACTTTTTTCTTTTCTTTTCTGAACAGTGGGGTTTGCGTGTGTCTTTATCTCTGTAATGTCCACCGTCATGGCACTACTTTATCTGAAGTCTGAACAACGTAACCATGGCATATCTTAGTTAAGAAATACTTAAGAAAAACCCCAAATAAATATAAAGGAAATAAAGTGCTTGCAGGATGTTTTTAAATGAACAAATGAAGGAAACTGTTTTGATTAAAGGAGGAGTGTATGTTTATCTGAACACATCTTGTGTTTATTGTGGTTTTTGTCTAAAAATTGCAGCATATCTCTTAGCGTACAGTATCACAGTTTATCGAATGGTAACCGCTGTATCGCTGTACCCTCATCGCCTCATCATTGCCGGTACCCAGCTGTATGTCTTTTATTTCCATGACCCGCGGGTGTTGTGTTTATCAGATTAATGTCAGATTTAATGAAATAACCATTGGTTCTATTTAATATCTTTAATGAATATTTGATCAGATCCACGCTGATGTAATCTCACTGCCTTTTTAATCCACTTCCCTCTTCATTAACGTCGTTCTCAGTGTAAACGCTCGTTTGAGTCTCGGGGGAGTCTCTCCGGGCCGCTCCTCGTGTTCTTGAGGATGTTGACCCACAGACGTGCCTCTGTCCAAACCTGCCCTCGGCCGTGTCTCCGGCTCCTGACCCACTTTCCGTCGACAGATCTGTGCCGGCGCTGCGGTTACCAGGCAGAGCTCCTCTCCCGGTTAATATTTCAGACCTGCTTTAAATCATTCAGAGCAGTTCACCTGCAGCTGTGTTGGAGAACAGCTCTACCCCATGAGGCGGGGGTGGTTCTGTAATAACAAATCACCCCCGGGTCCAGGAATCCCAGACGGAGGAGCTGGGTTTTACTGAAAGTCGAGCTTGTTCCTGGATGGTTCTGGATTGTCCCAAATCTTTGTGTTTCCAAGTTTGTTGCAGGAGTGTTGCTGTGGGGAGTGACGGGCGGTATCCACGTTTTTCACACCGTAATAACGTCTTTAAAATATCATTGCGGTATACAGTATCACCGTGGGGAGGGGGAGCTGAGCCTCATATCTGTGAGCACAAAGTGGAGTGAATTTAGCTAAACACAGCCCGACAGCGCACACCGACACGTGCTGACGATAAAAACCCGTGTCTGAGAGACAGCAACTTTCAGCGACTGCTGCTGGAGGAACAGAAAAGTTCATAAACAAGCGAAATAAGACGTGTACACTTTAGAATCACAGCTGGCGCTAACAGGCACTTGTGGTTTAGCACATCGCAGCAGATGTTTCAGCGAACTGAGGCTCAAAACACACTTATTTAGAGGATGAAGCCATATATCTGTGAGCACAGAGTCGAGTGAAGGATTTTCTGAGAACTATGTCTGTTTACAGCTTTTTAAACACACACTGCGGTTCTGTTTTAATTCTCCACCCTTTTCCAGACTGTGACATCAGCAGTCAATGAGCTCCCACAGCGCCCCCTCTCTGTGGCTCTCTTAATTGCACATGAAATTTCAAACACTACACACAGGTGATAAATACTGCACATTGTTAAATACCGCAGTACACCGTGTTATCAGAATACCGCCCAACCCTAGCCGTGGGTGAATCTGATGGTTCATATAGGGTCCCATTTGTATGAAAGTGAATCCCAGGTGGTTACTAGGACTTTGTAGTTGTTGTTTTGGCAGAGTGTGTAGCGGATTCTCTCTCTTTTGAGGTTTAATTTCTTCTAAAACCTGTTGAATTAACATTTGTTCTGTGGTAAACGACTCTAGTGTCTCAGTTTTACACCGTAAAACCCAACACGGCAGATTTTGAGTGACCTTCAGAAGACTGCACATTTCCTTCCTGTGAATTTAAAGCTAAGTGTGAAAAGGCGTTGTGTCCTTGATGAGGCAGGTCACATGAAATGTTGTATGTACCATAAGATATTACTTTTTTTTCACCATTTTTCAAAGTACAGTATGTTCCCCATGAGTCCACACTATTGTTCTAATGAGAAGGATGATGTTCTTGGCCCACGTTGATGCCCTCCTTCTATCGGTGATGGTTTGTAGCTGATTTGTGTCAGTACTAAGGCTCAGTGCTAAAAATAAAATACAGTAAATAAAGTATTTCCAAATCACTGTAGAAAACACACCACACGTGTCCTCATTATATTTCAGTTTTATTTTTGAAATATCATTACTTTATTCTCTAAAAGGTCTGCGCAGTGTTGGAGCTGTTGTTGTGGTGTTGGAGGCTGGGGGCAGGGTTGTCCTTTGGGAAGGAAAATCCAGAGAGAGACGGAGACAGCGAGAGTGAGAGATGTAAATTCGCCCGACTCGCCGACGGCACAGATGGAATTTAAATATTAAACAGAGTCACTCGCTGGAGGAGCCTGGGGTTTGTGCAGGAAACAAAAGAGCGCTGGGTTCTGCCCTCAGCACAAAACAGAGACACATACCAACACCACAGATGTCCCCCGCCTCTGAGAGACAGACACGGGCCCTTACAGGAGCTCTGCTCCAGGACACTGTCCACACAGTTAAGGACAGCTCTATAGTGAGTGAATACAGCTGCTGTGAAGTGAAGAGTACAGTTGTGCACACACTGTTCACATCAGCTCTGAGACACTGGAGCAGCTGCACATTGGAGTAGGCGCAGGCCAGAGGGGTGACAGTGCTAGAGAGGGTAAGGTGTGTTCAGACGTGTAGGGTGCCTCCCTTTGGAACAAACAAGAAAATGGTACGTTGTTGCCTTTCAGTCCTGGTTTGGTTTGAGTTCACACTGACACTTTTACAATCAGACCCTAGCAAGTGAGAATCAGAGCGGTCTGCTGGGCTTAGTGTGTGTGTGTGTGTGTGTGTGTGTTTCACCTGGAGAACTTTTACAAACTGGAAACACAGAGGGAGGTGATAAAATGAATACAGAGAGACGATGGGAGTCTGCCCTGAGATCGTTGTTTTTATCGCACTCTGCTCTAGGGTTGGGCACCACAGAAGAGTTCATTCATGAGTGTTTAAGAGAGCCACAGGGAGGTGGCGCTCTGGGAGCTCACTGACTGCTGATGTCACACTCTGAAAACGAGTGGGAGATAAAACACAAGCCCAGTAGCCAACAGCAGTGTGAGTTTAGCGCTGAGTTTGAGTTAAAAGAGAGAGGAATGAAGCTGAAAACAAAGAAAACACTCAGATCTGAACTCTGAACTGCACAGCGCCGAAAACCCTTCACTCGACTCTGTGCTCACCGATATGAGGCTCAGCCCAGTGCCTCTCGGTGTGATTGTTGCCACATCTTGGGACAGCACGCCCTGTTTTTGATGCTTTTGGTTCATATTGCTTCACGCTTAAAATGAGCCACACCAGGAGCTCGTTCAGAAACAGAATGAGACCCTCACACTTCGGTGCTCACCAGAGTTCGAAAGAGAGCGTTCACACTTACTGTAACCAACCAGTTTAAGTTGGAGCAGTGAACTCCAACAAGAACAGCCCAAATTTAGCTGCTTCTTCCAGCTAGCCAGATGTTGCTCTTCTGAGGTCATGGGCGCCTGGTTTCTGGGAAGAGGACTGAGATCCATTCGTGGTAAAGCTACTTCATTTTCAGGAAAGAGATACTGTGCCACATTTAAAACCACAGTTTTGAAGGAGGTCCAGTGCATTACAGCATAATAATATTACAGTTGTGATCTATCAAACTAGGCTTCGGCTCAAACTTACCTCCCTACCCTCCTCCTAAAACTACATAGTGCCGTTTCTGCAGTGCTGAGCCTGGAGTAGCAACAACAGAAGCTCTATTCTCCCTCTTACAGCTCAGCGGAGCTTCACACTGATTTTGAAGCTGTAACTTTAAGGTAGAAATATCATGCGTTGTTACTTTAATATCTTGGTGTTGTGTCTGTATCTGAACACTGTTCTCTGGCCCCGGGGCTCCCCTCATTCTCCAGAAGTGTGGCGTCACTCTGGATGAGCTCGGTCCTTCTGAGGAAATGAAAGCAGGCTGATGTTAGGAGGGGATTGTGTATGAGCTCATGGGCTCTGGCGGCGAGGGACAGTGTCAGTGTCTCAGTATGTAGTGTGTGTTGTGTGTGTAAGCTGTTAATGTTGCTCTACCACAGAGCGGAGGAGTTGTGTGCAGAGTCATCAAACCATAATAAATAAATAAATAATCACTGTGTGACTGTAATCATGAAACACATTTAATGGGGTTTCGTTTCAGTCGAGATGCTGCCCACGTACTCAGCTGCCTTTGTAGGAGAGTCAGCCTCTGCTCCACCTTAAATAACGTTCCAGTAACACTCCGGTGCCTGTAGACCACCTTAAATGGAGCACAAGTTACATTCTGGTGTCTCCAGTCCACCTTAAACTGTCTCTCAGCTACATCCTAGTGCCTCTGTACCACCTTAAATAAAGCACTGATTACATACTGGTTCCTTCAGACCACCTTAGACCACCAGCTGCGTCCAGTCCACCACGAGGTTTTGGGACTCGGCCTGTGTTTGGACACTGTACTGTTCTCTCTCTCTCTCTCTCTCGTCTCTCTCCTCTCTCTCTCTGTCCTCTGTCCTCTGGTTTGTCTTCTTTCCGCTGCAGAGGCTTGTAACACAGATGTGAATAATTCATGACATCAGTGCTCACCTGTCCCTCTGAAAACACACACACACAGAGTTAGGAATCATATCCTCTAACACAGGATGCTGCAGAGAGCCGATGGATGGAGAGATGGACAGAAGGGTGGAGGGGTGGTGTCCCTGTGGAGGGCAGGGAGGTCAAGAGTGTGGATGAACAGAGTTGTAGGTGGATGGATGGACAGAAGGGTATGTGGAGAGATGGACAGGTGGATGTAGGAGTAGACACGGAGGTGCTGGACGTTGTGTAGATGAATAGGTAGATGACGGTGACCGCAGGGTAATCCCAGCTGGACGAGTTCCTGAGGCCACGCTCTGTTGAGTTTTAACGTATTCACCCAGTCCTCATGCAAAAATAGTCTTATCTCTTCACTCCCCTCGTCTAAACAACCAGAGACGCGGTCTAGTTTAGTCTCTTTTTAGGCTTTAATTACTGTAAGGTTTAGTCTAGTCTTAGTCCACTAAAGCTAAAAACGTAAGTCTAATTTTAGTCGTGGATTTTTAAAGGTTTTACTATTTTACTGAAGTCATTAATTAGTGATTTTCATTAACAAACCGTTTAAAACCACATTTAAAAATATTAACTTCCAAAATTATGGAAAGAAAATGGGCAATTTTTTTATTCAAATACTTTTACAAACCTTTAATTAACATTAACATTTTCCAAGTTCCAATTCTCAAACGAAGACTGAGTCGACTCAAGAGATTCAACTCTCCGAATCATTAGGCGACTGTTGATACGAGCGATTCTCAGCCGGTGGAAGACTCAATTCTTTGGGAGTCGACTCCTCCTCACTGACTGCGTTCACTTGAAACAGCAACTCAACAGCGCTGACGACTCTGAGTCACACTCTGAAAGCTTTTTACACACGACACCAAGAACACAGCGCAGTATCTGCCTCTAACTCCAAGCAAACGTTGGTAGTGGAGAGGAGTCGACTCCACAAGATCGTTGAAAGTGACGTCGCCATGACAACCGCAAACAGACGGGGTGTTTTCCTGTTTGGTTTTTCAAATCAGAAACAGGACATTTATCAGGTCTTTCACAGTAACTTTTAGACAAAAGATGCTAAACATTTCATCCTCTCTCTCTCCCCCCATCTCCTCTCTCTCCTCTCCTCTCTCTCGCTCTCTCTCTCTCTCTCTCTCCCTATCTCTCTCTCTCTCTCTCTCTCTCTCTCTCTCCTATCTCTCCTCTCTCTCTCTCTCTCTCTCTCTCTCTCTCTCTCTCTCTCTCTCTCTCTCTCTCTCTCTCTCTACCCCCCCCCTCTCTCTCTCTCCCCCCTCTCTCTCTCTCCCTACCCCCCTCTCTCTCTCTCTCCCTACCCCCCCCTCTCTCTCTCTCTCCCTACCCCCCCCTCTCTA